>NC_084565.2:7897500-7962500 GCF_033978685.3 Nerophis lumbriciformis | reverse complement strand
CACCAGTCCCCAGGCTAGTCTCCGAGCTAGCACCAGCTCCCAGGCTGGCCCCCTCGTCTCCGCCAGCTCCCAGGCTGGCAGTGCCAACCTCTGCCCCTCAGCCGGCAGCGCCGACCTCTGCCCCTCAGCCGGCAGCGCCGTCCTCTGCCCCTCGGCTGGCAGCACCGGCTTCAGCACCTCGGCCAACAACTCAGCTACCCTCTTCGGCACCGATGACGTCTGCCGCTTCCACGCCGCCGATGACGTCTGCCGCTTCCACGCCGCCGATGACGTCTGCCGCTTCCACACCGCCGATGACGTCCGCCGCTTCCACGCTTCTGACGTCACCTCCTCGTTTCCGGCGAGACGCACCACAGCGCCAATCACGTCCGCCTTCCCGACGGCCAAGATGGTGGCCGTCCCTTGGTCGCCCGCCTCGCCGGCTTCTGCGGCGTTCTTCTCGCCGCCGCCACCAGACTCGTCCTCGGTGGATTCGGGGACACTTGGGCCGGCGACCCACCACCAGTTCGCCCCTCCGCCCTCCCTTGACTGTTGTTCCTGTTTTTTCGGGGGTTCGACTTCCAGGACATCTGGAATCTGTCCATAGGGGGGGATACTGTTACGGCGCACGCGCAGTCTGCTTCTCCCTCCTCTGCGGGAACACTTGGAGGCTCCGTCTGTGCGCACCTCGGGACACGCCCACGGGTGCGCACATCCAGGAACGCGCCGCGCGCGTCTCCGCCCTGCAGCAGCCACCAGCTGCAATCACTCGCAGATAATCTACACACCTGGGTCTGATGAGGGGAAGCTCAATAAAGGACCAGTGGACCCAAGGATCGGCGCGGGAACTTAGTTTTCTCATGGTGTACCGTAAGGCTTATGATCTCTCTCTGTCTCTCTCTCTGCGTGTTTTCCCTCGTGTCTGACATCCTTGTTTGTTCTCCCGTGCCTCCGCAGTGTTTACCTTCCGTTGCCCTGGATTTTGACTGCCTCCCTCGTTTCCTTGACTCCTCGCTTGCCCCTGGACTTTGACGCCTCTCTCTCGCCCCGGATCACCTGCCTGCCCCATGGACTGCCTCGTTTGCTCTCGTCAACACTTGGTAACACACTTCAGCTAACTACACACATATTCTTACACCACACACTCTTGTATTCTAGTTCACACTCCATTTCCTTAGTTCAGTAGTGTTTGTTATTATTATTATTATTATTATTATATATATATATATATTGAATTATTATATATATATATTAAATAATTGTATATACTGACCCCTGGTGTCTGAGCCGTCACCTCCCCTTAGTCCAAACATAACAATTATCTATAATTATGGCATTGCATACATGTAAAATTAAATGCTATTTCACATTATTTGACCAGTAGCAGTTACACCCATCTGAACAGGTCAGCCACCTGTTTAAAGCCCGATCACAGTTGAAATCTTGAAATGAAGGGCCTTTAATGGCCAAAACATTAACCTGGACAACATTTTAACAGCTGGTTGGCTCAGATTTTATTCTTTTCATTGCATTCACATGCTGCAGTGGACAGTGGACAATTTAGCTTCAGTACACGTGTGTTTATTGACAACAGGGTTATAACCTGGACACGTTAGCTCGTCGGTATGAAAACAGGTGACTGTTACTACGTGCGTCTGCCCGGCCCCCGAGTCAAACAGCGGCGGTGTTAATGAAGCAGCGTCAGGCTGCTCACCGTCAGTGAAACGCTCGGTGAAATCGCGGATTAACGTTAAATATATGACGAGCCGCGAGCGATGCAGCTATAACCTATCTACCTATAACCTATAGTACCCTCGTATTTTGATCCTTCGTCGTCGTCTTCGTCTTCTTCTTCTTCTTCTGGCCCACCATGTGAATTAAGTGCTATTTGCGGAGTTACAATGCATGGTAAGCTACTGCCACCTACTGCACCGGAGTTGTAACGACAAGGTACATTCACAGACAGAGTCCCTTGCTTTTATGAGCGGTCGAGCAAGTCAAAAGCGGAAAAATCCATTTGTGGCGGACGTAATTCTTTCGTGGCGGGCCGCCACAAATAAATGAATGTGTGGGAAACACTGATATATATATATATATATATATATATATATATATATATATATATATATATATATGCATGCATACTTTAGAGCCCCTGCCTCGAAAGAAAATAATGTTACATATACATATGTATGTGTATATATATATATATATATATATATTCGAGGCGAAAGAAAATAATGTTACATATACATATGTATATACAGTATATATATATATATATTCGAGGCAGGGGCTCTAATGTATGATACTCTCAATAATAAATATTGTCATAAAGGCAGCCTTTTATTTGGATTAATTTGTCAAAATGTAAAAAACATTTTTATAAAAAATACAGCCATGTTAATGCCACATTTTTGTATTATTATGATAATTTTTGTATAAAATGACCTAAAAAATATATTATATATTAGTTTTAAAATAGTAAAATAATAATGGAATAAAATGATCACACTAATGAAGTATTGATATCATTACTTTGGTGAAAGTGGTCATAAAGTACAATAAACATATGATAAATAAAATTACTACAATATGTTTAAATTAGTATAATTATTACATTACTAAAAATGGTATCAATAAAATCAAATGTAAAAACTATACAAAAAAATTAAAGGAGCCCACATAAACACCTTCCCTTCCGATATGATACAATACTGATACTTGAGCCTTCGATGTCAGCAGGAATCATGCATACTTGTATTATTTAGTAGTGTGGAATTTTAGAGAGTCAAACAGAGAACGACGCTAGCTATGAAAAACACTAACCTAGTTTTTAGGAACCGTCTGGAACGGACTTATACTGTCTTTAAGTTGAAGTGGAGGGGTAATTGTCTTCTTGGCGACGCCCAGTGGTCACAATAATTCACGATGGATGATGCGGACACGCTTGTTACTGGACACTTTCTAACACTGCACTGCAGACTTTGCATGTGTGAATAATATGTAACTATAATTACTTGTTGATGTTGTTTATGGTGTGCTTAGCTGTTGTGTAGCCGCCGGCTCCTAGTAGCCCCATAGCCTGCCACGTTTATCATGAGATAAGATGTGACGCTTTGTGGCAGGAATGGGCGATGGGATGCACCTCAGCTCGGCTATGACGCGTCTGCACCTCTGCGTCTGGATGGCGAGTCTCACCTGCCGCCTCAGGTGAGTCGCCGAGAGAAGACGCACGTCGTTGTTGTTGTTGTTGTTGTTTTCACGGGGCTAAGCGTCTTCTCCTCTTTGGTCCAGCCTGCAGCAGGAGGCGACCGGCACTCCCCTGGAGGCGGAGCTTAACAACAACATCACCGTGTTCACGCGCATCCTGGACGGCCTGCTGGACGGCTACGACAACAGACTCCGCCCCGGACTAGGAGGTAACGCGTCATGGCGTCATGGCAACGTGGCGCGATGGCGTCCTGCTGCGCGTGCTAATCCAACTCACTCTATTTACAAACCCCGTTTCCATATGAGTTGGGAAATTGTGTTAGATGTAAATATAAATGAAATACAATGATTTGCAAATCATTTTCACCCCATATTCAGTTGAATATGCTACAAAGACAACATATTTGATGTTCAAACTGATCAACATTTTTTTTTTTTTGCAAATAATCATTAACTTTAGTATTTGATGCCAGCAACACGTGCCAAAGAAGTTGGGAAAGGTGGCAATAAATACTGATAAAGTTGAGGAATGCTCATCAAACACTTATTTGGAACATCCCACAGGTGAACAGGCAAATTGGGAACAGGTGGGTGCCATGATTGAGTATAAAAGTAGATTCCATGAAATTCTCAGTCATTCACAAACAAGGATGGGGCGAGGGTCACCACTTTGTCAACAAATGCCTGAGCAAATTGTCGAACAGTTTAAGAAAAACCTTTCTCAACGAGCTATTGCAAGGAATTTAGGGATTTCACCATCTACGCTCCGTAATATCATCAAAGGGTTCAGAGAATCTTGAGAAATCACTGCACGTAAGCAGCTAAACCCGTGACCTTCGACCCCTCAGGCTGTACTGCATCAACAAGCGACATCAGTGTGTAAAGGATATCACCACATGGGCTCAGGAACACTTCAGAAACCCACTGTCAGTAACTACAGTTGGTCGCTACATCTGTAAGTGCAAGCTAAATCTCTCTTATGCAAGGCGAAAACCGTTTATCAACAACACCCAGAAACGCCGTCGGCTTGGCTGGGCCTGAGCTCATCTAAGATGGTCTGATACAAAGTGGAAAAGTGTTCTGTGGTCTGACGAGTCCACATTTCAAATTGTTTTTGGAAACTGTGGACGTCGTGTCCTCCGGACCAAAGAGGAAAAGAACCATCCGGATTGTTCTAGGTGCAAAGTTGAAAAGCCAGCATCTGTGATGGTATGGCGGTGTATAAGTGCCCAAGACATGGGTAACTTACACATCTGTGAAGGCGCCATTAGTGCTGAAAGGTACATACAGGTTTTGGAGCAACATATGCTGCCATCCAAGCAGCGTTACCATGGACGCCCCTGCTTATTTCAGCAAGACAATGCCAAGCCACGTGTTACATCAACGTGGCTTCATAGTAAAAGAGTGCGGGTACTAGACTGGCCTGCCTGTAGTCCAGACCTGTCTCCCATTGAAAATGTGTGGCGCATTATGAAGCCTAAAATAGCAGAAGGGAGACCCCCGGACTGTTGAACAACTTAAGCTGTACATCAAGCAAGAATGGGAAAGAATTCCACCTGAGAAGCTTAAAAAATGTGTCTCCTCAGTTCCCAAATGTTTACTGAGTGTTGTTAAAAGGAAAGGCCATGTAACACAGTGGTGAACATGCCCTTTCCCAACTACTTTGTCACGTGTTGCAGCCATGAAATTCTAAGTTAATTATTATTTGCAAAAAAATAATAAAGTTTATGAGTTTGAACATCAAATGTGTTGTCTTTGTAGTGCATTCAATTGAATATGGGTTGAAAAGGATTTGCAAATCATTGTATTCCGTTTATATTTACATCCAACACAATTTCCCAACTCATATGGAAACGGGGTTTGTATATAGCGACATTTGTGCAGGATCAAACGAGCGAGACTATTAATCATCCACAGGCCTGTCAATCTTGGGGCACCACATGATTCGATTCGGATCTTGCGGGTGATAATTCGATTCAGAACCGATTTTGGATTCAAAATCCATCCTTTTTATTAACATCGGGTGCCGGTTCTATGATGAACTACATTCCTCCATGAAATACAAAAACAGCACTGATCAATTTCCAAATAAAACTGGTGTTGTTGAGTAAAATGATAGTAAAACATTTAATAGAGTCAAACCCAAATAAGGCAAGAGGAGTATGCAACACTTCTCTTTGCTAAAGTCAACGTGCACAGCAGATATGATGAAAAAAGATGAGTGGCTAGACAAAAAAAACACCCTAAAATGAATAAAACAATTTATACTGGATCAAAACGAGGAAGTCGGAATGTTTTGGCTGCAGTGAGCATAATACTGCATGATACTGATAAAGCTTGTTTTCCGGGGTCACACAAGCCCCCTGGCATCCCACTTAATGGATTTTTTTTATTTATTTTTTAATCAATTAAGAAACGTTGCAAATAAGAATCGCACTTAAATCAAAAATTTTGGGAGATATTTAAAAATATAATAATAATAACTAGAGATGTCCGATAAAATCGGCCGATAAATGCTTTAAAATGTAATAACGGAAATTATCGGTATCGGTTTCAAAAAGTAAAATGTATGACTTTTTAAAACGCCGCTGTGTACACGGACGTAGGGAGAAGTACAGAGCGCCAATCAATCTTAAAGGCACTGCCTTTGCGTGCCGGCCCATTCACATAATATCTACGGCTTTTCACACACACAAGTGAATGCAAGGCATACTTGGTCAACAGCCTTACAGGTCACACTGAGGGTGGCCGTATAAACAACTTTAACACTGTTACAAATATGCGCCACACTGTGAACCCCCACCAAACAAGAATGACAAACACATTTCGGGAGAACATCCGCACCGTAACGCAACATAAACACAACAGAACAAATACCCAGAACCTCTTGCAGCACTAACTCTTCCGGGACGCTACAATGTACACCCCCCCCCCCCCCCCCCCCCCGCAACCCTCCCCAACCCCGCCCACCTCAACCTCCTCATGCTCAGGGAGAGCATGTCCCAAATTACAAGCTGCTGTTTTGAGGCATGTTAAAAAAATAATGCACTTTGTGACTTCAATAATAAATATGGCAGTGCCATGTTGGCTTTTTTTTTTTTTCCATAACTTGAGTTGATTTATTTTGGAAAACCTTGTTACATTGTTTAATGCATCCAGCGGGGCATCACAACAAAATTAGGCATAATAATGTGTTAATTCCACGACTGTATATATCGGTATCGGTTGATATCGGAATCGGTAATTAAGAGTTGGACAATATCGGAATATCGGATATCGGAAAAAAAGCCATTATCGGACATCTCTAATAATAACAGCTTAAATGTTAGAGAAGCTCCTTCAGGTTGCATGGAGATGGCCTAAAAACGTCTTTTAAAAATGTATTCTTAAAGAAATATATACATATACATACACACATATGTACACATTTATACATACACATATATATATATACACGTATATACAAACACACACACACATATATATATATATATATATATATATATATATATATATATATATATATATAAACATACATCTATATATATATACATACATCTATACACATTTATACATACACATATATATATGCAATCCTCGTTTTTATATGAGTTGGGAAATTGTGTTAGATGTAAATATAAATGGAATACAATGATTTGCAAATCATTTTCAACCCATATTCAGTTGAATATGCTACAAAGACAACATATTTGATGTTCAAACTGATAAACATTTTTTTGTTTGCAAATAATCATTAACTTTAGAATTTGATGCCAGCAACACGTGACAAAGAAGTTGGGAAAGGTGGCAATAAATACTGATAAAGTTGAGGAATGCTCATCAAACACTTATTTGGAACATCCCACAGGTGAACAGGCAAATTGGGAACAGGTGGGTGCCATGATTGAGTATAAAAGTAGATTCCATGAAATGCTCAGTCATTCACAAACAAGGATGGGGCAAGGGTCACCACTTTGTCAACAAATGCGTGAGCAAATTGTTGAACAGTTTAAGAAAAACCTTTCTCAAGCAGCTATTGCAAGGAATTTAGGGATTTCACCATCTACGCTCCGTAATATCATCAAAGGGTTCAGAGAATCTGGAGAAATCACTTCACGTAAGCAGCTAAGCCCGTGACCTTCCATCCCTCAGGCTGTACTGCATCAACAAGCGACATCAGTGTGTAAAGGATATCACCACATGTGCTCAGGAACACTTCAGAAACCCACTGTCAGTAACTACAGTTGGTCGCTACATCTGTAAGTGCAAGTTAAAACTCTCCTATGCAAGGCGAAAACCGTTTATCAACAACACCCAGAAACGCCGTCGGCTTCGCTGGGCCTGAGCTCATCTAAGATGGACTGATACAAAGTGGAAAAGTGTTCTGTGGTCTGACGAGTCCACATTTCAAATTGTTTTTGGAAACTGTGGACGTCGTGTCCTCCGGACCAAAGAGGAAAAGAACCATCCGGATTGTTATAGGCGCAAAGTTGGAAAGGCAGCATGTGTGATGGTATGGGGGTGTATTAGTGCCCAAGACATGGGTAACTTACACATCTGTGAAGGCGCCATTAATGCTGAAAGGTACATACAGGTTTAGGAGCGACATATGTTGCCATCCAAGCAACGTTACCATGGACGCCCCTGCTTATTTCAGCAAGACAATGCCAAGCCACGTGTTACATCAATGTGGCTTCATAGTAAAAGAGTGCGGGTACTAGACTGGCCTGCCTGTAGTCCAGACCTGTCTCCCATTGAAAATGTGAAGCCTAAAATAGCACAACGGAGACCCCCGGACTGTTGAACAACTTAAGCTGTACATCAAGCAAGAATGGGAAAGAATTCCACCTGAGAAGCTTCAAAAATGTGTCTCCTCAGTTCCCAAACGTTTACTGAGTGTTGTTAAAAGGAAAGGCCATGTAACACAGTGGTGAACATGCCCTTTCCCAACTACTTTGGCACGTGTTGCAGCCATGAAATTCTAAGTTAGTTATTATTTGCAAAAAAAATAAAGTTTATGAGTTTGAACATCAAATATGTTGTCTTTGTAGCATATTCATCTGAATATGGCTTGAAAATGATTTGCAAATCATTGTATTCCGTTTATATTTACATCAAACACAATTTCCCAACTCATATGGAAACGGGGTATGTTCGTATATATATATATATATATATATATATATATATATATATATATATATATATATATATATATATATATATATATATATATATATATGTGTATGTGTGGGGAAAAAAATCACAAGACTACTTCATCTCTACAGGCCTGTTTCATGAGGGGGTTCCCTCAATCATCAGGAGATTTTAATGGGAGCATTCACATACCATGGTTTATATAGGGCACAGAGTGGGTGGGTACAGGCTGGCGTAGGGGCGTGGTGATTGGCTCATGTGTTACCTAGGAGGTGTTTCCGTCTGTGGCGGCATGCTGTTACAATTTCGCTGCGCTTGTTGAGGGATGACAGGTCTGGACGGTAAATAATAAACAGTTTCTCTTTCAAGCATAGGTTGCATCTTTTATTACCACTATTGTAAGGTGTGCTGGATGCAAGAATTTGCCATGTTATTGAATATTCAACATTATTGTCTTTGAGGTCCCAAATGTGTTTGCTGAGTTCTGTGGTATTCCGCAGGTTTTGGTTCCTGAAAGAAGCCTTGTGATTGTTCCATCTGGTTTTAAACTCTCCCTCGGTTAATCCTACATATGTGTCGGATGTGTTAATGTCCTTGCGTGTTACCTTAGATTGGTAGACAACTGATGTTTGTAAGCACCCCCCGTTGAGAGGGCAATCAGGTTTCTTTCGGCAGTTGCAGCCTTTGTTGGTTTTGGAGTCGCTCTGTCCGGGGGCCGACGGCTCATTTGCAATTGTTTTGTTGTGGTTTGAGATAATTTGTCGTATATTGTTCATACAGCTGTAGCTCAATTTAATGTTGTTCTTGTTGAATACTTTTCTTAGGGTGTTGTCTTTGGGAAAGTGTTTGTCAATCAGAGTGAGGAATTTGTGTCCAATGTTAGTTGAGACGTTTTTGCTGTATGGGGGGTTGTACCAGATGATGTCGTTTCGTTTATATATATATATATATATATATATATATATATATATATATATATATATATATACCCCGCGACCCCAAGAGGGACAAGCGGTAGAAAATGGATGGATGGATGGATGGATGGATATATATATATATATATATATATATATATATATATATATATATATATATATATATATATATATATATATATATATATATATATATATATTTATACCCCGCGACCCCAAGAGGTACAAGCGGTAGAAAATGGATGGATGGATGGATGGATGGATATATATATATATATATATATATATATATATATATATATATATATATATATATATATATATATATATATATATATGTATATATATATATATATATATATATATATATATATATATATACAGGTAAAAGCCAGTAAATTAGAATATTTTGAAAAACTTGATTTATTTCAGTGATTGCATTCAAAAGGTGTAACTTGTACATTATATTTATTCATTGCACACAGACTGATGCATTCAAATGTTTATTTCATTTAATTTTGATGATTTGAAGTGGCAACAAATGAAAATCCAAAATTCCGTGTGTCACAAAATTAGAATATTGTGTAAGGGTTAAATTTTGAAGACACCTGGTGCCACAAACTAATCAGCTGATTAACTCAAAACACCTGCAAAGGGCTTTAAATGGTCTCTCAGTCCAGTTCTGAAGCCTACACAAACATGGGGAAGACTTCAGATTTGACAGCTGTCCAAAAGGCAACCATCGACACATTGCACAAGGAGGGAAAGACACAAAAGGTTATTGCTGAAGAGGCTGGCTGTTCTCAGAGCTCTGTGTCCAAACACATTAATGGAGAGGCAAAGGGAAGGAAAAACTGTGGTCAGAAAAAGTGTACAAGCGATAGGGATCACCGCGCCCTGGTCAAGATTGTGAAGAAAAACCCATTCAAAAATGTGGGGGAGATTCAGAAGGAGTGGACAGCTGCTGGAGTCAGTGCTTCAAGATCCACCACCAAGAGACGCTTGAAAGACATGGGTTTCAACTGCCGCATGCCTCGTGTCAAGCCACTGTTGACCAAGAAACAGCGCGCAAAGCGTCTCACCTGGGCTAAGGAAAAAAAGAGCTGGACTGCTGCTGAGTGGTCCAAAGTCATGTTTTCTGACGAAAGCAAATTTTGCATTTCCTTTGGAAATCGAGGTCCCAGAGTCTGGAGGAAGACAGGAGAGGCACAGGATCCACGTTGCCTGAAGTCTAGTGTAAAGTTTCCACCATCAGTGATGGTTTGGGGTGCCATGTCATCTGCTGGTGTCGGTCCACTCTGTTTCCTGAGATCCAGGGTCAACGCAGCCGTCTACCAGCAAGTTTTAGAGCACTTCATGCTTCCTGCTGCTGACCTGCTCTATGGAGATGGAGATTTCAAGTTCCAACAGGACTTGGGGCCTGCACACAGCGCAAAATCTACCCGTGCCTGGTTTACGGACCATGGTATTTCTGTTCTAAATTGGCCCGCCAACTCCCCTGACCTTAGCCCCATAGAAAATCTGTGGGGTATTGTGAAAAGGAAGATGCAGAATGCCAGACCCAAAAACGCAGAAGAGTTGAAGGCCACTATCAGAGCAACCTGGGCTCTCATAACACCTGAGCAGTGCCAGAAACTCATCGACTCCATGCCACGCCGCATTAACGCAGTAATTGAGGCAAAAGGAGCTCCAACCAAGTATTGAGTATTTTACATGCTCATATTTTTCATTTTCATACTTTTCAGTTGGCCAACATTTCTAAAAATCCCTTTTTTGTATTAGCCTTAAGTAATATTCTAATTTTGTGACACACGGAATTTTGGATTTTCATTTGTTGCCACTTCAAATCATCAAAATTAAATGAAATAAACATTTGAATGCATCAGTCTGTGTGCAATGAATAAATATAATGTACAAGTTACACCTTTTGAATGCAATTACTGAAATAAATCAAGTTTTTCAAAATATTCTAATTTACTGGCTTTTACCTGTATATATATATATATATATATATCCATTCATCCATCCATCCATTTTCTACCACTTATTCCCTTCGGGGTCGCGAGGATATATATATATATATATATATATATATATATATATATATATATATATATGAAATACTTGACTTGGTGAATTCTAGCTGTAAATATACTCCTCCCCTCTTAACCACGCCCCCAACCACGCTCCCGCCCCAACCACGCCCCCCGCACCCACCCCCCGAAATTGGAGGTCTCAAGGTTGGCAAGTATGAGTGGGATGCCAAGGACGGAGCTTTATCAGTATCATGCAGTGATATGCTCAATGCAGCCATTAGGGAAAAAACATTGCCCTCTTGTGGCCAAAACTAGAACTATTTGTAGCCTTCTTTGTTATTATTCCTTTCTGAGGAACTGCTTCGTGTCTTATTTCCACATATGTCACACAGAATATGTTTCTTCTAATCCTCCAGAAAAGGTGACCGAGATCAAAACCGACATTTTTGTCACCAGCTTCGGTCCCGTGTCCGACACAGAAATGGTACGAGGCTCAGAGTGGTATTCACAAGTTGTCCAGAAGTCTAAAGAACTTTCCGCACGTGGACAGGAATACACCATCGACGTGTTCTTCCGCCAGAGCTGGAAGGACGAGCGTCTGTGCTTCAAAGGTCCCATGAAGACGCTGCCGCTCAACAACCTTCTGGCCAGCAAGATCTGGACGCCCGACACCTTCTTCCTCAACGGCAAGAAGTCCATCGCCCACAACATGACCACGCCCAACAAGCTGCTCAGGCTGCAGGACGACGGCACACTGCTCTACACCATGCGGTAGGCCCCGCCCACACAGCATATCATGGCAATCTCCACATAACGTAGCAATCATGACATAACGTAGCAATCACGACATAACGTAGCAATCACGACATAACGTAGCAATCACGACATAACGTAGCAATCACGATATACCGTAGCAATCAAAACATAGTGTAGCAATCACGACATAACGTAGCAATCACGACATAACGGAGCAATCACGACATAACGTAGCAATCACGACATAACCTGGCAATCACGACATAACGTAGCAATCACGACATAACGTAGCAATCACGACATAACGGAGCAATCACGACATAACCTGGCAATCACGACATAACGTAGCAATCACGACATAACGTAGCAATCACGACATAACGTAGCAATCACGACATAACGTAGCAATCACGACATAACCTGGCAATCACGACATAACGTAGCAATCACGACATAACGTAGCAATCATGACATAACGTAGCAATCACGACATAACCTGGCAATCACGACATAACGTAGCAATCACGACATAACGTAGCAATCACGACATAACGGAGCAATCACGACATAACCTGGCAATCACGACGTAACGTAGCAATCACGACATAACGTAGCAATCACGACATAACGTAGCAATCACGACATAACGTAGCAGTCACGACATAACCTTGCAATCACGACATAACGTAGCAATCACGACATAACGTAGCAATCACGACATAACGTAGCAATCACGACATAACGGAGCAATCACGACATAACCTGGCAATCACGACATAACGTAGCAATCACGACATAACGTAGCAATCACGACATAACGTAGCAATCACGACATAACCTGGCAATCACGACATAACGTAGCAATCACGACATAACGTAGCAATCACGACATAACGGAGCAATCACGACATAACCTGGCAATCACGACATAACGTAGCAATCACGACATAACGTAGCAATCACGACATAACGTAGCAATCACGACATAACGTAGCAATCACGACATAACCTTGCAATCACGACATAACGTAGCAATCACGACATAACGTAGCAATCACGACATAACGTAGCAATCACGACATAACGGAGCAATCACGACATAACCTGGCAATCACGACATAACGTAGCAATCACGACATAACGTAGCAATCACGACATAACGTAGCAATCATGACATAACGTAGCAATCACGATATACCGTAGCAATCAAAACATAGTGTAGCAATCACGACATAACGTAGCAATCACGACAAAACGGAGCAATCACGACATAACGTAGCAATCACGACATAACGGAGCAATCACGACATAACGTAGCAATCACGACATAACCTGGCAATCACGACATAACGTAGCAATCACGACATAACGTAGCAATCACGACATAACGTAGCAATCACGACATAACGTAGCAATCACGACATAACCTTGCAATCACGACATAACGTAGCAATCACGACATAACGTAGCAATCACGACATAACGTAGCAATCACGACATAACGGAGCAATCACGACATAACCTGGCAATCACGACATAACGTAGCAATCACGACATAACGTAGCAATCACGACATAACGTAGCAATCATGACATAACGTAGCAATCACGATATACCGTAGCAATCAAAACATAGTGTAGCAATCACGACATAACGTAGCAATCACGACATAACGGAGCAATCACGACATAACGTAGCAATCACGACATAACCTGGCAATCACGACATAACGTAGCAATCACGACATAACGTAGCAATCACGACATAACGGAGCAATCACGACATAACCTGGCAATCACGACATAACGTAGCAATCACGACATAACGTAGCAATCACGACATAACGTAGCAATCACGACATAGCCTGGCAATCACGACATAACGTAGCAATCACGACATAACGTAGCAATCACGACATAACGTAGCAATCACGACATAACGGAGCAATCACGACATAACCTGGCAATCACGACATAACGTAGCAATCACGACATAACGTAGCAATCACGACATAACGTAGCATTTACAACATAACGTAGCATTTACGACATAACGTAGCATTTACGACATAACGTAGCAATCACAACATAACCTGGCAATCACGAAATAACGTAGCAATCACGACATAACGTAGCAATCACGACATAACCTGGCAATCACGACATAACGTAGCAATCAAAACATAACGCAGCAATCAAAACATAGTGTAACAATCGCAACATAACAAAGCATTTACGACATAATGTAGCAATCACGACATAACCTGGCAATCATTATATACATAAAGTAGCAATCACGACATAACGTAGCAATCACGACATAACCTGGCAATCATTATATACATAAAGTAGCAATCACGACATAACGTAGCAATCACGACATAACGTAGCAAACACAACATAATGTAGCAATCACGACATAACGTAGCAAACACAACATAACGTAGCAAACATGACATAATGTAGCAATCATAACATAAAGAAGCAATCACGACATAATGTAGCAATCACGACATAACGTAGCAATCACAACATAACGTAGCAAACACGACATAACGTAGCAATCATGACATAATGTAGCAATCATAACATAACGTAGCAATCACGACATAACGTAGCAATCACGACATAACGTAGCAAACACGAAATAATGTAGCAATCATGACATAATGTAGCAATCATAGCATAACGTAGCAATCAGGGCATAAAGTAGCAAACACAACATAACGTAGCAATCACAACATAACGTAGCAATCACGACATTAAGTAGCAAACACGACATAACGTAGCAATCACGACAAAACGTAGCAATCAAGAAACAACGTAGCAATCATGGCATAACGTAGCAATCACGACATAACGTAGCAATCACGAAATAACGTAGCAAACACAACATAACGTAGCAATCATGACATAATGTAGCAATCATAACATAAGTAGCAATCACGACATAATGTAGCAATCGCGACATAACGTAGCAATCACGACATAACGTAGCAAACACGACATAACGTAGCAATCATGACATAATGTAGCAATCATAACATAAAGTAGCAATCACGACATAACTTAGCAATCACAACATAACGTAGCAAACACGACATAATGTAGCAATCATGACATAATGTAGCAATCACGACATAACCTGGCAATCACGACATAAAGTAGCAAACACAACATAACGTAGCAATCACAACATAACGTAGCAATCACGACATAAAGTAGCAAACACGACATAACGTAGCAATCACAACAAAACGTAGCAATCAGGACATAACCTGGCAATCACGACATAACCTAGCATTTACGACATAACCTGGCAATCAGGACAAAACGTAGCAATCACGACATAACGTAGCAAAAACAACATAACGTAGCAATCACAACATAACATAGCAATCACTACATATCATAGCAATCACAACATTACGTAGCATTTACAACATAACGTAGCAATCACTACATATCATAGCAATCACAACATTACGTAGCATTTACAACAGAACGTAGCAATCACAACATAGCATAGCAATCGCAAAATAATGTAGCAATCGCAACATAAAGTAGCAATCACGACATAACATAGCATGTACGACATAACATAGCATGTACAACATAACGTAGCAATCACAACATAAAGTAGCAATCATGACGAAACATAGCATTTACAACATAATGTAGCAATCACAACACAACTTAGCATTTACAACATAATGTAGCAATCATGACATAACGTAGCAATCACGACATAACCTGGCAATCACGACATAACGTAGCATTTACAACATAACAGAGCAATCATGACATAACCTGGCAATAACGACATAACGTAGCAATCACGACATAACGTAGCAATCACGACATAACGTAGCATTTACAACATAACGTAGCATTTACGACATAACGTAGCAATCACGACATAACGTAGCAATCACGACATAATGTAGCAATCACGACATAACGTAGCAATCAGGACATAACGCAGCAATCACGACATAACGTAGCAATCACGACAAAACGTAGCAATCACGACATAACGTAGCAAACACGACATAACATAGCATTTACAACATAACGTAGCAATCACGACATAACGTAGCAATCACGACATAACCTGGCAATCACGACATAACGTAGCAATCACGACATAATGTAGCAATCACGACATAACGTAGCAATCACGACATAACGTAGCAAACACGACATAACGTAGCATTTACGATATTAAGGTAGCATTTACGACATAACGTAGCAATCACGACATAACTTAGCAATCACGACGTAATGTAGCAAACACGACATAACGTAGCAATCACGACATAATGTAGCAATCACGACATAACTTAGCAATCACGACATAATGTAGCAAACACGACATAACGTAGCAATCACGACATAACGTAGCAATCACGACAAAACGTAGCAATCACGACAAAACGTAGCAATCAAGAAACAACGTAGCAATCATGGCATAACGTAGCAATCATGACATAACGGAGCAATCACGACATAACCTGGCAATCACGACATAACGTAGCAATCACGACATAACCTGGAAATCACGACATAACGTAGCAATCACGACATAACGTAGCAATCACGACATAACCTGGAAATCACGACATAACGTGGCAATCACGACATAACGTAGCAATCACGACATAACGTAGCAAACACGACATAACGTAGCATTTACAACATAACGTAGCCATCACGACATAACGTAGCAATCACTACATATCATAACAATCACAACATTACGTAGCATTTACAACAGAACGTAGCAATCACAACATAGCCTAGCAATCGCAAAATAATGTAGCAATCGCAACATAAAGTAGCAATCACGACATAACATAGCATGTACGACATAACATAGCATGTACGACATAACATAGCATGTACAACATAACGTAGCATTCACAACATAAAGTAGCAATCATGACAAACCTAGAATTTAATGGCAGCAACACATTTCCAAAAAAAGTGGTGTTGGTGTGTCCGGGTGTTGTTGATAAATGGCTTTGGCTTCGCATAGTAGAGTTTTAACTTGCACTTACAGAAGTAGCGACCAACTGTAGTTACTGACAGTAGGTTTCTGAAGTGTTCCTGAGCCCATGTGGTGATATCCTTTACACACTGATGTCGCTTTTTGATGCAGTACCGCCTGAGGGACCGAAGGTCCGTAATATCATTGCTTACGTGCAGTGATTTCTCCAGATTCTCTGATCCTTTTTATGATATTACGGACCGTAGATGATGAAATGTCTAAATTCCTGGCAATAGATGGTTGAGAAATGTTTTTCTTAAACTGTTCGACAATTTGCTCACGGAATACAATGAGTTGCAAATGCTTTTCAACTTATATTCTATTGAATAGACTCCAAAGACAAGATATTTAATGTTCACAATGAGAAACTTACTTTTTTTTTGTTGCAAATAATAATTAACTTATAATTTAATGGCGGCAACACATTTCCGAAAAAGTGGTGTTATTGTGTCCGGGTGTTGTTGATAAATGGCTTTGGCTTTGCATAGTAGAGTTTTAACTTGCACTTACAGATGTAGCGACCAACTGTAGTTACTGATAGTGGTTTTCTTAAGTGTTCCTGAACCCATGTGGTGATATCCTTATACAGAGCTAACATTTTAACAACAATGGCTTTACTGGAGGAAATTAGCAATGTGTTTATGGCTCTAACTAAAGTATTTGACACAATTAATCATAATATCTTAATTAATTAACTAGAATGCTATGGAATCAGAGGGTGGGTCTTCAACTGGGTAAGAAGCTACTTAACCAACAGGAAGCATGACAAGAAGATAGGTGAAAACATGTCAAGGGAGCTAAATATATCCTGTGGTGTCCCCCAGGGGTCAATACCGGGACCCAAAAATGTTCATTTGGTAAAGTTAGAAAGGACTTAAAATTTAGTTTTATTTGCAGGAGAGAACACACAAAAAGCTCATACAAATAATAACAGAAGAAATTAAGAAATTAAAAAGTGTCAGAAACCGTAAAAGGGGTCGCGTGCAATTAAATAAGCTGTGCTTCTTCCGACTCCTTTTTTCGGACATGGGGGGGAAAAAATGTGTATAATTTTTTTTTTTTTTTTTTTTTTTTTTTTTTTTTTTTTTAGACATGTATCTCGTGCGCACGAGAAACATGTCTAAAAAAATATTAAAAAATATTACAATTTATTTTATTTTTTTATAACTTTATAAAAAGTTTCTCGTGCGCACTTTTTCTAAAGTTATAAAAAAATGTTTTTTGTTTTTTTTAGACATGTATCTCTTGTGCACGAGAAACATGTCTAAAAAAATATAAAAAAATATTACAATTTTTTTTTTTTATAACTTTAGAAAAAGTTTCTCGTGGGCACGAGAAACTTTTTCGTGCACACTTTCTAAAGTTATTAAAAATAATTGTAATATTTTTTTATATTTATTTTAGACATGTATCTCGTGCGCACGAGAAACACGTCTAAAAAAAAATATATATATATAAATTTGTTTTTTTTTTTTATAACTTTATAAAAAGTTTCTCGTGCGCACTTTTTCTAAAGTTATAAAAAAATGTTTTTTGTTTTTTTTAGACATGTATCTCTTGTGCACGAGAAACATGTCTAAAAAAATATAAAAAAATATTACAATTTTTTTTTTTTATAACTTTAGAAAAAGTTTCTCGTGGGCACGAGAAACTTTTTCGTGCACACTTTTTCTAAAGTTATTAAAAATAAATTGTAATATTTTTTTATATTTTTTTTAGACATGTATCTCGTGCGCTCGAGAAACATGTCTAAAAAAAATATAAAAAAATATTACAATTTATTTTTCATTTTTATAACTTTATAAAAAGTTTCTCGTGCGCACTTTTTCTAAAGTTATAAAAAAAATGTTGTTTTTTTTTTAGACATGTATCTCTTGTGCACGAGAAACATGTCTAAAAAAATATAAAAAAATATTACAATTTTTTTTTTTTTATAACTTTAGAAAAAGTTTCTCGTGGGCACGAGAAACTTTTTCGTGCACACATTTTCTAAATTTATTTAAAAAAAAATTGTAATATTTTTTTATATTTATTTTTATATTTTCTTATATATTTTTGTATTATTATTTTTTTTTAGACATGCGCACGAGTCAAAAAAAATTATAATTTTTTTGTTTTTTTTTAGACATGTATCTCGTGCGCACGAGAAACTAACTTTTTATAAAGTTATAAAAAAAAAAATTTAAAAATTGAAATTATAAAAAAAATGTTTCCCCCCCATGTCCCTTTAGGGTCTCCGTACCTTTTCGAGCAGAGAAAGGGAAAAGATGCGATGCATGGTGTTGAAACTACTATTGTGTCCGAAATCAACTTTGAGCCTAAATATTCATTAAAGCAAGGCAGGGGTTTTATTCAACAAGTATGTTTAATATTTTTGGCCACTGTACCGTCACACACAGTTTGAACAGTAACATTGTGTTTTATTTTTATTTTTTTATTTTTTTTGGGGCGTACAACAGTTTGAGAATCACCGATCTAGTGGACATTATTTGTGATAACAAGCAAATATTTAGAGTGTCCGCCCTGAGATCGGTAGGTTGTGAGTTCAAACCCCGGCCGAGTCATACCAAAGACTATAAAAATGGGAGCCATTACCTCCCTGCTTGGCACTCAGCATCAAGGGTTGGAATTGGGGGTTAAATCACCAAAAATGATTCCCGGGCGCAGCCACCGCTGCTGCTGCTCACTGCTCCCCTCACCTCCCAGGGGGGTGATCAAGGGGGATGGGTCAAATGCAGAGAATAATTCCGCCACACCTGGTGTGTGTGTGACAATCATTGGTACTTTAACTTTAATTTTATTGCATAATGTAACAATCCAACACTACCACGAGTGTCCACTGGAGGGAACTGTCGGACACACATACACTCTTTGTTACAGTTCAAGTTTGAATTTGTACACAAAAGTCATTTTTAATCCACTTTAAATGAAATGTATACGTGTAAAACAGTAATAAAAACGGAACAAATATCTTTTAGATTTTAATTAAATTACATTTTAAGCAATTATGTCTTTAATGTCTGTAATGATTACATAAAAAACTACTTTGTATCGTCAGAGGGCTGTGCTGCCCTTCCACTTGTGTCCACAAGATGGCAGCATTTTCCCTCTAACTGTATAGTCTTCACTTCATTATACTTTTTTTTTTTTCCACACTCATAATAATCTGATTATTATTTATTTTTTTATATGTTATTATAATAAGATATCATTTAAATTTCTACAGACTGACCATATCGGCAGAGTGTCCCATGCAGCTGGAGGACTTCCCCATGGACGCACACGCCTGTCCGCTCAAATTTGGAAGCTGTAAGTGGAAATGTGATGTTTATGATATTCAAAATAATGGATCATTTTAAACACATTCTTGTTGGTGGGCGTGGCCTGTTTGAAGGATTTCTGAATGACGTCATGTGCAAAATGTAGAAATCAAATGAACTGTAAAATGTATTTTTAATAAGCAGAGTGTAAATTCAAAAGTAGTAGTTTCCAGCACCCCCCCGCGACCCCAAAAGGGACAAGCGGTAGAAAATGGATGTATGGATAGTTTGTGGTTGGCACATGCTAACTATTAGCATGCTAACTTTTCGCTCATTTTACAGGCGTCGTACATTTTGTGGCTTGACGCTATCTGGCTTGCACAATTTTTTAGCATTCACACATTTTTTAATTGTTAACATGCTAATGTTAGCATGTTAAAATGTTAGCTTTTTTTTAGCTAATTTTGAAGTCATATAATTTGGTATTTGTTAGCTTGTTGATATTAGCATGCTAACTTTTTTAGCACATTTTGCAGCTACGTACCTAACCTTTGGTTCATATATTCTGTTACTTGACACTACCTGTTAGCATTTCAATTCGGCATCAGTTTTTTTAGTATTCACACGTAATTTGTAACTGATAGCATGCTAACGTTACCATGCTAACATGTTATTGTCAGCATGGTAGCTTTTTTTAAGCTAATTTTGCAGGTGTATGCCACAGAGTCACATAATTTGGTATATGACACATCTTAACTGTTAGCTTGTTAATGTTAGCATTAAACTTTTTTTTTAGCACATTTTACAGCTACACACCTAACCTTTGGTTCATATATTCTGTTACTTGGAGCTACCAGTTAGCATTTCAGTTCGGCATCAGTTTTTAGCATTTACATGTAATTTGTAACTGTTAGCATGCTAAAATTAGCATGTTATTGTCAGCATGCTAGCTTTTTTTAAGCTAATTTTGCAGGGGTATTCCACAGACTCATATAACTGTTAGCTTGTTAATGATAGCATGCTAACTTTTTTAGCACATTGTGCGGCTACGCACCTAATTTTTGGTTCATATATTCTGTTACTTGACACTACCTGTTAGCATTTCAATTTGGCATCAGTTTTTTAGCACTCACACGTAATTTGTCATTGTTATTGTTAGCATGCTAACATTAGCATGTTAACATGTCACTGTCAGCATGCTAGCATGTTTAAGCTAGTTTTGCAGTTACACACCTCATAATAAAATAATTTGGTCGTTGACACAGGTTAACTGTTAGCATGTTAAGTTTTTTAGCCCATTTTGCAGATGCTCACCTCACAGTCATGTATTTTGTTACCCGACGCTCTCTGGGTCGCGTGCTACCTGTTAGCATTTCAGATCGGCATCAGTTTTTTAGCATTCACACGTAATTTTTAACTGTTAGCATGTTAACATTAGCACGTTAACATGTTATTGTCAGCATGCTAATTTTTTAAAGCCAATTTTGCAGGTGTATGGCACAGAGTCCCATCATTTGGTATTTGACGCATCTTAACTGTTAGCTTTTTAATTTTAGCATGCTAACTTTTTTTTAGCACATTTTGCAGCTACACACCTAACCTTTGGTTCATATATTCTGTTACTTGACACTACCTGTTAGCATTTCAGTTTGGCATTAGTTTTTTAGCATTCACACGTAATTTGGAACTGTTAGCATGTTAACATTAGCACGTTAACATGTTATTGTCAGCATGCTAATTTTTTAAAGCCAATTTTGCAGGTGTATGCCACAGAGTCACATCATTTGGTATTTGACGCATCTTAACTGTTAGCTTGTTATGTTAGCATGCTAACTTTTTTTTAGCACATTTTGCAGCTACACACCTAACCTTTGGTTCATACATTCTGTTACTTAACACTACCTGTTAGCATTTCAGTTTGGTATTAGTTTTTTAGCATTCACACGAAATTTGGAACTGTTAGCATGCTGACGTTAGCGTGTTAACATGTTATTGTCAGCATGCTGGCTTTTTTTTTAAGCTAATTTTGCAGGTATACACCTCAGAGTCAAATAATTTGGTCGTTGACACGTGCTACTTATTGTCAGCATGCTAGCTTTTTTTAAGCTAATTTTGCAGGTGTATGCCACAAAGTCATATAATTTGGTATTTGACACTTGCTAACAGTTAGCTTTTTAATGTTAGCATGCTGACTTTTTTAGCACATTTGGCTGGTACGCACCTAACCTTGGAGTCATATATTCTGTTACTTGGCGCTACCTGTTAGCATTTCAATTTGGCATCAGTTTTTTAGCATTCACATGTAATTTATAACTGTTAGCATGCTAAAATTAGCATGTTATTGTCAGCATGTTAATTTTTTTAAGCCAATTTTGCAGGTGTATGCCACAGAGTCACATCATTTGGTATTTGACGCATCTTAACTGTTAGCTTGTTAATGTTAGCATACTAACTTTTTTTTAGCACATTTTGCAGCTACACACCTAACCTTTGGTTCCTATATTCTGTTACTTGGCGCTACCTGTTAGCATTTCAATTCGGCATCAGTTTTTTTAGCATTCACACGTAATTTGTAACTGTTAGCATGCTAAAATTAGCATGCTATTGTCAGCATGCTAGCTTTTTTTAAGCTAATTTTGCAGGAGTATTCCACAGACTCATATAACTATTAGCTTGCTAATAATAGCATGCTAACTTTTTTAGCACATTGTGCGGCTACGCACCTAATTTTTGGTTCATATATTCTGTTACTTGACACTACCTGTTAGCATTTCAATTTGGCATCAGTTTTTTAGCATTCACACGTAATTTGTAATTGTTAGCATGCTAACGTTAGGATGTTAACATGTTACTGTCAGCAAGCTAGCATGTTTAAGCTAGTTTTGCAGTTACACACTTCATAATAAAATAATTTGGTCGTTGACACAGGTTAACTGTTAGCATGTTAAGTTTTTTAGCCCATTTTGCAGTTGCTCACCTCACAGTCATGTATTTTGTTACCCGACGCTCTCTGGGTCGCGTGCTACCTGTTAGCATTTCAGATCGGCATCAGTTTTTTAGCATTCACACGTAATTTTTAACTGTTAGCATGTTAACATTAGCACGTTAACATGTTATTGTCAGCATGCTAATTTTTTAAAGCCAATTTTGCAGGTGTATGGCACAGAGTCCCATCATTTGGTATTTGACGCATCTTAACTGTTAGCTTTTTAATTTTAGCATGCTAACTTTTTTTTAGCACATTTTGCAGCTACACACCTAACCTTTGGTTCATATATTCTGTTACTTGACACTACCTGTTAGCATTTCAGTTCGGCATCAGTTTTTTAGCATTCACACGTAATTTGGAACTGTTAGCATGCTAACGTTAGCATGTTAGCATGTTGTTGTCAGCATGCTAGCTTTTTAAAGCAAATTTTTCAGTTATACACCTCATAATAAACTAACTTGGTTGTTGACCCATGCTAAATGTTAGCATGTGGGTAGCATGCTACCTGTTAGCATTTTAGATCGGCATCAGTTTTTTAGTATTGACACGTAATTTTTAACTGTTAGCATTCTAACATTAGCGCGTTAACATGTTATTGTCAGCATGCTAATTTTTTTAAGCCAATTTTGCAGGTGTATGCCACAGAGTCACATCATTTGGTATATGACGCATCTTAACTGTTAGCTTGTTAATGTTAGCTTGCTAAATTTTAGCACATTTTGCAGCTACACACCTAACCTTTGGTTCATAAATTCTGTTACTCTGCGCTACCAGTTAGCATTTCAATTCGGCATCAGTTTTTTTAGCATTCACATGTAATGTGTAACCGTTAGCATGCTAAAATTAGCATGTTATTGTCAGCATGCTAGGTTTTTTTAAGCTAATTTTGCAGGTGTATGCCACAGACTCATACAACTGTTAGCTTGTTAATGATAGCATGCTAACTTTTTTAGCACATTTTGCAGCTACATACCTAACCTTTGGTTCATATATTCTGTTACTTGACACTACTTGTTAGCATTTCAATTTGGCATCAGTTTTTTAGCATTCACACGTAATTTGTAACTGTTAGCATGCTGACATTAGCATGCTAACATGTTATTGTCAGCATGCTCGCTTTTTTTAAGCTAATTTTGCAGGTGTATGCCACAGAGTCACATCATTTGGTATATGACACATCTTAACTGTTAGCTTGTTAATGTTAGCATGCTAACTTTTTTAGCATATTTTGCAGCTACACACCTAACCTTTGGTTCATATATTCTGTTACTTGGAGCTACCAGTTTGCATTTCAGTTCAGCATCAGTTTTTAGCATTCACGCGTAATTTGTAACTGTTAGCATGCTAAAATTAGCATGTTATTGTCAGCATGCTAGCTTTTTTTAAGCTAATTTTGCAGGGGTATTCTACAGACTCATATAACTGTTAGCTTGTTAATGATAGCATGCTAACTTTTTTAGCACATTGTGCGGCTACGCACCTAATTTTTGGTTCATATATTCTGTTACTTGACACTACCTGTTAGCATTTCAATTTGGCATCAGTTTTTTAGCATTCACACGTAATTTGTAATTGTTAGTATGCTAACGTTAGCATGTTAGCATGTTAACATGCTACTGTCAGCATGCTAGCATGTTTAAGCTAGTTTTGCAGTTACACACCTCATAATAAAATAATTTGGTCGTTGACACAGGTTAACTGTTAGCATGTTAAATTTTTTAGCCCATTTTGCAGATGCTCACCTCACAGTCATGTATTTTGTTACCCGACGCTCTCTGGGTCGCGTGCTACCTGTTAGCATTTCAGATCGGCATCAGTTTTTTAGCATTCACACGTAATTTTTAACTGTTAGCATGTTAACATTAGCACGTTAACATGTTATTGTCAGCATGCTAATTTTTTAAAGCCAATTTTGCAGGTGTATGCCACAGAGTCCCATCATTTGGTATTTGACGCATCTTAACTGTTAGCTTTTTAATTTTAGCATGCTAACTTTTTTTAGCACATTTTGCAGCTACACACTTAACCTTTGGTTCATATATTCTGTTACTTGACACTACCTGTTAGCATTTCAGTTCGGCATCAGTTTTTTTTAGCATTCACACGTAATTTGGAACTGTTAGCATGCTAACGTTAGTATGTTAGCATGTTGTTGTCAGCATGTTAGCTTTTTAAAGCAAATTTTGCAGTTATACACCTCATAATAAACTAACTTGGTCGTTGACACATGCTAAATGTTAGCATGTGGGTAGCGTGCTACCTGTTAGCATTTTAGATCGGCAACAGTTTTTTAGCATTCATACGTAATTTTTAACTGTTTGCATGCTAACATTAGCACGTTAACATGTTATTGTCATTATGTTAATTTTTTAAAGCTATTTTTGCAGGTGTATGTCACAGAGTCACATCTATTGGTATTTGACGCATCTTAACTGTTAGCTTGTTAATGTTAGCATGCTAACTTTTTTTTTAGCACATTTTGCAGCTACACACCTAACCTTTGGTTCATACATTCTGTTACTTGGCGCTACCTGTTAGCATTTCAATTGGGCATCAGTTTTTTAGCATTCACACGTAATTTGTTACTGTTAGCATGCTAATGTTAGCATGTTAACATGTTATGGTCAGCATGCTAGCTTTTTTAAGCTAAATTTGAAGTTATACACCTCATAATAAAATAATTTGGTCGTTGACACATGCTAACTGTTAGCATGCTAACTTTTTTTTAGCTCATATTGCAGATGCTTTCCTCACAATCATGTATTTTGTTACCCGACGCTCCCTGGGTCGCGTGCTACCTGCTAGCATTTCAGTTCGGCATCAGTTTTTTAGCATTCACATGTATTTTTTAACTGTTAGCATGCTAAAAACATTAGCATGTTAACTTTGTTATTGTCAGCATGCTAGCTTTTTTAAGTTAATTTTGCAGGTATACACCTCAGTCAAATAATTTGGTGGTTGACACATGCTAACTGTTAGCATGCTAACTTTTTTAGCTCATTTTGCAGATGCTCACCTTAGAGTTATATATTATACACTATCTGGTTATCTCACCGATGGGGTTTAATGGCTCCGTCTGAGCGCCACAAAAGAGACGCCTGAGGTGTGTGATTAAAGTGTCACGTACACAAGGTGGCGCCCACGGGATCGTGACCCTTTGCCACTCCCACGCCTACTTTCGCCGCCGCTAATTAGACGCGTCTGCCGATAGTGCTGAAGCTAAAAGCATGTGAGGATTATTTGCAGGGCCAGACTGGACGCTTCATTAGGTACACCTTTATGACATAATCACGTCTTCAGAAACATATTTATGTATAAAAACATATAAACAAGAAAATAAAATAAAAATAAATATTAGAACCACACATATATGTATAGTATTTGTATATATAGTATACATATATTTGTGTAAATATAAATACATACACCCGCGACCCCGAAGGGAATAAGCGGTAAAAAATGGATGGATGGATAAATACATACATACCATATATATGGTATACATATATCTATATATATATATACATATATATATATATATAGTTATATGTATGTATGTATATATGTATATATATGTTAACACGTAATAATAAAATATAATGAACATATATACAAATAACAAATCAAAATGAATAAATGAAACATTTTAATAAAAAAAAAAATATATATATATATGAACATATATAATAAAATGATAATAATAAAATATAAATTAATTAATAAAAAATATGTATTATAAAAAATGATTAGAAACATATGAACAAAACAAATAGCATGAATATATACAACAAAAATTATAATAATAAGTAAATTAATTAATAAAAACATATTAAAAACATATCTACATAAAACTAATTAACAGAAACTGATAGTATATGTAAAGAAAATATAAATATTCATCATGGAAGGATGGATATAAGAAATAAAATAAATAAAACCTTACAATCAAAAAAATAATTAGAAACATATAAAAATTAAAAAAAATATGAACATGTATAAGAAAATAATGACAATAAAAAAATTATTAATTAAAAAATGTATATTAAAAACATAAAACTAATGAACAAAAACTATTAATCCACGGATGGATGGAAAATGTTAAAACAAATAAAACATTTAAATCAAAAAAAATATTACAAACACATAAACAAAATTAAACATGTATCAGATTAAATTACAAATGAACAAAAGCAATTTTTATGTATAAGAATTATCATAAATATTCATCCATGGATGGAAGGATATATATAAAAAATCTAATAAATAAAAAAATTCAATTAAAAAAAAAAAGTATTAGGAACTTATAAACAAAACTAAAAATATGAACATATATAAGAAAATAATGATAATAAAAAATAAATTAATTATTAAAAAAATATTTTACAAACATATCTACATAAAACAAATGAACAAAAACTGATCGCATGTATAAACAATAATTTATAAATATTCATCTATGGATGGATGGATGGATATGGAAAATTTCTAAATAAATAAAACATTTAAATCACAAAAATGATTACAAACATATACAAAAAACTAAAAATATGAACATGTATAAGAAAATATTAATAATAAAAATTAAATGAATTAATAAAATATAAATTACAAACATATCTACATAAAACAAATGAAAAAAAACTGATAGCATGTATACAAATTATCATAAATATTCATCCATGGATGGAAGGATAGATATAAAAAATCTAATAAATAAAACATTTCAATTTTAAAAAAGTATTAAGAACTTATAAACAAAACAAAAAAACATGAACATAAATAAGAAAGTAATAATCATTATCAATAAATGAATTAATTAATACAAATATTAAAAACATATCTACATAAAACAAATGAACAAAAACAGACAGCATATGTAAAAAATAATCATGAATATTTATCCATGGATGGATAGATAGATGATTAAACATTTCAATTAAAACAATTATTAGAAACATTTTAACAAAACAAAAAATATGAACATATATAAGAAAATATTACTCATGATAAATTAATTAATAAAAAAATATTAGAAACATATATACATAAAACAAATGAACAAAAACTAATAGCATATGTAAAAAATTATCATAAATATTTATCCATGAATGGATGGATACAAAAAATTAAATAAATAAAACATTTCAATCAAAAAATGATTAGAAACATATAAACATAATATGAACATATATAAGAAAATAATGATAATAAAAAAATTATTAATTATTTAAAAAATATTTTACAAACATATCTACATAAAACAAATGAACAAAAACACATAGCATGTATACAAATAATCATAAATATTCATCCATGGATGGATGGATAGATATAAAAAATCTAATAAATAAAACATTTCAATTTAAAAAAATGTATTAGAAACATATAAACAAAACAAAATGCATGAACATATATAAGTAAATAATAATATTATTACATTAATTAATTCATTTAAAATTTTAGAAACATAAAACAAATAGCATGTATAAAAATAATCATAAATAAAATATAATAATAAAATATGAAATAATATATATAATATAATTTAATAAATAATATATATTAGCAAATCATCATTTTTTTACATAAATGCATGAAATATTATTTTGATGTTTGTGTAAATTGGCAAAAAGAGGCGGCACATAACAAAGGACACTAATAATAGAGAAAGTTCCCTTGTTAGGCCCTAAAAGCCTTTTTTGGTACAAGTTTCTTCAAAGCAGAGCGAGAGCAGTAACAAACGTGTCAGCGTGGTCTCTCCCACTCCATTAACCCCGACTAATCCTCCTGACCCCCCCCGCTGCAGGCTTTCAACGCGGCGGCGCTGGCGGACCTGTTCTTAATCACCTCTCATGGCCGCTAAGCTACTCTCATGGCGCTGCCAAACTTGGGCACTTGTTAAAGCTGCGGCTTATGGCGGCTCCAAAAGGGAAAGTGATACGCCAGCGATGCAGCGGATCATAAAAATCATTCAAAGGAAATATTCCTCTTTATGCTTTTGAAATTCAGTTATTGAAAGAACGATCACAGACTTGGGAACCAATAACGGTACCTAACTGTACCATTTTTTGCTATTTTTGTGATTTTGCTTTCTTACACTTCGAGGTATCATTTGCAAGTATGCATTCATCTTAGTTCGTCTTAGTGCTGTAGTCAGGAAGTAGTCTTTGCCATTAAGTTGAATATATTTTGTGTTATTTTGTGTTATTGTTATAATAAATATTATTTTGAATAATAATAATTTGTAAATGTAACATTTAACAGTGAACCGATGATTATACCGTTGTCCTGTCCAGTTGTTATATTTTGCTTTCTTACACTTCGGAGTATCATTTGCAAGTATGCATTCATCTCAGTTTGTCTTAGTGCTGTAGTCAGGAAGTAGTCTTTGCCATTAAGTTGAATGTCGTTTGTTGCGCCCTAAAAGTGTTAATACTGTAAGTAGTGTACTTATTATTAGTACACACCAACTGTTTGATTGTAACGTGCATCTTGGTTAGGGATGTGTACAGTTCACATTTGAACAGATACGGCACCAGTCGATACCAGTACTCAACGGTACAACATTTGTTAGTTTTGTTATCTCAGAGTCATATAACTTGGTACTTGACACATGGTAACTGTTAGGATGCTAACGTTAGCATGTAAACTTTTTCCGCTAATTTAACACTTTTTTAGCTAATTTTGCTAGCATACACTAAAGAGTCGCATAACTTGGTACGTGACACATGCTAACTGTTAGTAAATTAACGTTAGCATGCTAGCTTTTTTAGTTGGTTTAGCTGCCGTACACCCCAGAGTCACATTAGTTGGTAATTGACGCATGCTAACTTTTTTCCGCTAATTTGACATTATTTTAGCTAATTTCGCAGGTATACACTTAATAGTTGTATAACTTGGTACGTGACACGTGCTAACTGTTAGCATATTAAAGTTGGCATGCTAATATTAAAAATGGTACTTAACTGTACCATTTTTTGCTACTTTTGTGTTATTGTTATAATAAATATTATTTTGAATAATAATAATTTGTAAATGTAACATTTAACAGTGAACCGATGATTATACCGTTGTCCTGTCCAGTTGTTATATTTTGCTTTCTTACACTTCGGAGTATCATTTGCAAGTATGCATTCATCTCAGTTTGTCTTAGTGCTGTAGTCAGGAAGTAGTCTTTGCCATTAAGTTGAATGTCGTTTGTTGCGCCCTAAAAGTGTTAATACTGTAAGTAGTGTACTTATTATTAGTACACACCAACTGTTTGATTGTAACGTGCATCTTGGTTAGGGATGTGTACAGTTCACATTTGAACAGATACGGCACCAGTCGATACCAGTACTCAACGGTACAACATTTGGTAGTTTTGTTATCTCAGAGTCATATAACTTGGTACTTGACACATGGTAACTGTTAGGATGCTAACGTTAGCATACTAACTTTTTCCGCTAATTTGACACTTTTTTAGCTATTTTCGCTGGCATACACTTAAGAGTCACATAACTTGGTACGTGACACATGCTAACTGTTAGTAAATTAACGTTAGCATACTAGCTTTTTTAGTTGGTTTACCAGCCGTACACCCCAGAGTCACATTAGTTGGTAATTGACGCATGCTAACTTTTTTCGCTAATTTGACATTATTTTAGCTAATTTCACAGGTATACACTTAAGAGTTGTATAACTTGGTACGTGACACGTGCTAACTGTTAGCATATTAAAGTTGGCATGCTAATATTAAAAATGGTACTTAACTGTACCATTTTTTGCTACTTTTGTGTTATTGTTATAATAAATATTATTTTGAATAATAATAATTTGTAAATGTAACATTTAACAGTGAACCGATGATTATACCGCTGTCCTGTCCGGTTGTTATATTTTGCTTTCTTGCACATCGGAGTATCATTTGCAAGTATGCATTCATCTCAGTTCGTCTTAGTGCTGTAGTCAGGAAGTAGTCTTTGCCATTCATTTGAATGTCTTTTGTTGCGCCCTAAAAGTGTTAATACTGTAAGTAGTGTACTTATTATTAGAACACACCAACTGTTTGATTGTAACGTGCATCTTGGTTAGGGATGTGTACAGTTCACATTTGAACCGATACGGCACCAATCGATGCCAGTACTCAACGGTACAACATTTTGGTAATTTTGTTATCTCAGAGTCATATAACTTGGTACTTGACACATGGTAACTGTTAGGATGCTAACGTTAGCATACTAACTTTTTCCGCTAATTGGACACTTTTTTAGCTATTTTCGCTGGCATACACTTAAGAGTCACATAACTTGGTACGTGACACATGCTAACTGTTAGTAAATTAACGTTAGCATACTAGCTTTTTTAGTTGGTTTACCAGCCGTACACCCCAGAGTCACATTAGTTGGTAATTGACGCATGCTAACTTTTTTCCGCTAATTTGACATTATTTTAGCTAATTTCGCAGGTATACACTTAATAGTTGTATAACTTGGTACGTGACACGTGCTAACTGTTAGCATATTAAAGTTGGCATGCTAATATTAAAAATGGTACTTAACTGTACCATTTTTTGCTACTTTTGTGTTATTGTTATAATAAATATTATTTTGAATAATAATAATTTGTAAATGTAACATTTAACAGTGAACCGATGATTATACCGCTGTCCTGTCCAGTTGTTATATTTTGCTTTCTTACACTTCGGAGTATCATTTGCAAGTATGCATTCATCTCAGTTTGTCTTAGTGCTGTAGTCAGGAAGTAGTCTTTGCCATTAAGTTGAATGTCGTTTGTTGCGCCCTAAAAGTGTTAATACTGTAAGTAGTGTACTTATTATTAGTACACACCAACTGTTTGATTGTAACGTGCATCTTGGTTAGGGATGTGTACAGTTCACATTTGAACAGATACGGCACCAGTCGATACCAGTACTCAACGGTACAACATTTGTTAGTTTTGTTATCTCAGAGTCATATAACTTGGTACTTGACACATGGTAACTGTTAGGATGCTAACGTTAGCATGTAAACTTTTTCCGCTAATTTAACACTTTTTTAGCTAACTTTGCTAGCATACACTAAAGAGTCGCATAACTTGGTACGTGACACATGCTAACTGTTAGTAAATTAACGTTAGCATGCTAGCTTTTTTAGTTGGTTTAGCTGCCGTACACCCCAGAGTCACATTAGTTGGTAATTGACGCATGTTAACTTTTTTCGCTAATTTGACATTATTTTAGCTAATTTCGCAGGTATACACTTAAGAGTTGTATAACTTGGTACGTGACACGTGCTAACTGTTAGCATATTAAAGTTGGCATGCTAATATTAAAAATGGTACTTAACTGTACCATTTTTTGCTACTTTTGTGTTATTGTTATAATAAATATTATTTTGAATAATAATAATTTGTAAATGTAACATTTAACAGTGAACCGATGATTATACCGCTGTCCTGTCCGGTTGTTATATTTTGCTTTCTTGCACATCGGAGTATCATTTGCAAGTATGCATTCATCTCAGTTCGTCTTAGTGCTGTAGTCAGGAAGTAGTCTTTGCCATTCATTTGAATGTCTTTTGTTGCGCCCTAAAAGTGTTAATACTGTAAGTAGTGTACTTATTATTAGAACACACCAACTGTTTGATTGTAACGTGCATCTTGGTTAGGGATGTGTACAGTTCACATTTGAACCGATACGGCACCAATCGATACCAGTACTCAACGGTACAACATTTTGGTAATTTTGTTATCTCAGAGTCATATAACTTGGTACTTGACACATGGTAACTGTTAGGATGCTAACGTTAGCATACTAACTTTTTCCGCTAATTTGACACTTTTTTAGCTATTTTCGCTGGCATACACTTAAGAGTCGCATAACTTGGTACGTGACACATGCTAACTGTTAGTAAATTAACGTTAGCATACTAGCTTTTTTAGTTGGTTTACCAGCCGTACACCCCAGAGTCACATTAGTTGGTAATTGACGCATGCTAACTTTTTTCGCTAATTTGACATTATTTTAGCTAATTTCACAGGTATACACTTAAGAGTTGTATAACTTGGTACGTGACACGTGCTAACTGTTAGCATATTAAAGTTGGCATGCTAATATTAAAAATGGTACTTAACTGTACCATTTTTTGCTACTTTTGTGTTATTGTTATAATAAATATTATTTTGAATAATAATAATTTGTAAATGTAACATTTAACAGTGAACCGATGATTATACCGTTGTCCTGTCCAGTTGTTATATTTTGCTTTCTTACACTTCGGAGTATCATTTGCAAGTATGCATTCATCTCAGTTTGTCTTAGTGCTGTAGTCAGGAAGTAGTCTTTGCCATTAAGTTGAATGTCTTTTGTTGCGTCCTAAAAGTGTTAATACTGTAAGTAGTGTACTTATTATTACTATACACCAACTGTTTGATTGTAACATGCATATTGGTTAGAGATAGGGATGTGTGCAGTTCACATTTGACTCTGGTACTCAGTGGTACAACATTTTGGTAGTTTTGTCATCTCAGAGTCATATAACTTGGTACTTGACACATGGTAACTGCTAGGATGCTAACGTTAGCATGCTAACTTTTTCCGCTAATTTGACACTTTTTAGCTAATTTTGCTGGCATACACTTAAGAGTCGCATAACTTGGTACGTGACACATGCTAACTGTTAGTATATTAACGTTGGCATGCTAATATTAAAAAAACGGTACTTAACTATGCCATTTTTTGTTACTTTTGTGTGTTATTGTAATAATTAATATACATTTGAATAATAATAATTTGTAAATGTAACATTTAACAGTGAGCCGATGATTATACCGTTGTGCTGTCCAGTGGTTTTACAGTATTTTGCTTTCTTAAACTTCGGAGTATCATTTGCAAGTATGCATTAATTTCAGTTGGTCCTTGTTGTGTTGCTGTAATCAGGAAGTAGTCTTTGCCATTAAGTTGAATGTCTTTAGTTTCGCCCTAATAGTGTTAATACTCTAAGTAGTGAACTTACTACTACTACACACCAACTGTTTGATTGTAACGTGCATCTTGGTTAGAGTTAGGTGTACCGTTCACATTTGAAACGATATGGTACCACTTCCCCGTACCTGGGAATCCATACTAGTACTCAGTGGTACCACCATTTGGTAGTTCTGTCATCTCAGAGTCATACAACTTGGTACTTGACACATGCTAGCTGTTAGGATGCTAACATTAGCATTATAACTTTTTCTGCTAATTTGACACTTTTTTAGCTAATTTCGCTGGCATACACTTAAGAGTCGTATAACTTGGTACGTGACACATGCTAACTGTTAGCATATCAGCGTTAGCATGCTAATATTAGCATGCTAGCTTTTTTTTAACAGTTAACATGCTAACATTTTAGCCAATTTGGCAGCCAACTTCCTCAAGAACATATAACTAGGTATTTAAACTTAGACTTCCTTTTATTGTCATTGAAATTTGAACTTTACAGTACAGATAAGAATTTTTTTGTTGTTGCATTAGCTCGTTGTAGTGCAGGATAAAAGAGGAATTAGTTGTAGATATAAATAAATAGATTACTGTACAGATAAATATATTGCACTTTTGCACACACATCCACGTTTATGTATGTATGTTATATTGTCTTTATAATCTTGACACATGCTAACATTTTTAGCCTGCTATGTTTTTCCTTTTTTACTTGTTTTAATTTGATAATTGTGTTTGTTATTTATTATTATCATAAAAATTTATATATTTTTTTTAAATCAAAAACATTGTAAAATATGATAATACATATTTTCCTTTTTTAATTGTTTTAATTTGATAACTGTGTTTATTTATTGCTATCATAAAAACATATGTTATTATTTTTATTTAAAAAAAATTAAAACGCTGTAAAATATGACATGACATATTTTCCTTTTTAAATGTTTTTATTTTTATAACTGTATTTATTATATCATTAATACTGTATTATTATAATATTTTTTATTATTATTTTTTTATTACTAAAAAAACACACACTGTAAAATAAGATATTACATATGTTTTTCCTTTTTTACTTGTTTTAATTTGATAATTGTGTTTATTATTTATTATTATCATAAAAAGGTATGTTATTATTTTTTCATTTAAAATTAAAAACTTTGTTATTACATATTTTCCTTTTTTAATTGTTTTAATTTGATAATTGTGTTTATTTATTACTATCATAAAAACATAAATTATTATTTTTATTTAAAAAAAAACACTGTAAAATATGACATTACATATTTTCCTTTTTAAATAGTTTTATTTTTTACAATTGTATGTATTATTACATCATTAATATTATATTATTATCATATTTTTTAAATTATGTTATTATTGTAAAAAAAATAAAAACACTGTAAAATTTGACATTACATATTTTCCTTTTTTAATTGTTTCAATTTGATGATTGTGTTTATTATTTATTATTATCATTAAGAATATAATTATTTTTATTGAAAATTAAAAACACTGTAAAGTAAGATATTACATATTTTTCCTTTTTAATTGTTTTAATTTCATAATTGTGTTTATTATGTATTATTATCGTAAAAACATGTATTATTATTTTTATTGAAAATTAAAAACACTGTAAATTAGGATATTACATATTTTCCATTTTTTAATTTGATAATTTTGTTTATTTATTATTATCATAAAAACATATATTATTATTTTTATTGTAAATGAAAAACATTGTAAAATATGATATTACATATTTTACTTTTTTAATTGTTTTAATTTGATAATTGTGTTTATTATTTATTATCATATATATATATATATATATATATATATATGTATATATATATATATATATATATATATATATATATATATATATATATATATATATATATATATATATATAATTTTTATTGAAAATTAAAAACACTGTAAATAAGGATATTACATATTTTCCTTTTTTTAATTTGATAATTTTGTTTATTTATTATTATCATAAAAACATATATTATTATTTTTATTGTAAATGAAAAACATTGTAAAATATGATATTACATATTTTACTTTTTTAATTGTTTTAATTTGATAATTGTGTTTATGAGCCGGAAGGCAAAGCTCTCGATTTACCGGTCGATCTACGTTCCCATCCTCACCTATGGTCATGAGCTTTGGGTTATGACCGAAAGGACAAGATCACGGGTACAAGCGGCCGAAATGAGTTTCCTCCGCCGGGTGGCGGGGCTCTCCCTTAGAGATAGGGTGAGAAGCTCTGTCATCCGGGGGGAGCTCAAAGTAAAGCCGCTGCTCCTCCATATCGAGAGGAGCCAGATGAGGTGGTTCGGGCATCTGGTCAGGATGCCACCCGAACGCCTCCCTCGGGAGGTGTTTCGGGCACGTCCGACCGGTAGGAGGCCACGGGGAAGACCCAGGACACGTTGGGAAGACTATGTCTCCCGGCTGGCCTGGGAACGCCTCGGGATCCCCCGGGAGGAGCTGGACGAAGTGGCTGGGGAGAGGAAAGTCTGGGCTTCCCTGCTTAGGCTGCTGCCCCCGCGACCCGACCTCGGATAAGCGGAAGAAGATGGATGGATGGATGGATTGTGTTTATTATTTATTATCATATATATATATATCTATATATATATATATATATATATATACATCATTTTTATTGAAAATTAAAAACACTGTAAATAAGGATATTACATATTTTCCTTTTTTTAATTTGATAATTTTGTTTATTTATTATTATCATAAAAACATATATTATTATTTTTATTGTAAATGAAAAACATTGTAAAATATGATATTACATATTTTACTTTTTTACGAACAGCGTAGCAAATATAGCGGCTAACATACTAGCTAACGGGGTGGCTAATAGAAGAGCTAACAAAGTAGCTAATACAGCGGCTAACACACACACACACACACACACACACACAGTCACAAACACACACACACACACACACACACACACACACACACACACACACACACACACAGACCTATAATGGGTGTAGTAAAAAATAATTTTCTGTCATAGTTGAGATGTGCTCAGCCAGGTCACATGACTGGTGCTGTCACATGACTCCTGCTGGTCACATGACTCCTGCTGATCACATGACTGGTGCTGGTCACATGACTGGTGCTGGTCACATGACTCCTGCTGGTCACATGACTCCTGCTGATCACATGACTGGTGCTGGTCACATGACTGGTGCTGGTCACATGACTCCTGCTGATCACATGACTGGTGCTGGTCACATGACTGGTGCTGGTCACATGACTCCTGCTGGTCACATGACTCCTGCTGATCACATGACTGGTGCTGGTCACATGACTCCTGCTGATCACATGACTGGTGCTGGTCACATGACTGGTGCTGGTCACATGACTCCTGCTGATCACATGACTGGTGCTGGTCACATGACTGGTGCTGGTCACATGACTGGTGCTGGTCACATGACTGGTGCTGGTCACATGACTGGTGCTGGTCACAGGTGGCCAAGGGTGGTGTTATTGCAGTCAGAGGTCAGGTGGGCAACAATGTCAACAATAGTAAGGACGAGATGAAGTCATGTGACCTGAGAGGAAGTCATGTGACCCGACCTGTTTGCTGACACAACATTAGGTACACCTGTCAGTGGCATGAATAGAAAACATACTCATCTAACCATATGTGTTGTAAAAATACTAATACTGATACTGTTACTGATAATACTGACACTGTTACTAATACTCTTACTGATAATACTGATGCTGTTACTGATAATACTGATACTGTCACTGATGTTTCCCACACTGTTACTAATACTGTTACTAATAATACTGATACTAATACTGTTATTACTGATAATACTGGTACTGTTACTAATACTGTTACTAATAATACTGATACTAATACTGCTATTACTGATAATACAAATACTGTTACTAATACTATTACTGATAATACTGATACTGTTACTAATACTATTACTGATAATACTGATACTGTTACTAAAACTATTACTGATAATACTGATACGGCTACTAATACTATTACTGATAATACTGATACTGTTACTAATACTATTACTGATACGGCTACTAATACTATTACTGATAATACTGATACTGTTACTAGTAATATTACTGATAATACTGATACTGCTACTAATACTGCTACTGATAATACTAAGACTGTTAGTTATACTGTTGCTGATAATACTGATACTAATACTGTTATTGCTGATAATACTGATACTGTTCCTAATAATATTACATATAATACTGATACTGTTACTAATACTATTACTGATCATACTACTACTGCTACTAATACTATTACTGATAATAATAATTCTGCTACAATACTATTACTGATAATACTGATACTGTTACTAATACTATTAGTGATAAATTGTCAGTAATAGTATTAGTAACAATATCAGTGTCATCAGTGATAATACTGCTACTAATACTGTTACTGTACATACTGATACTAATACTGTAATTACTGCCAATACTGATACTGCTACTAATACTATTACTGATAATACTGCTACTGCTACTGATACTGTTACTGTACATATTGATACTAATACTGTAATTACTGCCAATACTGATACTGCTACTAATACTATTACTGATAATACTGCTACTGCTACTGATACTGTTACTGTACATATTGATACAAATACTGTTATTACTGCCAATACTGATACTGTTACTAATGCTATTACTGATAATACTGATACTGTTCCTAATAATATTACATATAATACTGATACTGTTACTAATACTATTACTGATCATACTACTACTGCTACTAATACTATTACTGATAATAATGATTCTGCTACAATACTATTACTGATAATACTGATACTGTTACTAATACGATTACTGATAAATTATCAGTAATCGTATTAGTAACAATATCAGTGTTATCAGTGACAATACTGCTACTAATACTGTTACTGTACATACTGATACTAATACTGTTATTACTGCCAATACTGATACTGTTACTAATACTATTACTGATAATACTGCTACTGCTACTGATACTGTTACTGTACATATTGATATTAATACTGTTATTACTGCCAATACTGATACTGTTACTAATACTATTACTGATCATACTGATACTGTTACTAATAATATTACTGATAATACTGATACTGTTACTAATACTATTACTGATAATACTGATACTGTTACTAATAATATTACTGATAATACTGCTACTGCTACTAATACTGCTACTGCTACTAATATATACTAATACTGTTACTAATGCTGTTAAGGATAACACTGCTACTAATACTGTTATTACTGATAATCCTGATATTGTTACTAATACTGTTATCACTGATAATACTGCTACTGCTACAAATATAATACTAATACTGTTACTAATACTGTTGAGGGTAATACTGCTACTAATACTGTTATTGCTGATAATACTGATATTGTTACTAATACTGTTACTACTGATAATACTGATACTGCTACTAATACTGCTACTGCTATTAATACTGCTACTAATATTGCTAATACTGTTACTAATACTGTTACTGATAATACTGCTACTAATACTATTATTACTGATAATACTGATACTGCTACTAATACTGTTATTACTTATAATACTGATACTGTTACTAATACTATTACTGATAAATGATCAGTAATAGTATTAGTAACGGTATCCGTATTATCAGCGATAATACTGTTACTGCTACTAATACTGTTACTGTACATACTGATGCTAATACTGTTATTGCTGCTAATACTGCTACTGTTACTAATACTATTACTAATAATACTGCTACTAATACTATTACTGATAATACTGATACTGTTACTAATACTATTACTGATAATACTGATACGGCTACTAATACTATTACTGATAAAACTGAAACTGTTACTAATTCTATTACTGATAATACTGATACTGTTGCTAATACTATTACTGATAATACTGATACTGCTACTAATACTGTTACTGTGCATATTGATACTAATGCTGTTATTACTGCCAATACAGATACTGTTACTAATACTATTACTGATAATACTTATACTGTTAGCAATACTATTACTGATAATACTGATACTGCTACTAATACTATTACTGATAATACTGATACGGTTACTAATACTATTACTGATAATACTGATACTGTTAGTACTACTATTACTGATAATACTGCTACTGCTACTAATACTGTTACTGATATTACTAATACTGTTACTAATACTATTACAGATAATACTGATACTGTTACTGATAATATTACTGATAATACTGCTACTGTTACTGATAATACTGATACTGTTACTAATAATAATACTGATAATACTGCTACTGCTACTAATATAATACTAATACTGTTACTGATAATACTGCTACTAATACTGGTATTACTGATAATACTGATACTGCTATTAATACTGCTACTGCTACTAATATATACTAATACTGTTGCTAATACTGTTACTGATAATACTGCTACTAATACTGTTATTACTGATAATACTGATACTGTTACTAATACTGTTACTGATAATACTGATACTAATACTGTTATTACTGATAATACTAATACTAATACTGTTATTACTGATAATACTGATACTAATACTGTTATTACTGATAATACTAATACTAATACTGTTATTACTGATAATACTGATACTAATACTGTTATTACTGATAATACTGCTACTGCTACTAATACTGTTACTACTTATAATACTGATACTGCTACTAATACTATTATTCATACTACTAATACTGCTACTAATACTGTTACTGCTACTGCTACTAATACTGTTACTGATACTGATACTGTTACTGATAATACCTAATAAAATGTCCCACAGGTGTACCTAAAAAAAGCATCCATCAAGTGTATCTAATTAAGTGCCCAGCTGGTGTACCTAATGAAATGTCCCACAGGTGTACCTAATGAAATGTCCCGCAGGTATTCCTAGCAAGGCATCCAGCAGGTGTACCTAATGAAATGTCCCACAGGTGTACCTAATGAAATGTCCAAAGCGATGAGGGAGGATGAGAAAGATCCGAGGTCAAAACTTGCTTTGCTCCCTCAGACGCGTACCCGGTGTCTGAGGTGGTCTACACCTGGACCAAAGGTGCGGCCAAGTCTGTGGTGGTGGCCGAGGAAGGTTCCAGACTCAACCAGTACCACCTGCTCGACCAGACAGCGGGTACTGAGGACATCAGCACCAGCCGAGGTGAGGCCGTATTCTTAAAGAGACAGTACAGTGTTGTGTTCTTAAAGAGACAGTAGTCTTGTGTTCTTAAAGACACAGTACAGTGTTGTGTTCTTAAAGAGACAGTACAGTGTTGTGTTCTTAAAGAGACAGTACAGTGTTGTGTTCTTAAAGAGACAGTACAGTGTTGTGCTCTTAAAGAGACAGTACAGTGTTGTGCTCTTAAAGAGACAGTACGGTGTCGTGCTCTTAAAGAGACAGTACGGTGTCGTGCTCTTAAAGAGACAGTACAGTGTTGTGTTCTTAAAGAGACAGTACAGTGTTGTGCTCCTAAAGCGACAGTACAGTGTTGTGTTCTTAAAGAGACAGTACAGAGTTGTGTTCTTAAAGACACAGTACAGTGTTGTGTTCTTAAAGAGACAGTACAGTGTTGTGTTCTTAAAGAGACAGTACAGTGTTGTGTTCTTAAAGAGACAGTAGACTTGTGTTCTTAAAGACACAGTACAGTGTTGTGTTCTTAAAGACACAGTACAGTGTTGTGTTCTTAAAGACACAGTACAGTGTTGTGTTCTTAAAGAGACAGTACAGTGTTGTGTTCTTAAAGAGACAGTACAGTGTTGTGTTCTTAAAGAGACAGTACAGTGTTGTGTTCTTAAAGAGACAGTACAGTGTTGTGCTCTTAAAGAGACAGTACAGTGTTGTGCTCTTAAAGAGACAGTACGGTGTCGTGCTCTTAAAGAGACAGTACAGTGTTGTGCTCTTAAAGAGACAGTACAGTGTTGTGTTCTTAAAGAGACAGTACAGTGTTGTGCTCCTAAAGCGACAGTACAGTGTTGTGTTCTTAAAGAGACAGTACAGAGTTGTGTTCTTAAAGAGACAGTACAGTGTTGTGTTCTTAAAGAGACAGTACAGTGTTGTGCTCTTAAAGAGACAGTACAGTGTTGTGCTCTTAAAGAGACAGTACGGTGTCGTGCTCTTAAAGAGACAGTACAGTGTTGTGTTCTTAAAGAGACAGTACAGTGTTGTGCTCCTAAAGCGACAGTACAGTGTTGTGTTCTTAAAGAGACAGTACAGAGTTGTTTTCTTAAAGAGACAGTAGTCTTGTGTTCATAAAGAGACAGTACAGTGTTGTGTTCTTAAAGAGACAGTAGTCTTGTGTTCTTAAAGACACAGTACAGTGTTGTGTTCTTAAAGACACAGTACAGTGTTGTGTTCTTAAAGACACAGTACAGTGTTGTGTTCTTAAAGAGACAGTACAGTGTTGTGTTCTTAAAGAGACAGTACAGTGTTGTGTTCTTAAAGAGACAGTACAGTGTTGTGCTCTTAAAGAGACAGTACGGTGTCGTGCTCTTAAAGAGACAGTACAGTGTTGTGTTCTTAAAGAGACAGTACAGTGTTGTGCTCCTAAAGCGACAGTACAGTGTTGTGTTCTTAAAGACACAGTACAGTGTTGTGTTCTTAAAGAGACAGTACAGTGTTGTGTTCTTAAAGAGACAGTACAGTGTTGTGCTCTTAAAGAGACAGTACAGTGTTGTGCTCTTAAAGAGACAGTACGGTGTCGTGCTCTTAAAGAGACAGTACAGTGTTGTGTTCTTAAAGAGACAGTACAGTGTTGTGCTCCTAAAGCGACAGTACAGTGTTGTGTTCTTAAAGAGACAGTACAGAGTTGTGTTCTTAAAGAGACAGTACAGTGTTGTGTTCTTAAAGAGACAGTACAGAGTTGTGTTCTTAAAGAGACAGTACAGTGTTGTGTTCTTAAAGAGACAGTACAGTGTTGTGTTCTTAAAGAGACAGTACAGTGTTGTGCTCTTAAAGAGACAGTACAGTGTTGTGTTCTTAAAGAGACAGTAGTCTTGTGTTCTTAAAGACACAGTACAGTGTTGTGTTCTTAAAGACACAGTACAGTGTTGTGTTCTTAAAGACACAGTACAGTGTTGTGTTCTTAAAGAGACAGTACAGTGTTGTGTTCTTAAAGAGACAGTACAGTGTTGTGCTCTTAAAGAGACAGTACAGTGTTGTGCTCTTAAAGAGACAGTACGGTGTCGTGCTCTTAAAGAGACAGTACAGTGTTGTGTTCTTAAAGAGACAGTACAGTGTTGTGCTCCTAAAGCGACAGTACAGTGTTGTGTTCTTAAAGAGACAGTACAGTGTTGTGTTCTTAAAGAGACAGTAGTCTTGTGTTCTTAAAGACACAGTACAGTGTTGTGTTCTTAAAGACACAGTACAGTGTTGTGTTCTTAAAGAGACAGTACAGTGTTGTGTTCTTAAAGAGACAGTACAGTGTTGTGTTCTTAAAGAGACAGTACAGTGTTGTGTTCTTAAAGACACAGTACAGTGTTGTGTTCTTAAAGAGACAGTACAGTGTTGTGTTCTTAAAGAGACAGTACAGTGTTGTGTTCTTAAAGACACAGTACAGTGTTGTGTTCTTAAAGAGACAGTACAGTGTTGTGTTCTTAAAGAGACAGTACAGTGTTGTGTTCTTAAAGAGACAGTACAGTGTTGTGTTCTTAAAGAGACAGTACAGTGTTGTGCTCTTAAAGAGACAGTACAGTGTTGTGTTCTTAAAGAGACAGTACAGTGTTGTGCTCTTAAAGAGACAGTACAGTGTTGTGTTCTTAAAGAGACAGTACAGTGTTGTGCTCTTAAAGAGACAGTACGGTGTCGTGCTCTTAAAGAGACAGTACAGTGTTGTGTTCTTAAAGAGACAGTACAGTGTTGTGCTCCTAAAGCGACAGTACAGTGTTGTGTTCTTAAAGAGACAGTACAGTGTTGTGTTCTTAAAGAGACAGTACAGTGTTGTGTTCTTAAAGAGACAGTACAGTGTTGTGCTCTTAAAGAGACAGTACAGTGTTGTGTTCTTAAAGAGACAGTACGGTGTTGTGTTCTTGAAGAGACAGTACGGTGTTGTGTTCTTAAAGTGACAGTACGGTGTTGTGTTCTTAAAGTGACAGTACGGTGTTGTGTTCTTAAAGTGACAGTACGGTGTTGTGTTCTTAAAGAGACAGTACAGTGTTGTGCTCTTAAAGAGACAGTACGGTGTTGTGCTCTTAAAGAGACAGTACGGTGTCGTGCTCTTAAAGAGACAGTACAGTGTTGTGTTCTTAAAGAGACAGTACAGTGTTGTGTTCTTAAAGAGACAGTACAGAGTTGTGTTCTTAAAGAGACAGTACAGTGTTGTGTTCTTAAAGAGACAGTACAGTGTTGTGTTCTTAAAGAGACAGTACAGTGTTGTGCTCTTAAAGAGACAGTACAGTGTTGTGTTCTTAAAGAGACAGTACAGTGTTGTGCTCTTAAAGAGACAGTACAGTGTTGTGTTCTTAAAGAGACAGTACAGTGTTGTGTTCTTGAAGAGAAAGTACGGTGTTGTGTTCTTAAAGTGACAGTACAGTGTTGTGTTCTTAAAGTGACAGTACGGTGTTGTGTTCTTAAAGTGACAGTACGGTGTTGTGTTCTTAAAGAGACAGTACAGTGTTGTGCTCTTAAAGAGACAGTACGGTGTTGTGTTCTTAAAGAGACAGTACAGTGTTGTGTTCTTAAAGAGACAGTACGGTGTCGTGCTCTTAAAGAGACAGTACAGTGTTGTGCTCCTAAAGCGACAGTACAGTGTTGTGTTCTTAAAGAGACAGTACAGTGTTGTGTTCTTAAAGACACAGTACAGTGTTGTGTTCTTAAAGAGACAGTACAGTGTTGTGTTCTTAAAGAGACAGTACAGTGTTGTGTTCTTAAAGAGACAGTAGTCTTGTGTTCTTAAAGACACAGTACAGTGTTGTGTTCTTAAAGAGACAGTACAGTGTTGTGCTCTTAAAGAGACAGTACAGTGTTGTGCTCTTAAAGAGACAGTACGGTGTCGTGCTCTTAAAGAGACAGTACAGTGTTGTGTTCTTAAAGAGACAGTACAGTGTTGTGCTCCTAAAGCGACAGTACAGTGTTGTGTTCTTAAAGAGACAGTACAGTGTTGTGCTCCTAAAGCGACAGTACAGTGTTGTGTTCTTAAAGAGACAGTACAGTGTTGTGTTCTTAAAGAGACAGTAGTCTTGTGTTCTTAAAGACACAGTACAGTGTTGTGTTCTTAAAGAGACAGTACAGTGTTGTGCTCTTAAAGAGACAGTACAGTGTTGTGCTCTTAAAGAGACAGTACGGTGTCGTGCTCTTAAAGAGACAGTACAGTGTTGTGTTCTTAAAGAGACAGTACAGTGTTGTGCTCCTAAAGCGACAGTACAGAGTTGTGTTCTTAAAGAGACAGTACAGTGTTGTGTTCTTAAAGAGACAGTACAGTGTTGTGTTCTTAAAGAGACAGTACAGTGTTGTGCTCTTAAAGAGACAGTACAGTGTTGTGTTCTTAAAGAGACAGTACAGTGTTGTGGTCTTGAAGAGACAGTAGTCTTGTGTTCTTAAAGACACAGTACAGTGTTGTGTTCTTAAAGACACAGTACAGTGTTGTGTTCTTAAAGAGACAGTACAGTGTTGTGTTCTTAAAGACACAGTACAGTGTTGTGTTCTTAAAGACACAGTACAGTGTTGTGTTCTTAAAGAGACAGTACAGTGTTGTGCTCTTAAAGAGACAGTACAGTGTTGTGCTCTTAAAGAGACAGTACGGTGTCGTGCTCTTAAAGAGACAGTACAGTGTTGTGTTCTTAAAGAGACAGTACAGTGTTGTGCTCCTAAAGCGACAGTACAGTGTTGTGTTCTTAAAGAGACAGTACAGAGTTGTGTTCTTAAAGAGACAGTACAGTGTTGTGTTCTTAAAGAGACAGTACAGTGTTGTGCTCTTAAAGAGACAGTACAGTGTTGTGTTCTTAAAGTGACAGTACAGTGTTGTGTTCTTAAAGAGACAGTACAGTGTTGTGTTCTTGAAGAGACAGTACGGTGTTGTGTTCTTAAAGTGACAGTACAGTGTTGTGTTCTTAAAGTGACAGTACGGTGTTGTGTTCTTAAAGTGACAGTACAGTGTTGTGTTCTTAAAGAGACAGTACAGTGTTGTGTTCTTAAAGAGACAGTACAGTGTTGTGTTCTTAAAGAGACAGTACAGTGTTGTGTTCTTAAAGAGACAGTACAGTGTTGTGCTCCTAAAGCGACAGTACAGTGTTGTGTTCTTAAAGAGACAGTACAGAGTTGTGTTCTTAAAGAGACAGTACAGTGTTGTGTTCTTAAAGAGACAGTACAGTGTTGTGTTCTTAAAGAGACAGTACAGTGTTGTGTTCTTGAAGAGACAGTACGGTGTTGTGTTCTTAAAGAGACAGTACAGTGTTGTGTTCTTAAAGAGACAGTACGGTGTTGTGTTCTTAAAGAGACAGTACAGTGTTGTGTTCTTAAAGAGACAGTACAGTGTTGTGTTCTTAAAGAGACAGTACAGTGTTGTGCTCTTAAAGAGACAGTACAGTGTTGTGTTCTTAAAGAGACAGTACAGTGTTGTGTTCTTGAAGAGACAGTACGGTGTTGTGTTCTTAAAGTGACAGTACGGTGTTGTGTTTTTAAAGAGACAGTACAGTGTTGTGCTCTTAAAGAGACAGTACAGTGTTGTGTTCTTAAAGAGACAGTACAGTGTTGTGTTCTTGAAGAGACAGTACGGTGTTGTGTTCTTAAAGTGACAGTACAGTGTTGTGTTCTTAAAGTGACAGTACAGTGTTGTGCTCTTAAAGAGACAGTACAGTGTTGTGTTCTTAAAGAGACAGTACAGTGTTGTGTTCTTGAAGAGACAGTACGGTGTTGTGTTCTTAAAGTGACAGTACAGTGTTGTGTTCTTAAAGTGACAGTACGGTGTTGTGTTCTTAAAGAGACAGTACAGTGTTGTGTTCTTAAAGAGACAGTACAGTGTTGTGTTCTTGAAGAGACAGTACGGTGTTGTGTTCTTAAAGTGACAGTACAGTGTTGTGTTCTTAAAGAGACAGTACAGTGTTGTGCTCTTAAAGAGACAGTACAGTGTTGTGCTCTTAAAGAGACAGTACAGTGTCGTGCTCTTAAAGAGACAGTAGTCTTGTGTTCTTAAAGACACAGTACAGTGTTGTGTTCTTAAAGACACAGTACAGTGTTGTGTTCTTAAAGAGACAGTACAGTGTTGTGTTCTTAAAGAGACAGTAGTCTTGTGTTCTTAAAGACACAGTACAGTGTTGTGTTCTTAAAGACACAGTACAGTGTTGTGTTCTTAAAGAGACAGTACAGTGTTGTGTTCTTAAAGAGACAGTACAGTGTTGTGCTCTTAAAGAGCCAGTACAGTGTTGTGCTCTTAAAGAGACAGTACGTGTCGTGCTCTTAAAGAGACAGTACAGTGTTGTGTTCTTAAAGAGACAGTACAGTGTTGTGCTCCTAAAGCGACAGTACAGTGTTGTGTTCTTAAAGAGACAGTACAGTGTTGTGTTCTTAAAGAGACAGTACAGTGTTGTGTTCTTAAAGAGACAGTACAGTGTTGTGCTCTTAAAGAGACAGTACAGTGTTGTGCTCTTAAAGAGACAGTACGGTGTCGTGCTCTTAAAGAGACAGTACAGTGTTGTGTTCTTAAAGAGACAGTACAGTGTTGTGCTCCTAAAGCGACAGTACAGTGTTGTGTTCTTAAAGAGACAGTACAGTGTTGTGTTCTTAAAGAGACAGTACAGAGTTGTGTTCTTAAAGAGACAGTACGGTGTTGTGTTCTTAAAGTGACAGTACAGTGTTGTGTTCTTAAAGAGACAGTACAGTGTTGTGCTCTTAAAGAGACAGTACAGTGTTGTGTTCTTAAAGAGACAGTACAGTGTTGTGTTCTTGAAGAGACAGTACGGTGTTGTGTTCTTAAAGTGACAGTACAGTGTTGTGTTCTTAAAGTGACAGTACGGTGTTGTGTTCTTAAAGTGACAGTACGGTGTCGTGACGATGCATGAGTGATTTGGGAACAAGTCCCACATGCGGCCAGCTGGGCCCAGATGAAAAAAAAAAAAACACTTATCCAGCGTCCCAGCTATGTCGTTAATCCGCACGCATCAGTTGTGCTTTTACCCAGTGATGTCACCGCTCTGGGATTGGCCGGCGGAGGGAAAGGGGCGGGGCCAGCGGCAATCTGCTGCGATGTGTTACGTAAAATAAAGTTGTGAAGATGTCTCCCCGGGGATGATTTCAACTCGGACAAACTAATTAGCCGATGCTAATCTGACCTACTGAGCGGCCGAGAATAGCTCAGAGTGGACGGGGTTGACCTTTGACCTCGGCGGTTGAGCCCAAGGCCACTTTTTGGACGCGAGCCCGGCACTCACCAGTTGACCAGCATGGCGGCGTTGTTGTCGGCGATGAACGGCAGCTCGCCGCAGACGCTCCAGAACCCGACGGTCAAAGTCCACCAGAGACGCATCTTTGGCTCCGCCTCTCACGCCGCCGCCCCTCGCCGTCCGACTTGAGCGGCACGTCAGATGCGAGCGCGGGAGGCCCCCGCCCGGCACCACCGGGCTGGGCTGCGGGCCGCTGGTCGTGGCGCGGGCCACGCGGGCGCCGCTCTCACGCGGGACATGATGATGATGATGATGATGATGATGATGATGAAAATAAAGATAGAGTCCCAAACTTTCCTGCAGGCTGACCCTTGACCCCGCCCCCTCACTGGAGCGCACCTGCTGCCCCCGGTCCGTCTCGCTGGTGTCCCAGCTCTGAGGACGATGTGGGCGGGACAGCGCCTGTCTCTCTCTCTCTCTCTCACACACACACACACACACACACACACACACACACACACACACACACACACACACACACACACACACAGAGGATAGACAGGATTGTGACAAGGGATTAGCGGGACAGGAGAAAGCGGCGTTCATCATGCAGACTCGTCAGATCCACTTTAGGATTTTTATTCATTTGTTCCCTGTGAGGGAAAATGCAATCATGGCGTGTTTAACAAGATCTGACCACCACTCCACCTGTAACTTTGTTTTTCTTTTTTTTTTTTTTACGTCACAGTGGGGAGGATTCTGGGATTAAACACGGAAAAAAGTACAGGATATTTTTAACCCGAGAGTGCATTACCTGTATATTGTAACATAATCATTGGGGGCGCTAAAAAAAAATCGATACACATCCAAATGGCAATTTTTATTTTTTCTAATTATAAATCCATCCATTTTTTACCGCATGTCCCTTTCATCGATTCATCTTTTTATTTATTTTTTTCTCTCTTAAATTCACATTCAAATCACAATTTGTATTTCTTCTCATTCTAAATCGATTCATATTTTTTTTCTTATTTTTTTTGCTTTTAAATTCACATCCAAATCCCAATTTACATTTTTTTGTAGTTCTAAATTGATTCATCCATTTTTTATTTTATTTTGTTTTCTCTTAAATTCACATCCAAATCACAATTTTAATTTTTCCTAATTTTCAATCAATTCATTTGTTTTCTCTTAAATTCACATCCAAATCACAATTTTTATTTCTTCCAAATCTATTCCTAATTTATTTTTATTTTAATTAATTTTTTTGCTCTTAAAGTCACATCTAAATCGCAACTTCTATTTTTTTCAAATTCTAATTCAATTCATCATTTATTTTATTTTTGTCATTTTCTTTGCTCTTAAATTCACATCCAAATCGCAATTTTTATTTTTTCTAATTCTCAATCGATTCATCCTTTTTTTTCTCTCTTAAATTCACATTCAAATCACAATTTGTATTTCTTATAATTCTAAATCAATTCATAATTTTTTTTATTTGTTTTTTTGCTTTTAAATTCACACCCAAATCCCAATTTTAATTTTTTTGTAATTCTCAATCGATTCATCCATTTTTTATTTTATTGTGTTTTCTCTTAAATTCCCATCCAAATCACAATTTTTATTTTTTCTAATTCTCAATCGATTCATTTTTTTTCTCTTAAATTCACATCCAAATCACAATTTTTATTTCTTCTAATTCTAAATCGATTCATAATTTATTTTATTTTAATAATTTTTTCCCCCTTAAAGTCACATCTAAATCGCAACTTCTATTTTTTTCAAATTCTAAATCGATTCATCATTTATTTTATTTTTTTCATTTTTTTTTGCTCTTAAATTCACATCCAAATCGCAATTTAAATTTTTTCTAATTCTAAATCGATTCATTCATTTTTTAATTTTATTTAGTTTTCTCTTAAATTCACATCCAAATCGCAATTAAAGCATGTTCTAATTCTCAATCGATTAATCTTTTTCTCTCTCTCTTAAATTCACATCCAAATCTCGATTTTTATTTTTTCTAATTCTAAATCGATTCATCATTTATTTTATTTATTTATTTATTTATTTTTGCTCTTAAATTCACATCCCAATAACAATTTTTATTTTTTTGTAATTCTGAATCCATCCATCCATCCATCTTCTTCCGCTTATCCGAGGTCGGGTCGCGGGGGCAGCAGCTTAAGCAGGGAAGCCCAGACTTCCCTCTCCCCAGCCACTTTGTCCAGCTCCTCCCGCTATTTTTGTCATTTTTTTTGCTCTTAAATTCACATCCAAATCGCAATTTTTATTTTTTCTAATTCTCAATCGATTCATCCTTTTTTTTCTCTCTTAAATTCACATTCAAATCACAATTTGTATTTCTTATAATTCTAAATCAATTCATAATTTTTTTTCTTTGTTTTTTTGCTTTTAAATTCACACCCAAATCCCAATTTAAATTTTTTTGTAATTCTCAATCGATTCATCCATTTTTTATTTTTTTATTTTGTTTTCTCTTTCATTCACATCCAAATCGCAATTTTTATTTTTTCTAATCCTCAATCAATTCATCTTTTTTTCCTCTGAAATTCACTTCCAAATCACTATTTTTATTTCTTCTAATTCTAAATCGATTCGTCATTTTAATATTTTTTTTGCTCTTAAATTCACATTAAATCGCAATTTTTATTTCTTCTAATTCTAAATTGATTCGTCATTTTAATATTTTTTTGCTCTTAAATTCACATCAAATCGCAATTTGTATTTTTTCTAATTCTAAATCGATTCATAATTTAATTTTTTTTCTCTTAAATTCACATCCAAATTACAATTTTTTATTTTTTTCTAATTCTAAATCGATTCATCACTTATAGATTATCTCTTAAATTCACATCCAAATCACAATTTTTTGTTTTTCTAATTTTAAATCGATTCATCATTTATTTATTTATTTTTTTGCTCTTAAATTCACATCCAAATCGCAATTTTTATTTTTTCAAATTCTAAACCGATTCATCATTTGTCTATTTATTTATTTGCTCTGAAAGTCACATCCAAATCGCAACTTTTTTTTCTAATTCTAAATCGATTCATCATTTATATTATTTTTTCATTTTTTTGCTCTTAAATTCACATCCAAATCACATTTTTTTTGTTTTAAATTCTAAATCGATTCGTAATTTTTTTTCATTTTTTCTTTGCTCTTAAATTCACATCCAGATCGCAATTTTTTTTTTTTCGAATTCTAAATCGATTCATCTTTTTTTTTTGCTCTTGAATTCACATCCAAATCGCAATTTTTTTTTCCTAATTTTAAATCGATTCATAATTTTTGTTTTTTTTTTTATTTATTTTTTGCTCTGAAAGTCACATCCAAATCGCAACTTTTATTTTTTCTAATTCTAAATCGATTCATCATTTATATTATTTTTTTCTCTTTTTTTTTTTGCTTTTAAATTCACATCCAAATTGCAATTTTTATTTTTTTTAATTCTAAATCGATTCATCAGTTTTATTTTTAGTTTTATTTTCATTGCTTTTATTATTATTTTGTATTTATTTATTAATCAGTCCAACAAAATAATACACAATAATACCATAATAATACAAATCCAATTCCAAAATCCGGCACAGCAACATTCAGACTCGCAATCAACAGAGTCATTGAGAGGACACACAAACATGACACAAAACAATCCAAAAGTAGTCAAACAAAAAATAATAATATCAACATCAATAACATGTGTGTATACCAGTCAGTATTTATTACGTTTGTATATCAGTCAGTACGTATTATGTGTGTATGCCGATCAGTATTTATTATGTGTGTATACCAGTCGGTATTTATTGTGTGTGTATACCAGTCAGTCATTTGTCATTTTCAAGAATCGATTTTTTATTTTAAAAGGATATTTATTTTTTAATTTATTTTATTTTTTAAGAATATATTTACAAAAAAAAACATTATTATAACTTTAATTGTTGCTTTTATTAATTAACCCACCTGTAAAAAAAATTTGTACATGCTGGTGGGAAAGATTCTGGGATAAAACACGGCCATGTTTGAGTTGAAAGAAAACAAATAACACAACAATACATCACGTTATAACCCAAACATCTAACACTGACATTTATTATTACAAATATGAATCTAACACTGAGATTCATTGTTACAAATATGAATCTAACACTGAGATTTATTATTACAAATATGAATCCAACACTGATATTTATTATTAAAAATATGAATCTAACACTGATATTTATTATTACAATTATGAATCTAACACTGATATTTATTATAACACATATGAATCTAACACTAATATTTATTATTACAAATATGAATCTAACTCTGAGATTTATTATTACAAATATGAATCTAACACTATTTATTATTACAAATATGAATCTAACACTATTTATTATTACAAATATGAGTCCAACACTTATATTACAAATATGGATCTAACACTGATATTACAAATATGAATCTAACATTGATATATATTATTACAAATATGAATCTAACACTATTTATTATTACAAATATGGAAAACACTGATATTACAAATATGAATCTAATACTGATATTTATTATTACAAATATAAATCTAACACTGAATTTATTATTACACATTTTAATCTAACACTGAGATTTATTATTACAAATATGAATCCAAGACTGACATTTATTATTACAAATATGAATCAAACACTGATATTTATTATTACAAATATGAATCTAACACCGATATTTATTATCACAAATATGAATAACACTGATATTACAAATATGAATCTAACACTGATGTTTATTATTACAAATATGAATCCAACACTGACATTTATTATTACAAATGTGAATCCAACACGATATTTATTATTACAAATATGAATAACACTGATATTACAAATATGAATAACACTGATATTACAAATATGAATCTAACACTGATATTTGTTATTATAAATATGAATCAAACACTGACATTTATTATAAACAATATGAATCTAACACTGATATGTATTATTACAAATATGAATCTAACACTGATATTACTAATATGAATCTAACACTGATATTTATTATTACAAATATGAATCTAACACTGAGATTTATTATTACAAATGTGAATCTTAGACTGACATTTATTATTACAAATTTGAATCTAACACTGCTATTTATTATTACAAATATGAATCTAAAACTATTTATTATTACAAATATGAATCTAACACTGATATTTAATATTACAAATATGAATATAACACTGATATGTATTACAAATATGCATCTAACACTATTTATTATTCCAAATATCCATCTAACACTGATATTTATTAATACAAATATGAATCCAACACTTATATTACAAATATGAATCTAACACTGATATTACAAATATGAATCTAATACTGATATTTATTATAAGAAATATGAATCCAACACTGATATTTATTATAACAAATATGAATCCAACACTGATATTTATTATTACAAATATGAATCTAACTCTGAGATTTATTATTACAAATATGAATCTAACATATATTTATTATTACAAATATGAATCTAACACTGATATTACAAATATGAATCTGACACTGATATTTATTATTACAAATATGAATCTAACACTGAGATTTATTATTACAAATATGAATCTAAGACTGACATTTATTATTACAAATTTGAATCTAACACTGCTATTTATTATTACAAATATGAATCGAAAACTATTTATTATTACAAATATGAATCTAACACTGATATTTAATATTACAAATATGAATATAACACTGATATGTATTACAAATATGCATCTAACACTATTTATTATTCCAAATATCCATCTAACACTGATATTTATTAATACAAATATGAATCCAACACTTATATTACAAATATGAATCTAACACTGATATTACAAATATGAATCTAATACTGATATTTATTATAAGAAATATGAATCCAACACTGATATTTATTATAACAAATATGAATCCAACACTGATATTTATTATTACAAATATGAATCTAACTCTGAGATTTATTATTACAAATATGAATCTAACATATATTTATTATTACAAATATGAATCTAACACTGATATTACAAATATGAATCTGACACTGATATTTATTATTACAAATATGAATCTAACACTGAGATTTATTATTACAAATATGAATCTAAGACTGACATTTATTATTACAAATTTGAATCTAACACTGCTATTTATTATTACAAATATGAATCTAATACTATTTATTATTACAAATATGAATCTAACACTGATATTTAATATTACAAATATGAATCTAACACTGATATTACAAATATGAATCTGACACTGATATTTATTATTACAAATATGAATCTAACACTGAGATTTATTATTACAAATATGAATCTAAGACTGACATTTATTATTACAAATTTGAATCTAACACTGCTATTTATTATTACAAATATGAATCTAAAACTATTTATTATTACAAATATGAATCTAACACTGATATTTAATATTACAAATATGAATATAACACTGATATGTATTACAAATATGCATCTAACACTATTTATTATTCCAAATATCCATCTAACACTGATATTTATTAATACAAATATGAATCCAACACTTATATTACAAATATGAATCTAACACTGATATTACAAATATGAATCTAATACTGATATTTATTATAAGAAATATGAATCCAACACTGATATTTATTATAACAAATATGAATCCAACACTGATATTTATTATTACAAATATGAATCTAACTCTGAGATTTATTATTACAAATATGAATCTAACATATATTTATTATTACAAATATGAATCTAACACTGATATTACAAATATGAATCTGACACTGATATTTATTATTACAAATATGAATCTAACACTGAGATTTATTATTACAAATATGAATCTAAGACTGACATTTATTATTACAAATTTGAATCTAACACTGCTATTTATTATTACAAATATGAATCGAAAACTATTTATTATTACAAATATGAATCTAACACTGATATTTAATATTACAAATATGAATATAACACTGATATGTATTACAAATATGCATCTAACACTATTTATTATTCCAAATATCCATCTAACACTGATATTTATTAATACAAATATGAATCCAACACTTATATTACAAATATGAATCTAACACTGATATTACAAATATGAATCTAATACTGATATTTATTATAAGAAATATGAATCCAACACTGATATTTATTATAACAAATATGAATCCAACACTGATATTTATTATTACAAATATGAATCTAACTCTGAGATTTATTATTACAAATATGAATCTAACATATATTTATTATTACAAATATGAATCTAACACTGATATTACAAATATGAATCTGACACTGATATTTATTATTACAAATATGAATCTAACACTGAGATTTATTATTACAAATATGAATCTAAGACTGACATTTATTATTACAAATTTGAATCTAACACTGCTATTTATTATTACAAATATGAATCTAATACTATTTATTATTACAAATATGAATCTAACACTGATATTTAATATTACAAATATGAATCTAACACTGATATTACAAATATGAATCTGACACTGATATTTATTATTACAAATATGAATCTAACACTGAGATTTATTATTACAAATATGAATCTAAGACTGACATTTATTATTACAAATTTGAATCTAACACTGCTATTTATTATTACAAATATGAATCTAACACTATTTATTATTACAAATATGAATCTAGCACTATTTATTATTACAAATATCCATCTAACACTGATATTTATTATTACAAATATGAATCCAACACTTATATTACAAATGTGAATCTAACACTGATATTACAAATATGAATCCAACATTGATATATATTATTACAAATATGAATAACACTGATATTACAAATATGAATCTAATACCGATATTTATTATAACAAATATGAATCTAACACTGATATTTATTATAACAAATGTGAATCTAAGACTATTTATTATTACAAATATGAATCTAAAACTGATATTTATTATTACAAATATGAATCTAACAGTGATATTTATTATTACAAATATCAATCCAACACTGAGATTCATTATTACAAATATGGATCTAACACTGATATTTATTATTACAAATATGAATCCAACACTGATATTTATTATTACAAATATGGATCTAACACTGAGATTTATTATTACAAATATGAATCTAATGATCTACACCAGCCTCTGATCGGTTGATGAATAGATGGATTGATTGATGTATTGATTGATGTATTGATTACAGGTCAGTACACGGTGATGATGGCTCACTTCTACCTGAAGAGGAAGATCGGCTACTTTGTGATCCAGACCTACATGCCGTGCTTCATGACCGTCATCCTGTCCCAGGTGTCCTTCTGGCTCAACAGGGAGTCTGTGCCAGCACGCACCGTCTTCGGTGAGCGCCCTCGCCCTCGCCCTCGCCCTCGCCATCACCATCGCCGTCATCCGCAGGACGCTAATTACAGGTGTCGCCCCCGCAGGTGTGACCACGGTGCTCACCATGACGACGCTCAGCATCAGCGCGCGCAACTCGCTGCCCAAAGTGGCGTACGCCACCGCCATGGACTGGTTCATCGCCGTGTGCTACGCCTTCGTCTTCTCCGCCCTCATCGAGTTCGCCACCGTCAACTACTTCACCAAGAGGAGCTGGGCGTGGGACGGCAAGAAGGCCATGGAGGCGCAGCAGCCCAAAGTACGTGCAAGTATCGATACTTCGAGAGAGACGATACAGGACCGGGGCGGGACAAGAGGGTGGTTATATATATTTTTTTCATTTGTAGTTTTATGTTTTTAATTGCACATTGGTTTTTTTTTCAAAAGGGTGGATTACACGCGCAGTTATTGAGATACGTTTGCAAATCATGTTGCTACAATAATACTTCCATGGTGGTCAATTTAAAAGTAAACGCGGGCCCAGTTTTGATTTTATTCCAAGAAGGTATTGAGAATCGTGTAAATTCATCGATATTGACTCACAAATGTATATTATATATATATATTTATAAAAATGTTTACAGAAAATATATACAGTATGTATAGATATATCAATATCTGTGTATATATGTATGTATAGATGTGTATATATGTATACATGTGTGTATATATGTGTATGTATGTATATATATATATATATATATATATATATATATATATGTGTGTGTATATGTGTATATATGAGTATATATCTATGTATATATGTATACATATATGGGTGTAAATACTGTATATATTAGGGGTGTCAAAACATTTTTATTTTTGAATAAACCGTGATAAAAAAAAGTATTTACATATATAAATGACATTGACAAGCAAATATATAGATATGTATAAGTATATATGTATGTATATATATGTGCATATATATAGATGTGTATAAATGTATACATGTACGTGTGTATGTGTGTATGTATATATTTATAGATATACGTGTGTATATATGTATATTGAGTATATATTTATGTATATATGTGTACATATGTGTGTAAATACTGTATATATTAGGGGTGTCAAAAATGTTTTATTTTCGAATGAATCACGATTAAAAAAAAAAAAAACACATATGTATATATATATATATATATATATATATATATATATATATATATATATATATATATATATATATATATATATATATATATATATATATCAGTGACGTGCGGTGAGGTTGATGACTGGTGAGGCACTGACTTCATCACAGTCAGATTTACAAACATATGAACCCTAAAGAGTATCTTATTCACCATTTGATTGGCAGCAGTTAACGGGTTATGTTTAAAAGCTCATACCAGCATTCTTCCCTGCTTGGCACTCAGCATCAAGGCTTGGAATTGGGGGTTAAATCACCATAAATAATTCCCGGGCGCGGCGCCGCTGCTGCCCACTGCTCCCCTCACCTCCCAGGGGGTGATCAAGGGGATGGGTCAAATGCAGAGGACAAATTGCACCACACCTAGTGTGTGTGTGACAATCATTGCTACTTTAACTTAACTTTAACTTTACACATACAAACTGTAGCACACAAAAAAGCACATTTAATTAAAAAAACGTTATTATGGTCTTACCTTTACTTAGAAATTAAGTCCATGCGCCGCAACTAAAGCCCTCACTTCAACTTTCCACGTGCAAGATTGAATCTATTTAAAAAAGTGTAACCGAGGGTTTATAAATGTCGCCTATACTGTATGAAACTACAAAATAACAAACACGGAGGCTCCAGTTTACACGAGGACCACTTTATTTACCTTCTTTCAAAAACCTCCGCAACGTGACATCACTTCCGCTCTTAGCGCCTTCAAAATAAGAGCTCAAGGCATATACTGTATAACAGCGCATAACAGGAACTTAACATCACAAAGAGGAAAGCCCATGAAAATAGGTTACAAAAGTTATTTAATAAGAAGCCAAAAAGTGCAAAAACAATAATGTTCATGTTGGAGGAGTTGTGAATTAGGTACACCTGCAGTCTGCAGGTGTACCTAATGTTGTGTCCCTGCAGTCATTCACAACTCCTCCAACACCAACATTATTGTTTTTGCACTTTTTGGCTTCTTATGAAATAATTTTTTTAAATAGATTCAATCTTGCACGTGGAAAGTTTAAGTGTGGGCTTTAGTTGATATAACAATTCTACGGCGGGGGTGCAGGAGGCGAGCCTCAGCCAGTGCGTCTTTTGCAGCCGTTTTATGATCGCTCAGCACAAGAAATACATTACACACATACAGTTGTTGACAAAATACACTGTACATTATATACCTCAGCTAACTAAACTATGGAAATGTATAATATAGTTCATATAGCAATACAGTCTCACTGCACAGCAGGCCAGCAGTTAGCCGAGTCATTGCGCAATCCATGTTGAGGCACTGAGTGACGTGCCTCAACTGGCTGCTGTTCACCGCACCGTCTCTTCTCAGTATTTGAACGGCAAATGTGAAAATTCAGCGATTTTGAATAAAAATAATCTAAAACTGGTGAAGTTAAATGGAAAATAACTTTATAGTATAATCACTGGTTACATATAACAATTTAATTTTTTTTTTTTCTTTTTACATTTTTTTTCTTTCCATGATGGGCCTCACCTGTCTCTAGTGACTGCACGTCACTGATAGATACATCAATATATGTGTATATATGTATGTATAGATGTGTATATATGTATACATGTGTATATATATGTGTGTGTATGTATGTATATATTTATAGATATATATGTGTATATATGAGTATATATCTATGTATATATGTATACATATATGGGTGTAAATACTGTATATATTAGGGGTGTCAAAACATTTTTATTTTCGAATAAATCGTGATAAAAAAAAGTATTTACATATATAAATGACATTGACAAGCAAATATATATTTTATATAGATATGTATAAGTATTTATGTATGTATATATATATATTTGCATATATATAGATACGTATAAATGTATACATGTACGTGTGTATGTGTGTATGTATATATTTATACTGTACGTGTGTATATATGTATATTGAGTATATATATTTATGTATATATGTGTACATATGTGTGTAAATACTGTATATATCAGGGGTGTCAAATTTTTTTTATTTTCGAATGAATCACGATTTAAAAAAATCCCCATATATATATATATATATATATATATATATATATATATATATATATATACACACACACACACATATCTATCTATAAATATATACATATATACATGCCTACGTACTATTTATTCGAAAATAAAACACCCCTAATATACAGTATACAGTACACACTAAAAAGTATATATAAGTATATATCATTTTTTAATTAAAAATTCAATTATAAAAATGTAATATATATATATATATATAATTTTTATAATTTAATTTTTAATAAAAAAATTATATATAGATGTATATATATATATATATATATATATATATATATATATATATATATATATATATATATATATATATATGTATATTAAATTTTTATAATTGAATTTTTAATTAAAAAATGATATATACTATCATTATAAATTATTTGTGATGAGTAATATATAGTTACTCATATATATTATACTAATATATATAATATATAATTATAAAAATTATATATACTATATATATATATATATATATTATATATATATACATTTTATAATTATAAATTGATTGGGAATGGGGATGAGTAAATATCGTGATTCGGATGTGATTAGATGTTTTAGTGTGTACTGTATATATTAGGGGTCTCAACATTTTTGAATGAATCGCGATTAAAAAATATAAAATAAATTAATATATTTATTTTTTATTTTTTATTTTATATTTTTTATTTTTTATTTTTTATTTTTTATTTTTTATTGTTTTATTTTAAAATTGTAAATCAATCGGGAATGGACATGAGTAAAAATCGCGATTGGGATGTGATGAGATGTTTTAGTGTACATACAGCATGTTGTTGTTGTTGTTGTTCCCGCAGCGCAAAGAACCGCTGGCGTTGTCCAAGAAGGCCAACAATGCGCGCGCGATGGCGGTGAACTACTCGACCAACATGGCCAAGGACTCGTCCATCTCCACCATCTCCAACAGCACGTCGGTCCAGATGAAGACCTGCGAGTCCAAAGGCCCCGACCCCAAAAAGACGTACAACAGCGTGAGCAAGATCGACAAGATGGCCCGCATCGTGTTCCCCGTGCTCTTTGGAACCTTCAACCTGGTCTACTGGGCCACGTACCTCAACAAGGAGCCTGTCATCAAGGCAGCTGCTGCAAGTGAGACCAGCCAAACTCTTGTTAACTGAGCCTCCATCTTCTTTCTTTGACCACATACAAGTCACCTTCTAATCCATGTTTCACCTCCTAAACCATGTTTCATCTCCATGTTTCATCTCCTAAACCATGTTTCATATCCTAAACCATGTTTCATCTCCTAAACCATGTTTCATCTCCATGTTTCATCTCCTAAACCATGTTTCATCTCCATGTTTCATTTCCTAAACCATGTTTCATCTCCATGTTTCATCTCCTAAACCATGTTTCATCTCCTAAACCATGTTTCATCTCCATGTTTCACCTCCTAAACCATGTTTCATCTCCATGTTTCATTTCCTAAACCATGTTTCATCCCCATGTGTCACCTCCTAAACCATGTTTCATCTCCATGTTTCATTTACTAGACCATGTTTCATCTCCATGTTTCATCTCCTAAACCATGTTTCATCTCCATGTTTCATTTCCTAAACCATGTTTCATCTCCACGTTTCATCTCCATGATTCATCTCCTAAACCGTGTTTCATCTCCACGTCTCACCTCCTAAACCATTTTTCATCTCCATGTAATCTCCTAATCCATGTTTCATCTCCACGTCTCACCTCCTAAACCATGTTTCATCTCCATGTAATCTCCTAATCCATGTTTCACCTCCTAAACCATGTTTCATCTCCAAGTTCCATCTCCATGTTTCATCTCCTAAACCATGTTTCACCTCCTAAACCATGTTTCATCTCCATGTTTCATCTCCATGTTTCATCTCCATGTTTCATGTCCATGTTTCGTCTCATAAACCATGTTTCATCTCCATGTTTCATCTCCATGTTTCATCTCCATGTTTCATTTACATGTTTCATCTCCATGTTTCATCTCCATGTTTCACCTCCTAAACTAGGTTTCATCTCCATGTTCCACCTCCTAAACAATGTTTCACCTCCTAAACCATGTTTCATCTCCAAGTTCAATCTCCATGTTTCACCTTCGAAACCATGTTTCATCTCCAGGTTTCATCTCCATGTTTCACCTCTTAAACCATGTTTCATCTCCATTTTTCACCTCCTAAGCCAGGTTTCACCTCCATGTTTCATCTCCATGTTTCGCCTCCTAAACCATGTTTCACCTCCTAAACCATGTTTCATCTCCAAGTTCCATCTCCATGTTTCACCTCCTAAACCATGTTTCACCTCCTAAACCATGTTTCATCTTCATGTTTCATCTCCATGTTTCGTCTCCTGAACCATGTTTCATCTACATGTTTCATCTACATGTTTCATCTCCATGTTTCACCTCCTAAACCAGGTTTCATCTCCATGTTTCACCTCCTAAACAATGTTTCACCTCCTAAACCATCTCCAAGTTCAATCTCCATGTTTCACCTTCGAAACCATGTTTCATCTCCAGGTTTCATCTCCATGTTTCACCTCTTAAACCATGTTTCATCTCCATGTTTCACCTCCTAAGCCAGGTTTCATCTACATGTTTCACCTCCTAAACCAGGTTTCATCTCCATGTTTCACCTCCTAAACAATGTTTCACCTCCTAAACCATCTCCAAGTTCAATCTCCATGTTTCACCTTCGAAACCATGTTTCATCTCCAGGTTTCATCTCCATGTTTCACCTCCTAAGCCAGGTTTCATCTACATGTTTCACCTCCTAAACCAGGTTTCATCTCCATGTTTCACCTCCTAAACAATGTTTCACCTCCTAAACCATCTCCAAGTTCAATCTCCATGTTTCACCTTCGAAACCATGTTTCATCTCCAGGTTTCATCTCCATGTTTCACCTCTTAAACCATGTTTCATCTCCATGTTTCACCTCCTAAGCCAGGTTTCATCTACATGTTTCATCTCCATGTTTCACCTTCGAAACCATGTTTCATCCCCATGTTTCATCTCCATGTTTCACCTCCTAAGCCAGGTTTCATCTACATGTTTCATCTCCATGTTTCACCTTCTAAACCATGTTTCATCTCCATGTTTCACCTCCTAAACCATGTTTCATCTCCTAAACCATGTTTTTGGATGTGTGGCCATCTCCATGTTTCATCTCCATGTTTCATCTTCATGTTTCACCTCCTAAGCCAGGTTTCATCTACATGTTTCATCTCCATGTTTCACCTTCTAAACCATGTTTCATCTCCATGTTTCACCTCCTAAACCATGTTTCATCTCCTAAACCATGTTTTTGGATGTGTGGCCATCTCCAAGTTCAATCTCCATGTTTCACCTTCGAAACCATGTTTCATCTCCAGGTTTCATCTCCATGTTTCACCTCTTAAACCATGTTTCATCTCCATGTTTCACCTCCTAAGCCAGGTTTCATCTACATGTTTCACCTCCTAAACCAGGTTTCATCTCCATGTTTCACCTCCTAAACAATGTTTCACCTCCTAAACCATCTCCAAGTTCAATCTCCACGTTTCACCTTCGAAACCATGTTTCATCTCCAGGTTTCATCTCCATGTTTCACCTCCTAAGCCAGGTTTCATCTACATGTTTCACCTCCTAAACCAGGTTTCATCTCCATGTTTCACCTCCTAAACAATGTTTCACCTCCTAAACCATCTCCAAGTTCAATCTCCATGTTTCACCTTCGAAACCATGTTTCATCTCCAGGTTTCATCTCCATGTTTCACCTCTTAAACCATGTTTCATCTCCATGTTTCACCTCCTAAGCCAGGTTTCATCTACATGTTTCATCTCCATGTTTCACCTTCTAAACCATGTTTCATCTCCATGTTTCACCTCCTAAACCATGTTTCATCTCCTAAACCATGTTTTTGGATGTGTGGCCATCTCCATGTTTCATCTCCATGTTTCATCTCCATGTTTCACCTCCTAAACCATGTTTCATCTCCTAAACCATGTTTTTGGATGTGTGGCTATCTCCATGTTTCACCTCCTAAGCCAGGTTTCATCTACATGTTTCACCTCCTAAACCAGGTTTCATCTCCATGTTTCACCTCCTAAACAATGTTTCACCTCCTAAACCATCTCCAAGTTCAATCTCCATGTTTCACCTTCGAAACCATGTTTCATCTCCAGGTTTCATCTCCATGTTTCACCTCCTAAGCCAGGTTTCATCTACATGTTTCACCTCCTAAACCAGGTTTCATCTCCATGTTTCACCTCCTAAACAATGTTTCACCTCCTAAACCATCTCCAAGTTCAATCTCCATGTTTCACCTTCGAAACCATGTTTCATCTCCATGTTTCACCTCTTAAACCATGTTTCATCTCCATGTTTCACCTCCTAAGCCAGGTTTCATCTACATGTTTCATCTCCATGTTTCACCTTCTAAACCATGTTTCATCTCCATGTTTCACCTCCTAAACCATGTTTCATCTCCTAAACCATGTTTCATCTCCATGTTTCATCTCCTAAACCATGTTTCATCTCCATGTTTCATTTCCTAAACCATG
>NC_084565.2:7632500-7892500 GCF_033978685.3 Nerophis lumbriciformis | reverse complement strand
ATATGCTCACGCTAACGCAATGCTAAGTGTTCTTTTGTACAACAAACCAATGCTAACGTTTAGCTACGTGTTCTTTTGTACAACGAGATAATGCTAACGCATTGCTAAGTGTTCTTTTGTACAACAAGCAAATACTAACACGTTGCTACATATGCTTTTTGTACAACATGTTCATGCTAACGCATTGCTAAGTGTTCTTTTGTACAACATGCTCATGCTAACGCGTTGCTAAGTGTTCTTTTGTACAACAAACCAATGCTAACGTTTAGCTACGTGTTCTTTTGTAAAACAAGCTAATGCTAACGCATTGCAAAGTGTTCTTTTGAACAACGAGCTAATGCTAACGCATAGCTGAGTTCTTTTGTACAACGAGTTAAAGCTAACGCATTGATAAGTGTTCTTTTGTACAACAAGCTAATGCTAACGCATAGCTAAGTTATTTTGTACAACAAGCTAATGCTAACGCATTGCTAACTGTTCTTTTGTATGACATGCTCATGCTAACGCTTTGATAAGTGTTCTTTTGTACAACAAGCTAATGCTAACGCAATGCTGAGTGTTCCTTTTGTACAACAAACCCATGCTAGCGTGTTTTTTTGTACAACAAGCAAATGCTAACACGTTGCTACATATGCTTTTTGTACAACAAGCTAATGCTAACGCTTCGCTACGTATTCTTTTGTACAACACGCTAATGCTAGCGCGTTGCTACTTGTTCTTTTGTACGACAAGCTAATACTAACGCTTCGCTACATGATCTTTTTGTACGACAAGCTAATGCTAACGCTTTGCTACATGTTCTTTTGTACGACAAACTAGCCGTTTGTTACGCGTACTTTTGTACAACGAGCTATGCTAACGTGCGTTGTCCCCGGCAACAGGCGTCATTCAGCACACATGTTGTCTGATTGCAAGATTAAAGTCCTAACTATATATGGAAATATGACAATAGCAGAGGAAATAAAACAGAAAAGTGCAGCAGTTTATTTTATTTTATTTTTGGGGGGGAATATTTTTTATTTTTCTTTCTTTACGTTTCTTTCTTCTTTTTTTTCACAACATAAAATCAGTGCGGATTTTCTCCTGTAAAAATATATTTGAAATATAACTAAAGTTGTCATACAAAGACGATTGTGTCCTGGTATCATTTTGTCTTCATTATTTAGGGTGTCCCAATTCCAGTATCAGCTAAAATAAATAATGTAATAACACGATCTAATATGTAAAATGTGTGATATCATGTGCGATACAATCGGCCCTGCAGCGTGTTTACTTGTGTGCGATATCATGTGCGATACAAGCGGTCCTGCAGTGTGTTTACTTGTGTGCGATATCATGTGCAAAACAAGAGGCCCTGCAGCGTGTTTGCTTGTGTGTGATATCATGTGCGATACAAGCGGTCCTGCAGCTTGTTTACTTGTGTGCAATATCATGTGCGACACAAGCTGTCCTGCAGCGTGTTTACTTGTGTATGATATCATGTGCGATACAAGCGGCCCTGCAGCCTGTTTACTTGTGTGTTATATCATGTGCGATACAAGTGGTCCTGCAGTGTGTTTACTTGTGTGCGATATCATGTGCAAAACAAGAGGCCCTGCAGCGTGTTTGCTTGTGTGTGATATCATGTGCGATACAAGCGGTCCTGCAGCTTGTTTACTTGTGTGCAATATCATGTGCGACACAAGCTGTCCTGCAGCGTGTTTACTTGTGTATGATATCATGTGCGATACAAGCGGCCCTGCAGCCTGTTTACTTGTGTGTTATATCATGTGCGATACAAGTGGTCCTGCAGCGTGTTTACTTGTGTGCGATATCATGTGCGACACAAGCGGTCCTGCAGGGTGTTTACTTGTGTGTGTTATCATGTGCGATACAAGCAGTCCTGCAGAGTGTTCACTTGTGTGCGATATCATGTGCGACATAAGCGGTCCCGCAGCGTGTTTACGTGTGTGCGATGTCATGTGCGATACAAGCGGCCCTGCAGTGTTTACTTGTGTGTGATATCATGTGCAATACAAGCGGTACTGCAGCCAGTTTACTTGTGTGCGATACCATGTGCGACAGAAAAGCCCCTACAGCGTGTTTACTTGTGTGCAATATCATGTGCGACACAAGCAGTCCTGCAGCGTGTTTACTTGTGTGCGATATCATGTGCGACACAAGCGGTCCTGCAGTGTGTTTACTTGTGTGTGATATCATGTGCGATGCAAGCAGCCCTGCAGAGTGTTTACTTCTGTGCGATATCATGTGCGACACAAGCGGTCCTGCAGTGTGTCTCCTTTCGTGCGATACCATGTGTGACACAAGAGGCCCCGCAGCGTGTTTACTTGTGTGCGATGTCTTGTGCGATACAAGCAGTCCTGTAGCGTGTTTACCTGTGTGCAATACAAGCAGTCCTGCAGCGTGTTTACTTGTGTGCAATATCATGTGCGACACAAGCAGCCCTGCAACGTGTTTATTTGTGTGCGATACCATGTGCGATACAAGCGGTCCTGCAGTGTGTTTACTTGTTACATTCTTCAACCGATTCGAACCGTTCCAACATCCACACACTCCGTTCACCTTGGACAATCAAACTACCATTTTCCACGTTCAAAAAAATTCCAGGAATTCCCTGGTTTTCCAAAGCCCTATTTTCACCTCTTCCTGGAAAGCTTTCACAAACCTCATTTTTCAACCGTTGTTGACCATTCCACCTTCAAAACTTTCCTCTTAATTGGGAGAACAAAACTAGCATTTTTTTCCCCTGTACTAATTCCCAGTGTTCCTGAAATTCCAGGAATTCCGAAATACCCATTTAAATTCAAATTGTTACTACGTGAACATTTTTCAACCGATTCAAAGAATTCCAGCACCAACCCAGTCATATAATCTAGGACAACTGTGCTAGTATCAATATTTTTAAAAAAATTCCCGGTTTTCCCAAAATTCCCAAATGTCCAGGAAATTCCCATTCAAATGAATGGGAACATTTCTCAAAATATTTCGCATTTTTTAAACCCAGAATTCAACATTTCAACCATCCACCCAAATTGCTCTTCCCATATGTCGAGCGCAAACCCCTTTACCAAAATTCCTGTTTTTCCCGGAATTTCCGGTCATTTTCTCCCCATTGACAATAAATGGGAAATATACAATCGACTGCATATCCCACGTTTCTCATCCGATTCGAACCGTTCCAACACACTCCGCTCACCTTGGACAATCAAACTACCATTTTCCACGTTTAAAAAAATTACAGGAATTTCCAGAATTCCCTGTTTTCCAAAGCCCTATTTTCCCTTCTTTCTGGAAAGTTTTCACAGTCCACATTTTTCAACCGTTGTTGACCATTCCACCTTCAAAACATTCCTCTTAATTGGGACAACAAAACTACCATTTTTCTTTCTGTACAAATTCCCAGTGTTTCTGAAATTCCAGGAATTCAGAAATAGCCATTTAAAATCAAACTGTTACTACGTCAACATTTTTAAACCAATTCAAAAAATTCCAACACCAACCCATTCATATCATCAAGGACAATTGTGCTAGTATCAATATTTACAAAAATTCCCGGTTTTCCCAAAATTCCCAAATGTCCAGGGAATTCCAATTCAAATAATTGGGAACAATTCTCAAAATGTTTCGCATTTTTAAGCCCGAATCCAACATTTCAACCATCCACCCACACCGCTCTTCCCATATATCGAGCGCAAAACCCTTTACAAAAATTCCTGTTTTTCCCGGAATTTCCGATAATTTTCTCCCCATTGACAATAAATGGGAAATATACAAACCCACATTTCTCATCCGATTCCAACCATTCCAACACACTGCGCTGACCTTGGAAAATCAAACTACCATTTTCCACGTTCAAACAAATTACAGGAATTCCCAGAATTCCCTGTTTTCCAAAGCCCTATTTTCACGCTTTCCTGGAAAGTTTTCACAGTCCACATTTTTCAACCGTTGTTGACCATTCCACCTTCAAAACATTCCTCTTAATTGGGACAACAAAACCACCATTTTTATTGTTGTACAAATTCCCAGTTTTCCTGAAATTCCAGGAATTCCGAAATACCCATTTAAATTCAAACTGTTACTATGTGAAAATTTTTCAACCGATTCAAAGAATTCCAACACCAACCCAGTCATATCATCAAGGACAATTGTGCTAGTATCGATATTTTTAAAAAATACCCGGTTTTCCCAAAATTCCCAAATGTCCAAAAAATTCCAATTCAAATAATTGGGAAAAATTCACGTCACCTCGCTGGGGGGGAAGGAGCCTGAGCTAGTGCGCGAGGTTGAGAAGTTCCGGCTAGATATAGTCGGACTCACTTCGACGCACAGCAAGGGCTCTGGAACCAGTTCTCTCGAGAGGGGCTGGACTCTCTTCCACTCTGGCGTTGCCGGCAATGAGAGGCGACGGGCTGGGGTGGCAATTCTTGTTGCCCCCCGGCTCAGAGCCTGCACGTTGGAGTTCAACCCGGTGGACGAGAGGGTAGCTTCCCTCCGCCTTCGGGTAGGGGGACGGGTCCTGACTGTGGTTTGCGCTTACGCGCCAAACCGCAGCTCAGAGTACCCACCCTTTTTGGATTCGCTCGAGGGAGTACTTGAGAGTGCCCCCCCGGGTGATTCCCTCGTTCTACTGGGGGACTTCAATGCTCATGTTGGCAGCGACAGTGAAACCTGGAGAGGCGTGATTGGGAAGAATGGCCGCCCGGATCTGAACCCGAGTGGTGTTCTGTTATTGGACTTTTGTGCCCGTCACAGATTGTCCATAATGAACACCATGTTCGAACATAAGGGTGTCCATATGTGCACTTGGCACCAGGACACCCTAGGCCGCAGTTCCATGATCGACTTTGTAGTTGTGTCATCGGATTTGCGGCCTCATGTTTTGGACACTCGGGTGAAGAGAGGGGCGGAGCTTTCAACCGATCACCACCTGGTGGTGAGTTGGCTGCGATGGTGGGGGAGGATGCCGGACAGACCTGGCAGGCCCAAACGCATTGTGAGGGTTTGCTGGGAACGTCTGGCAGAGTCTCCTGTCAGAGAGAGTTTCAATTCCCACCTCTGGAAGAACTTTGAACATGTCACGAGGGAGGTGCTGGACATTGAGTCCGAGTGGACCATGTTCCGCACCTCTATTGTCGAGGCAGCTGATTGGAGCTGTGGCCGCAAGGTAGTTGGTGCCTGTCGTGGCGGTAATCCTAGAACCCGTTGGTGGACACCGGCGGTGAGGGATGCCGTCAAGCTGAAGAAGGAGTCCTATCGGGTTCTTTTGGCTCATAGGACTCCTGAGGCAGCGGACAGGTACCGACAGGCCAAGCGGTGTGCGGCTTCAGCGGTTGCGGAGGCAAAAACTCGGACATGGGAGGAGTTCGGGGAAGCCATGGAAAACGACTTCCGGACGGCTTCGAAGCGATTCTGGACCACCATCCGCCGCCTCAGGAAGGGGAAGCAGTGCACTATCAACACCGTGTATGGTGAGGATGGTGTTCTGCTGACCTCGACTGCGGATGTTGTGGATCGGTGGCGGGAATACTTCGAAGACCTCCTCAATCCCACCAACACGTCTTCCTATGAGGAAGCAGTGCCTGGGGAATCTGTGGTGGGCTCTTCTATTTCTGGGGCTGAGGTTGCTGAGGTAGTTAAAAAGCTCCTCGGTGGCAAGGCCCCGGGGGTGGATGAGATCCGCCCGGAGTTCCTTAAGGCTCTGGATGCTGTGGGGCTGTCTTGGTTGACAAGACTCTGCAGCATCGCGTGGACATCGGGGGCGGTACCTCTGGATTGGCAGACTGGGGTGGTGGTTCCTCTCTTTAAGAAGGGGAACCGGAGGGTGTGTTCTAACTATCGTGGGATCACACTCCTCAGCCTTCCCGGTAAGGTCTATTCAGGTGTACTGGAGAGGAGGCTACGCCGGATAGTCGAACCTCGGATTCAGGAGGAACAGTGTGGTTTTCGTCCTGGTCGTGGAACTGTGGACCAGCTCTATACTCTCGGCAGGGTCCTTGAGGGTGCATGGGAGTTTGCCCAACCAGTCTACATGTGTTTTGTGGACTTGGAGAAGGCATTTGCCCGTGTCCCTCGGGAAGTCCTGTGGGGAGTGCTCAGAGAGTATGGGGTATCGGACTGTCTGATTTTGGCGGTCCGCTCCCTGTATGATCAGTGTCAGAGCTTGGTCCGCATTGCCGGCAGTAAGTCGGACACGTTTCCAGTGAGGGTTGGACTCCGCCAAGGCTGCCCTTTGTCACCGATTCTGTTCATAACTTTTATGGACAGAATTTCTAGGCACAGTCAAGGCGTTGAGGGGATCTGGTTTGGTGGCTGCAGGATTAGGTCTCTGCTTTTTGCAGATGATGTGGTCCTGATGGCTTCATCTGGCCAGGATCTTCAGCTCTCGCTGGATCGGTTCGCAGCCGAGTGTGAAGCGACTGGGATGAGAATCAGCACCTCCAAGTCCGAGTCCATGGTTCTCGCCCGGAAAAGGGTGGAGTGCCATCTTCGGGTTGGGGAGGAGACCCTGCCCCAAGTGGAGGAGTTCAAGTACCTCGGAGTCTTGTTCACGAGTGAGGGAAGAGTGGATCGTGAGATCGACAGGCGGATCGGTGCGGCATCTTCAGTAATGCGGACGCTGTATCGATCCGTTGTGGTGAAGAAGGAGCTGAGCCGGAAGGCAAAGCTCTCAATTTACCGGTCGATCTACGTTCCCATCCTCACCTATGGTCATGAGCTTTGGGTTATGACCGAAAGGACAAGATCACGGGTACAAGCGGCCGAAATGAGTTTCCTCCGCCGGGTGGCAGGGCTCTCCCTTAGAGATAGGGTGAGAAGCTCTGTCATCCGGGGGGAGCTCAAAGTAAAGCCGCTGCTCCTCCACATCGAGAGGAGCCAGATGAGGTGGTTCGGGCATCTGGTCAGGATGCCACCCGATCGCCTCCCTCGGGAGGTGTTTAGGGCACGTCCGACCTGTAGGAGGCCACGGGGAAGACCCAGGACACGCTGGGAAGACTATGTCTCCCGGCTGGCCTGGGAACGCCTCGGGATCCCCCGGGAGGAGCTGGACGAAGTGGCTGGGGAGAGGGAAGTCTGGGCTTCCCTGCTTAGGCTGCTGCCCCCGCGACCCGACCTCGGATAAGCGGAAGAAGATGGATGGATGGATGGGAAAAATTCTCAAAATTTTTCGCATTTTTAAGCCCGAATCCAACATTTCAACCATCCACCCACACCGCTCTTCCCATATATCGAGCGCAAAACCCTTTACAAAAATTCCTGTTTTTCCCGGAATTTCCGAAAATCTTCTCCCCATTGACAATAAATGGGAAATATACAAACCCACATTTCTCATCCGATTCCAACCATTCCAACACACTGCTCTGACCTTGGAAAATCAAACTACCATTTTCCACGTTCAAACAAATTACAGGAATTCCCAGAATTCCCTGTTTTCCAAAGCCCTATTTTCATGCTTTCCTGGAAAGTTTTCACAGTCCACATTTTTCAACCGTTGTTGACCATTCCACCTTCAAAACATTCCTCTTAATTGGGACAACAAAACCACCATTTTTATTGTTGTACAATTTCCCAGTTTTCCTGAAATTCCAGGAATTCCGAAATACCCATTTAAATTCAAACTGTTACTATGTGAACATTTTTCAACCGATTCAAAGAATTCCAACACCAACCCAGTCATATCATCAAGGACAATTGTGCTAGTATCGATATTTTAAAAAAATACCCGGTTTTCCCCAAATTCCCAAATGTCCAGGGAATTCCCATTCAAATAATTGGGGAAAATTCTCAAAATGTTACGCATTTTTAAACCCGAATCTAACATTTCAACCATCCACCCACAATGCTCTTTCCATATATCGAGCGCAAACCCCTTTACCAAAATTCCTGTTTTTCCTGGAATTTTCTCCCCATTGACAATTAATGGGAAATATACAATCGACTGCATATACCACGTTTTTTATCCGATTCGAACCGTTCCAACACACTCCGCTCACCTTGGACAATCAAACTACCATTTTCCACGTTTAAAAAAATGACAGGAATTTCCAGAATTCCCTGTTTTCCAAAGCCCTATTTTCACCTTTTCCTGGAAAGTTTTCACAGTCCATATTTTTCAACCGTTGTTGACTATTCCACCTTCAAAACATTCCTCTTAATTGGGACAACAAAACTACCATTTTTCTTTCCGTACAAATTCCCAGTGTTCCTGAAATTCCAGGAATTCAGAAATAGCCATTTAAAATCAAACTGTTACTACGTCAACATTTTTCAACTGATTCAAAAAATTCCAACACCAACCCATTCATATCATCAAGGACAATTGTGCTAGTATCAATATTTACAAAAAATTCCCGGTCTTCCCAAAATTCCCAAATGTCCAGGGAATTCCCATTCAAATAATTGGGGAAAATTCTCAAAATTGTTCGCATTCTTAAACCCGAATCCAACATTTCAACCATCCACCCACACTGCTCTTCCCATATATTGAGCGCAAACCCCTTTATCAAAATTCCTGATTTTCCCGGAATTTCCGGTCCTTTTCTCCCCATTGACAATCAATGGGAAATATACAATCGACTGCATATCCCACATTTCTCATCCGATTTGAACCGTTCCAACACTATCCGCTCACCTTGGACAATGAAACTACCATTTTTCACGTTCAAAAAAATTACAGGAATTTCCAGAATTCCCTGTTTTCCAAAGCCCTATTTTCACGCTTTCCTGGAAAGTTTTCACAGTCCACATTTTTCAACCGTTGTTGACCATTCCACCTTCAAAACATTCCTCTTAATTGGGACAACAAAACCACCATTTATATTGTTGTACAAATTCCCAGTTTTCCTGAAATTCCAGGAATTCCGAAATACCCATTTAAATTCAAACTGTTACCATGTGAACATTTTTCAACCGATTCAAAGAATTCCAACACCAACCCATTCATATCATCAAGGACAATTGTGCTAGTATCGATATTTTAAAAAAATACCCGGTTTTCCCCAAATTCCCAAATGTCCAGGGAATTCCCATTCAAATAATTGGGAAAAATTCTCAAAATGTTACGCATTTTTAAACCCGAATCTAACATTTCAACCATCCACCCACACTGCTCTTTCCATATATCGAGCGCAAACCCCTTTACTAAAATTCCTGTTTTTCCTGGAATTTTCTCCCCATTGACAATTAATGGGAAATATACAATCGACTGCATATATCACGTTTTTTATCCGATTCGAACCGTTCCAACACACTCCGCTCACCTTGGACAATCAAACTACCATTTTCCACGTTTAAAAAAATGACAGGAATTTCCAGAATTCCCTGTTTTCCAAAGCCCTATTTTCACCTTTTCCTGGAAAGTTTTCACAGTCCATATTTTTCAACCGTTGTTGACCATTCCACCTTCAAAACATTCCTCTTAATTGGGACAACATAACTACCATTTTTCTTTCCATACAAATTCCCAGTGTTCCTGAAATTCCAGGAATTCAGAAATAGCCATTTAAAATCAAACTGTTACTACGTCAACATTTTTCAACTGATTCAAAAAATTCCAACACCAACCCATTCATATCATCAAGGACAATTGTGCTAGTATCAATATTTACAAAAAAATTCCCGGTTTTCCCAAAATTCCCAAATGTCCAGGGAATTCCCATTCAAATAATTGGGAAAAATTCTCAAAATGTTACGCATTTTTAAACCCGAATCTAACATTTCAACCATCCACCCACACTGCTCTTTCCATATATCGAGCGCAAACCCCTTTACTAAAATTCCTGTTTTTCCTGGAATTTTCTCCCCATTGACAATTAATGGGAAATATACAATCGACTGCATATACCACGTTTTTTATCCGATTCGAACCGTTCCAACACACTCCGCTCACCTTGGACAATCAAACTACCATTTTCCACGTTTAAAAAAATGACAGGAATTTCCAGAATTCCCTGTTTTCCAAAGCCCTATTTTCACCTTTTCCTGGAAAGTTTTCACAGTCCATATTTTTCAACCGTTGTTGACCATTCCACCTTCAAAACATTCCTCTTAATTGGGACAACATAACTACCATTTTTCTTTCCGTACAAATTCCCAGTGTTCCTGAAATTCCAGGAATTCAGAAATAGCCATTTAAAATCAAACTGTTACTACGTCAACATTTTTCAACTGATTCAAAAAATTCCAACACCAACCCATTCATATCATCAAGGACAATTGTGCTAGTATCAATATTTACAAAAAAATTCCCGGTTTTCCCAAAATTCCCAAATGTCCAGGGAATTCCCATTCAAATAATTGGGGAAAATTCTCAAAATTGTTCGCATTCTTAAACCCGAATCCAACATTTCAACCATCCACCCACACTGCTCTTCCCATATATCGAGCGCAAACCCCTTTATCAAAATTCCTGATTTTCCCGGAATTTCCGGTCATTTTCTCCCCATTGACAATCAATGGGAAATATACAATCGACTGCATATCCCACATTTCTCATCCGATTTGAACCGTTCCAACACTATCCGCTCACCTTGGACAATGAAACTACCATTTTCCACGTTCAAAAAAATTACAGGAATTTCCAGAATTCCCTGTTTTCCAAAGCCCTATTTTCACGCTTTCCTGGAAAGTTTTCACAGTCCACATTTTTCAACCGTTGTTGACCATTCCACCTTCAAAACATTCCTCTTAATTGGGACAACAAAACCACCATTTATATTGTTGTACAAATTCCCAGTTTTCCTGAAATTCCAGGAATTCCGAAATACCCATTTAAATTCAAACTGTTACTATGTGAACATTTTTCAACCGATTCAAAGAATTCCAACACCAACCCATTCATATCATCAAGGACAATTGTGCTAGTATCGATATTTTAAAAAAATACCCGGTTTTCCCCAAATTCCCAAATGTCCAGGGAATTCCCATTCAAATAATTGGGAAAAATTCTCAAAATGTTACGCATTTTTAAACCCGAATCTAACATTTCAACCATCCACCCACACTGCTCTTTCCATATATCGAGCGCAAACCCCTTTACTAAAATTCCTGTTTTTCCTGGAATTTTCTCCCCATTGACAATTAATGGGAAATATACAATCGACTGCATATACCACGTTTTTTATCCGATTCGAACCGTTCCAACACACTCCGCTCACCTTGGACAATCAAACTACCATTTTCCACGTTTAAAAAAATGACAGGAATTTCCAGAATTCCCTGTTTTCCAAAGCCCTATTTTCACCTTTTCCTGGAAAGTTTTCACAGTCCATATTTTTCAACCGTTGTTGACCATTCCACCTTCAAAACATTCCTCTTAATTGGGACAACAAAACTACCATTTTTCTTTCCGTACAAATTCCCAGTGTTCCTGAAATTCCAGGAATTCAGAAATAGCCATTTAAAATCAAACTGTTACTACGTCAACATTTTTCAACTGATTCAAAAAATTCCAACACCAACCCATTCATATCATCAAGGACAATTGTGCTAGTATCAATATTTACAAAAAATTCCCGGTTTTCCCAAAATTCCCAAATGTCCAGGGAATTCCCATTCAAATAATTGGGGAAAATTCTCAAAATTGTTCGCATTCTTAAACCCGAATCCAACATTTCAACCATCCACCCACACTGCTCTTCCCATATATCGAGCGCAAACCCCTTTATCAAAATTCCTGATTTTCCCGGAATTTCCGGTCATTTTCTCCCCATTGACAATCAATGGGAAATATACAATCGACTGCATATCCCACATTTCTCATCCGATTTGAACCGTTCCAACACTATCCGCTCACCTTGGACAATGAAACTACCATTTTCCACGTTCAAAAAAATTACAGGAATTCCCAGAATTCCCTGTTTTCCAAAGCCCTATTTTCACATCTTCCTGACAGATTCTGGAAACATCGCATGGACTTTAGTAAAGATACATTTGTGCATTTGACGTGACAACACACACACACACACGCTTAATCTTAGTTAATGGAACAACGGGCGGCACGTGGCGTCCCTTGCTTGATTACACGCATGCAGCCTGCAGTTAGTGGACTATCAAATCTATCTTGGGGGGCGGGGGCGGCTTTGGAACATCTGGCTCACATCTGCTTGTCATGGATTTATCCGCGTTTAAGTTGCTTTTTCCATTCCTCTACAGCCAGCTAAGCTGCCAAATGACATCCATCTTGAGTACGGGAGCAGTGCAGATAGGGAAAAACTGTAAACACACTCTGAGTAACCTTTACGCACTTTGACACACACACACCTGGCACCTGCCGACGTCAACTACAGGAAGTCCTTTTGAAAATGTTACTCCTTTTTGTCATAAATATCACATCAATGTCAGCGTTTATCCGATTTGGAAATGATGTTTGAGCTTGTTTCGAAATAAAGTCAGCGAGAGCGCATGTGATGAGACAAAGTGCCTTAACGGGCGTCTTCTCAGAGGGCCAGAAGGAAACACTTGCCATGGAAGCGCTCGAAAAACTACAAGACTGTAAGAACTAGAAAACTATAAGACTGTAAGAACTAAAAGGACTATAAGAACTCGAAAAACGAGAAAACTAATAACTAAAAGACGGGAAAAACTGGGAAAAACCAGAAAGACTGTAAGAACTAGAAAAACTATAGGACTGTAAGAACTAGAAGGACTCTAAGAACTCGAAAAAGGAGAATACTAATAACTAAAAGACAGGAAAAACTGGAAAAACCAGAAAGACTGTAAGAACTAGAAAATCTATAAGACTGTAAGAACTAGAAGGACTCTAAGAACTCGAAAAACGAGAAAACTAATAACTAAAAGACGGGAAAAACTTCAAAAACCAGAAAGATTGTAAGAACTAGAAAAACTATAAGACTGTAAGAACTAGAAGGACTCTAAAAACTCGAAAAACGAGAAAACTAATAACAAAAAGACGGGGGAAAAAACGGAAAAAACAGAAAGACTGTAAGAACTAGAAAAACTATAAGACTGTAAGAACTAGAAGGACTCTAAAAACTTGAAAAAGGGGAAAACTAATAACTAAAAGACGGGAAAAACTGGAAAAACCAGAAAGACTGTAAGAACTAGAAAAACTATAAGACTGTAAGAACTAGAAGGATTCTAAGTACTCGAAAAAAGAGAATTCTAATAACTAAAAGACGGGAAAAACTGGAAAAAAAACAAAAAGACTGGAAGAACTAGAAAAACTATAAGACTGGAAAAACTAGAAAAACTATAGGCTGTAAGAACTAGAAGGACTCTAAGAACTTGAAAAAAGAGAAAACTAATAACTAAAAGACGGGAAAAACTGGAAAAACCAGAAAGACTGTAAGAAGTAGAAAAACTATAAGACTGTAAGAACTAGAAGGACTCTAAGAACTCGAAAAAGGAGAATTCTAATAACTAAAAGATGGGGAAAACTGGAAAAAACAAAAAGACTGGAAGAACTAGAAAAACTATAAGACTGTAAGAACTAGAAGGACTATAAGAACTCGAAAAAACGAGAAAACTAATAACTAAAAGACGGGAAAAACTGGAAAAACCAGAAAGACTGTAAGAACTAGAAGGACTCTAAGAACTCGAAAAAGGAGAATACTAATAACTAAAAGACGGGGAAAACTGGAAAAAACAAAAAGACTGGAAGAACTAGAAAAACTATAAGACTGGAAGAACTAGAAAAACTATAAGACTGGAAGAACTAGAAGGACTAAGAACTCGAAAAACGAGAAAACTAATAACTAAAAGACGGGAAAAACTTCAAAAACCAGAAAGATTGTAAGAACTAGAAAAACTATAAGACTGTAAGAACTAGAAGGACTCTAAGAACTAGAAAAACGAGAAAACTAATAACTAAAAGACGGGAAAAACTGGAAAAACCAGAAAGACTGTAAGAACTAGAAAAACTATAAGACTGTAAGAACTAGAAGGACTCTAAGAACTTGAAAAACGAGAAAACTAAAAGACGGGGAAAACTGGAAAAACCAGAAAGACTGGAAGAACTAGAAAAACTATAAGACTGTAAGAACTAGAAGGACTCTAAAAACTTGAAAAAGGGGAAAACTAATAACTAAAAGACGGGAAAAACTGGAATAAACAAAAAGACTGGCTAGAACTAGAAAACTATAAGACTGTAAGAACTAAAAGGACTATAAGAACTCGAAAAACGAGAAAACTAATAACTAAAAGACGGGAAAAACTGGAAAAACCAGAAAGACTGTAAGAACTAGAAGGACTCAAAGAACTCGAAAAAGGAGAATACTAATAACTAAAAGACGGGGAAAACTTGAGAAAACAAAAAGACTGTAAGAACTAGAAAACTATAAGACTGTAAGAACTAGAAGGACTCTAAGAACTTGAAAAACGAGAAAACTAATAACTAAAAGACGGGAAAAACTGAAAAAACCAGAAAGACTGTAAGAAGTAGAAAAACTATAAGACTGTAAGAACTAGAAGGACTCTAAGACCTCGAAAAAGGAGAATTCTATGGGAAAAACTGGAAAAAGCAAAAAGACTGTAAGAACTAGAAAAACTATAAGACTGTAAGAGCTAGAAGGACTCTAAGAACTTGAAAAACGAGAAAACGAATAACTTAAAGACGGGAAAAATTGGAAAAACCAGAAAGACTGTAAGAAGTAGAAAAACTATAAGACTGTAAGAACTAGAAGGACTCTAAGAACTCGAAAAAGGAGAATTCTAATAAATAAAAGACGGGAAAAACTGGAAAAAAACAAAAAGACTGTAAGAACTAGAAAAACTATAAGACTGTAAGAACTAGAAGGACTCTAAGAACTCGAAAAACGAGAAAACTAATAACTAAAAGACGGGAAAAACTGGAAAAAAGAGAAAGACTGTAAGAAGTAGAAAAACTATACGACTGTAAGAACTAGAAGGACTCTAAGAACTCGAAAAACTAGAAAACTAATAACTAAAAGACGGGAAAAACTGGAAAAACCAGAAAGACTGTAAGAACTAGAAAAACTATAAGACTGTAAGAACTAGAAGGACTCTAAGAACTCGAAAAACGAGAAAACTAATAACTAAAAGACGGGAAAAACTGGAAAAAAGAGAAAGACTGTAAGAAGTAGAAAAACTATAAGACTGTAAGAACTAGAAGGACTCTAAGAACTCGAAAAACTAGAAAACTTATAACTAAAAGACGGGAAAAACTGGAAAAACCAGAAAGACTGTAAGAACTAGAAAAACTATAAGACTTTAAGAACTAGAAGGACTCTAAGAACTTGAAAAAGGAGAATACCAATAACTAAGACGGGGAAAACTGGAAAAACCAGAAAGACTGTAAGAACTAGAAAAACTATAAGACTGTAAGAACTACAAGGACTCTAAGAACTTGAAAAACGAGAAAACTAATAACTAGAAGACGGGAAAAACTGGGAAAAAACAGAAAGACTGGAAGAACTAGAAAAACTATAAGACTGTAAGAACTAGAAGGACTCTAAAACTTGAAAAACGAGAAAACTAATAACTAAAAGACGGGGAAAACTGGAAAAACCAGAAAGACTGTAAGATGTAGAAAAACTATAAGACTGTAAGAACTAGAAGGACTCTAAGACCTCGAAAAAGGAGAATTCTAATAACTAAAGACGGGAAAAACTGGAAAAAGCAAAAAGACTGTAAGAACTAGAAAAACTATAAGACTGTAAGAACTAGAAGGACTCTAAGAACTTGAAAAACGAGAAAACTAATAACTAAAGGACAGGAAAAAATGGAAAAACCAGAAAGACTAAGAACTAGAAAAACTATAAGACTGTAAGAACTAGAAGGACTCTAAGAACTTGAAAAAGGAGAATTCTAATGACTAAAAGACGGGAAAAACTGGAAAAAACAAAAAGACTGGAAGAACTAGCAAAACTATAAGACTGGAAGAACTAGAAAAACTATAGACTGTAAAAAACTATAAGACTGGAAGAACTAGAAAAACTATAGACTGTAAGAACTAGAAGGACTCTAAGAACTTGAAAAACGAGAAAACTAATAACTAAAAGACGGGAAAAACTGGAAAAACCAGAAAGACTGTAAGATGTAGAAAAACTATAAGACTGTAAGAACTAGAAGGACTCTAAGACCTCGAAAAAGGAGAATTCTAATAACTAAAGACGGGAAAAACTGGAAAAAGCAAAAAGACTGTAAGAACTAGAAAAACTATAAGACTGTAAGAACTAGAAGGACTCTAAGAACTTGAAAAACGAGAAAACTAATAACTAAAGGACAGGAAAAAATGGAAAAACCAGAAAGACTAAGAACTAGAAAAACTATAAGACTGTAAGAAATAGAAGGAGAACTAAGAACTCGAAAAAGGAGAATACCAATAACTAAAAGATGGGAAAAACTGGAAAAAACAAAAAGACTGTAAGAACTAGAAAAACTATAAGACTGTAAGAACTAGAAAAAACTATAAGACTGTAAGAACTAGAAGGACTCTAAGTACTCAAAAAAAGAGAAAACTGATAACTAAAAGACGGGAAAAACTTGAAAAAACAGAAAGACTGTAAGAACTACAAAAACTATAAGATTGTAAGAACTAGAAGGACTGTAAGAACTCGAAAAACGAGAAAACTAACAACTAAAAGACGGGAAAAACTGGAAAAAACAGAAAGACTGTAAGAACTACAAAAACTATAAGATTGTAAGAACTAGCAGGACTCTAAGAACTCAAAAAATGAGAAAACTAACAACTAAAAGACGGGAAAAACTGGAAAAAACAGAAAGACTGGAAGAACTAGGAAAACTGTAAGAAGTAAAAGACCACAAGAACTTAAAGTACATGACAGAAAGAATTAGAAAAAAACAGAAGACTGGAATAACTAGAATAAATAAAAGACTGAAGGAATTAGAAATGCTGAAAGAACTAGAAGACTGGAATAGCTAGAAAAACTAGAAAACTGTAGGAACTAAAAGACTACAAGACTGGAAAAAATAGAAAACGGTAAGAACTTGAAAAATTTAAAAGACTGTAAGAACTAAAAGACTGTAAGAATTGGAAAAAAAAAAAAAAAAGACTAAGAACTAGAAGACTCGAAAAACTAAAAGACCAAAAGACTGGAAGAACTAGAAAAACTAAAAGACTGGAAGAACTAAAAAGCCTGAAAGGACAGACAGGACTAAACATTCGTAAGAGCTAGAAGGACTGGAAGAACTAATACAACTACCAGACTGGAAGAACTAGAAGGACTGGAAGAACTAATACAACTACCAGACTGGAAGAACTAGAAGGACTAGAAGAACTAAGAAAAGCTACAAGACTGTAAAAAAATAAAAGGACTGGAAGTAGAAAAACAAGAAAATGAATAACTAAAAGACGGAAAGAACTAGAAAGACTCTAAGAACTGCTGGAAAAACGAGAAAACTAATGACTAAAAGACGAGAAAAACTGGAAAAACTTCAAGACTGGAACAACCAGAAAGACTGGAAGAACTAGAAAAACTGGAAAACTGTAACAACTTCAAGGCTGCAAGAACTTAAACTACACGACAAGAAGAATTAGAAAAAACAGAAGACTGGAAAAACTAGAAAAAATAAAAGACTGAAGGGATTAGAAATGCTGGAAGAACTAGAAGACTGGAAGAGGTCGAAAAACTAGAAAAGTGTAAGAACTAAAAGACAAAAACTGGAAAAAATTTCAAACGGTAAGAACTTGAAAAATGTAAAAAAAACTGTAAGAACAAAGACTTGAAAAACTAAAAGACCAAAAGACTGGAAGAACTAGAAAAACTAAAAGACTAGAAGAACTAAAAGATTATAATAACTAGAAAGACCGGAAGAACTGGCAGAACTAAAACATCGTAAGAGCTAGAAGGACTGGAAGAACTAATACAACTACAAGACTGGAAGAACTAGAATGACGAGAACAACTGGGAAAAGCTACAAGACTGGAAAAAATAGAAGGACTGGAAGATGTACGAAAAATAAGAAAACCAATAACTAAAAGACGGAAAGAACTAGAAAAACTACAAGATAGGAAGGGGCTGGAAGTACTTGGAAAACTAAAAAAACATAATAACTGTAAGATTGGAAGAACTTAAACTACACGCCAGGAAGAATTAGAAAAACTAAAAACTATAAAACGGTAAGAACTTGAAAAATGTACAAGACTGAAACTAGAAAGACAAAAAGAACTAAAAGACTGCAAGACTGGAATAATTAGAAAGACTGGAAGAACTAGAAGGACTAGAAGAACTAGAAAACCGTAAGAACTAAAAGACTGGAAGAACCTGAACTACATGACAGGAAAAATTAGAAAAACTAGAAGACTGGAAGAACTAAAAGACTGCAAGACTGAAATAATTAGGAAGACCGGAAAAACTAGAAGAACTAAAAAAGTAAAGACTAAAGAACTACAAAAAACAGAAGACTGGAAGAACTAGAAAAATTAAAAGACTGAAAGAATTAGAAATGCTGGAAGAACTAGAAGACTGGAAGAGGTCGAAAAACTAGAAAAGTGTAAGAACTAAAAGACAAAAACTGGAAAAAATTTCAAACGGTAAGAACTTGAAAAATGTAAAAAACTGTAAGAACAAAGACTTGAAAAACTAAAAGACCAAAAGACTGGAAGAACTAGAAAAACTAAAAGACTAGAAGAACTAAAAGATTATAATAACTAGAAAGACTGGAAGAACTGGCAGAACTAAAACATCGTAAGAGCTAGAAGGACTGGAAGAACTAATACAACTACAAGACTGGAAGAACTAGAATGACGAGAACAACTGGGAAAAGCTACAAGACTGGAAAAAATAGAAGGACTGGAAGAAATACAAAAATAAGAAAACCAATAACTAAAAGACGGAAAGAACTAGAAAAACTACAAGATAGGAAGGGGCTGGAAGTACTTGGAAAACTAAAAAAACATAACTGTAAGATTGGAAGAACTTAAACTACATGCCAGGAAGAATTAGAAAAACTAAAAACTAGAAAACAGTAAGAACTTGAAAAATGTAAAAGACTGAAACTAGAAAGACAAAAAGAACTAAAAGACTGCAAGACTGGAAGAATTAGAAAGACTGGAAGAACTAGAAGGACTAGAAGAACTAGAAAACAGTAAGAACTAAAAGACTGGAAGAACCTGAACTACATGACAGGAAGAATTAGAAAAACTAGAAGACTGGAAGAACTAAAAGACTGCAAAACTGAAATAATTAGGAAGACCGGAAAAACTAGAAGAACTAAAAAAGTTTTAAAAAAAACTGAAGAACTACAAAAAACAGAAGACTGGAAGAACTAGAAAAATTAAAAGACTGAAGGAATTAGAAATGCTGGAAGAACTAGAAGACTGGAAGAGCTAGAAAAACTAGAAAACTGTAAGAACCAAAAGACTACAAGACTGGAAAATTAAAAACGGTAAGAACTTGAAAAATTTAAGACGGGAAGAATTGGGGAAAAAGACTGTAAGAACTAGAAAAACTATAAGACTGTAAGATCTAGAAGGACTCTAAGAACTCAAAAAACGAAAAACTAATAACTAAAAGACGGGGAAAACTGGAAAAACCAGAAAGACTGTAAGAACTAGAAAAACTATAAGACTGTAAGAACTAGAAGGACTCTAAGAACTCGAAAAATTAGAAAACTAATAACTAAAAGACGGGAAAAACTGGGAAAAACAAAGACTGTAAGAACTAGAAAAACTATAAGACTGTAAGAACTAGAAGAACTCTAAGAACTTGAAAAACGAGAAAACGAATAACTAAAGGACGGGAAAAACTGGAAAAACCAGAAAGACTGTAAGAACTAGAAAAACTATAAGACTGTAAGAACTAGAAGAACTCTAAGAACTTGAAAAACGAGAAAACGAATAACTAAAGGACGGGAAAAACTGGAAAAACCAGAAAAACTAGAAGAACTAAAAAAGTAAAAAGACTGAAGAACTACAAAAAACAGAAGACTGGAAGAACTAGAAAAATTAAAAGACTGAAGGAATTAGAAATGCTGGAAGAACTAGAAGACTGGAAGAGCTAGAAAAACTAGAAAACTGTAAGAACCAAAAGACTACAAGACTGGAAAATTAAAAACGGTAAGAACTTGAAAAATTTAAAACGGGAAGAATTGGGGAAAAAAGACTGTAAGAACTAAAAGACTGGAAAAACTAGAAAGACTGGTAGAACTAGCAAAACTAAAACATCGTAAGAGCTAGAAGGACTAAAAAAAACTAATACACTTTAAGACTGGAAGAACTCAAAGGACTAGAAGAACTAAGAAAAACTACTAGACTGGGAAAATATCGAAGGACTGGAAGAAGTAGAAAAACAAGAAAATTAATAACTAAACGACTGGAAGAACTAGAAAAACTAGGAAACGGTAAGAACTTTAAAAATGTTAAAGACTGGAAGAACTAGAAAGACAAAAAGAACTAAAAGACTGCAAGACTTAGAAAAAACGGAAGAACTAGAAAACTGTAAGAACTAAAATTCTGGAAGAACTTAAACTACAAAACCCAAAACCAGTGAAGTTGTCAGGTTGTGTAAATGGTAAATAAAAACAGAATACAATGATTTACAAATCCTTTTCAACTTATATTCAATTGAATAGACTGCAAAGACAAGATATTTAATGTTCAAACTAGAAAACTTTGTTATTTTTTGCAAATATTAGCTCATTTGGAATTTGATGCCTGCAACATGTTTAAAAAAAGCTGACACAAGTGGCAAAAAAGACTGAGAAAGTTGAAGAATGCTCATCAAACACTTATTTGGAACATCCCACAGGTGAACAGGCTAATTGGGAACAGGTGGGTGCCATGATTGGGTATAAAAGTAGATTCGATGAAATGCTCAGTCATTCACAAACAAGGATGGGGCGAGGGTCACCACTTTGTCAACAAATGCCTGAGCAAATTGTCAAACAGGAGAAGAACTAAGAACAACATTTCTCAACCAGCTATTGCAAGGAATTTAGGGATTTCACCATCTACGGTCTGTAATATCATCAAAAGGTTCAGAGAATCTGGAGAAATCACTGCACGTAAGCAGAAAGGACAAAAACCAACGTGACCTTTGATCCCTCAGGCGGTACTGCATCAAAAAGCGACATCAGTGTGTAAAGGATATCACCACATGGGCTCAGGAACACTTCAGAAAACGACTGACAGTAACTACAGTTGGTCGCTACATCTGTAAGTGCAAGTTAAAACTCTCCTATGCAAGGCGAAAGGCATTTATCAACAACACCCAGAAACGCCGCCGGCTTCGCTGGGCCCGAGCTCATCTAAAATGGACTGATGCAAATTGGAAAAGTGTTCTGTGGTCTGATGAGTCCACATTTCAAATTGTTTTTGGAAACTGTGGACGTCGTGTCCTCCGGAACAAAGAGGAAAAGAATCATCCAGACTGTTATAGGTGTAAAGTGTAAAAGCCAGCATCTGTGATGGTATGGGGGTGTATTAGTGGCCAAGACATGGGTAACTTACACATCTGTGAAGGCACCATTAATGCTGAAAGGTACATACAGGTTTTGGAGAAACATATGTTGCCATCCAAGCAACGTCTTTTTCGTGGACGCCCCTGATTATTTCAGCAAGACAATGCCAAGCCCCATTCTGCACGTGTTACAACTGTGTGGCTTCATAGTAAAAGAAAGCGGGTACTAGACTGGCCTGCCTGTAGTCCAGACCTGTCTCCCATTGAAAATGTGTGGCGCATTATGAAGCCTAAAATACGACAGCGGAGACCCCGGACTGTTGAACGACTGAAGCTCTACATAAAACAAGAACGGGAAAGAATTCCACCTTAGAAGCTTAAAAAATGTGTCTCCTCAGTTCCCAAACGTTTACTGAGTGTTGTTAAAAGGAAAGGCCATGTAACACAGTGGTAAAAATGCCCCTGTGACAACTTTTTTGCAATGTGTTGCTGCCATTAAATTGTACTTTAATGATTATTTGAAAAAAAAAATTGTTTGAACATGAAATATTTTGTCTTTGCAGTCTATTCAATTGAATATAAGTTGAAAAGGATTAGCAAATCATTGTATTCTGTTTTTATTTACCATTTACACAACGTGACAACTTTACTGGTTTTGGGTTTTGTAGAAAACCGTAAGAACTAAAAGACTGGAAGAACTTAAACAACATGCCAGTAAGAATTAGAAAAACTAAAAGACTGGAAGAACTTAAACTACATGACACGAAGAATTAGAAAGACCTGAAGAACCAGAAGAACTAAAAAAAAATAAAAAGACTGAAGAACTAGAACAACTAAAAGACCGGACAAGCGGTAGAAAATGGATGGATGGATGGATGGAAGAACTAAGAGACAGGAAGAACTATAACAATTAAAAGACTGGAAGAATGAGAAAAACTAAAAGACTGGAAAAACTAGAAAAACTAGAAAACGGTTAGAAGTTGTACAATTTTAAAGACTGGAAGAACTAGAAAGACAAAAAGAACTCAAAAACTGCAAGACTTGAAGAATTAGAAAGACCGGAAGAACCAGAAGGTCTAGAAAACTGTAAGAACTAAAAGACTGGAAGAACTTAAACTACATGACAGGAAGAATTAGAAAGACCTGAAGAACCAGAAGAACTAAAAAAAATAAAAAGACTGAAGAACTAGAACAACTAAAAGACCGGACAAGCGGTAGAAAATGGATGGATGGATGGAAGAACTAAGAGACAGGAAGAACTATAACAATTAAAAGACTGGAAGAATGAGAAAAACTAAAAGACTGGAAAAACTAGAAAACGGTTAGAAGTTGAAACATTTTAAAGACTTGAAGAACTAGAAAGACAAAAAGAACTCAAATACTACAAGACTTGAAGAATTAGAAAGACCGAAAGAACCAGAAGGACTAGAAAACTGTAAGAACTAAAAGACTGGAAGAACTTAAACTACATGCCAGTAAGAATTAGAAAAACTAAAAGACTGGAAGAACTAGAAAAACTAGAAAACGGTTAGAAGTTGAAAAATTCTAAAGACTGGAAGAACTAGAAAGACAAAAAGAACTAAAAAAAAAACCCACAAGACTTGAAGAATTAGAAAGACCGGAAGAACTAGAAGGACTAGAAAAATGTAAGAACTAAAAGACTGGAAGAACTTAAACTACATGACAGGAAGAATTAGAAAGACCTGAAGAACCAGAAGAACTAAAAAAAAAATAAAAAGACTGAAGAACTAGAATAACTAAAAGACCGGACAAGCGGTAGAAAATGGATGGATGGGTGGATGGATGGAAGAACTAAGAGACAGGAAGAACTATAACAATTAAAAGACTGGAAGAATGAGAAAAACTAAAACCTGAAAACTAGAAAAACTAGAAAACGGTAAGAAGTTGTAAAATTTCAAAGACTGGAAGAACTAGAAAGACAAAAAGAACTCAAAAACTGCAAGACTTGAAGAATTAGAAAGACCGGAAGAACCAGAAAGACTAGAAAACTGTAAGAACTAAAAGACTGGAAGAACTTAAACTATATGACAGGAAGAATTAGAAAGACCGGAAGAACCAGAAGAACTAAAAAAAAACTAAAAAAAAAACTGAAGAACTAGAATAACTAAAAGATGGCACAAGCAGTAGAAAATGGATGGATGGATGGATGGAATAACTAAGAGACAGGAAGAACTATAACAATTAAAAGACTGGAAGAATGAGAAAAACTAAAAGACTGGAAAAACTAAAAAACGGTTAGAAGTTGAAAAATTTTAAAGACTGGAAGAACTAGAAAGACAAAAAGAACTAAAAAACTGCAAGACTTGAAGAATTAGAAAGACCGGAAGAACCAGAAGGACTAGAAAACTGTATGAACTAAAAGACTGGAAGAACTTAAACTACATGACATAATGACTTAGAAAGAACGGAAGAACCAGAAGTACTCCAAAAATAAAAAGACTGAAGAACTAGAAAAACTAAAAGATGGGACAAGCGGTAGAAAATGGATGGATGGATGGATGGATGGAAGAACTAAGAGACAGGAAGAACTATAACAATTAAAAGACTGGAAGAATGAGAAAAACTAAAAGACTGGAAAAACTAGAAAACAGTCAGAAGTTGAAACATTTTAAAGACTGGAAGAACTAGAAAGACAAAAAGAACTAAAAAAACTACAAGACTTGAAGAATTAGAAAGACCGGAAGAACCAGAAGGACTAGAAAACTGTATGAACTAAAAGACTGGAAGAACTTAAACTACATGACAGGAAGAATTAGAAAGACCGGAAGAACCAGAAGAACTAAAAAAATAAAAATACTGAAGAACTAGAAAAATTAAAAGACGGGACAAGCGGTAGAAAATGGATTGGTGGATGAATGGACGAACTAAGAGACAGGAAGAACTATAACAATTAAAAGACTGGAAGAATGAGAAAAACTAAAAGACTGGAAAAACTAGAAAAACTAGAAAACGGTTAGAAGTTGGACATTTTTAAAGACTGGAAGAACTAGAAAGACAAAAAGAACAAAAATAACTGCAAAACTTGAAGAATTGGAAAAACCGGAAAAACCAGAAGGACTAGAAAACTGTAAGAACTAAAAGACTGGAAGAACTTAAACTACATGCCAGGAAGAACGAGAAAGACCGGAAGAACCAAAAGGACTAGAAAACTGTAAGAACTAAAAGACTGGAAGAACTTAAACTACATGACAGGAAGAATTAGAAAGACGGGAAGAACCAGAAGAACTAAAAAAAAAAAAAAAAAAATGACTAAAGGACTAGAAAAACTAAAAGATGGGACAAGCTGTAGAAAATGGAGGGATGGATGGATGGATGGAAGAACTAAGAGACAAGAAGAACTATAACAACTAAAAGACTGGAAGAACTAGAAAAACTAGAAAACGGTTAGAAGTTGAAAAATTCTAAAGACTGGAAGAACTAGAAAGACAAAAAGAACTAAAAAAAAAACCCACAAGACTTGAAGAATTAGAAAGACCGGAAGAACTAGAAGGACTAGAAAAATGTAAGAACTAAAAGACTGGAAGAACTTAAACTACATGACAGGAAGAATTAGAAAGACCTGAAGAACCAGAAGAACTAAAAAAAAAATAAAAAGACTGAAGAACTAGAATAACTAAAAGACCGGACAAGCGGTAGAAAATGGATGGATGGGTGGATGGATGGAAGAACTAAGAGACAGGAAGAACTATAACAATTAAAAGACTGGAAGAATGAGAAAAACTAAAACCTGAAAACTAGAAAAACTAGAAAACGGTAAGAAGTTGTAAAATTTCAAAGACTGGAAGAACTAGAAAGACAAAAAGAACTCAAAAACTGCAAGACTTGAAGAATTAGAAAGACCGGAAGAACCAGAAAGACTAGAAAACTGTAAGAACTAAAAGACTGGAAGAACTTAAACTATATGACAGGAAGAATTAGAAAGACCGGAAGAACCAGAAGAACTAAAAAAAAACTAAAAAAAAAACTGAAGAACTAGAATAACTAAAAGATGGCACAAGCAGTAGAAAATGGATGGATGGATGGATGGAATAACTAAGAGACAGGAAGAACTATAACAATTAAAAGACTGGAAGAATGAGAAAAACTAAAAGACTGGAAAAACTAAAAAACGGTTAGAAGTTGAAAAATTTTAAAGACTGGAAGAACTAGAAAGACAAAAAGAACTAAAAAACTGCAAGACTTGAAGAATTAGAAAGACCGGAAGAACCAGAAGGACTAGAAAACTGTATGAACTAAAAGACTGGAAGAACTTAAACTACATGACATAATGACTTAGAAAGAACGGAAGAACCAGAAGTACTCCAAAAATAAAAAGACTGAAGAACTAGAAAAACTAAAAGATGGGACAAGCGGTAGAAAATGGATGGATGGATGGATGGATGGAAGAACTAAGAGACAGGAAGAACTATAACAATTAAAAGACTGGAAGAATGAGAAAAACTAAAAGACTGGAAAAACTAGAAAACAGTCAGAAGTTGAAACATTTTAAAGACTGGAAGAACTAGAAAGACAAAAAGAACTAAAAAAACTACAAGACTTGAAGAATTAGAAAGACCGGAAGAACCAGAAGGACTAGAAAACTGTATGAACTAAAAGACTGGAAGAACTTAAACTACATGACAGGAAGAATTAGAAAGACCGGAAGAACCAGAAGAACTAAAAAAATAAAAATACTGAAGAACTAGAAAAATTAAAAGACGGGACAAGCGGTAGAAAATGGATTGGTGGATGAATGGACGAACTAAGAGACAGGAAGAACTATAACAATTAAAAGACTGGAAGAATGAGAAAAACTAAAAGACTGGAAAAACTAGAAAAACTAGAAAACGGTTAGAAGTTGGACATTTTTAAAGACTGGAAGAACTAGAAAGACAAAAAGAACAAAAATAACTGCAAAACTTGAAGAATTGGAAAAACCGGAAAAACCAGAAGGACTAGAAAACTGTAAGAACTAAAAGACTGGAAGAACTTAAACTACATGCCAGGAAGAACGAGAAAGACCGGAAGAACCAAAAGGACTAGAAAACTGTAAGAACTAAAAGACTGGAAGAACTTAAACTACATGACAGGAAGAATTAGAAAGACGGGAAGAACCAGAAGAACTAAAAAAAAAAAAAAAAAAATGACTAAAGGACTAGAAAAACTAAAAGATGGGACAAGCTGTAGAAAATGGAGGGATGGATGGATGGATGGAAGAACTAAGAGACAAGAAGAACTATAACAATTAAAAGACTGGAAGAATAAGAAAAACTAAAAGACTGGAAAAACTAGAAAACAGTTAGAAGTTGAAACATTTTAAAGACTGGAAGAACTAGAAAGACAAAAAGAACTAAAAAACTGCAAGACTTGAAGAATTAGAAAGACCTGAAGAACCAGAAGGACTAGAAAACTGTAAGAACTGGAAGAACTTAAACTACATGACGGGAAGAATTAGAAAGACCGGAAGAACCAGAAGAACTAAAAAAAAACTAAAAGACTGGAAGAACTAGAAAAACTAGAAAACAGTTAGAAGTTGAAAAATTCTAAAGACTGGAAGAACTAGAAAGACAAAAAGAACTAAAAAAAACCACAAGACTTGAAGAATTAGAAAGACCGGAAGAACCAGAAGGACTAGAAAACTGTAAGAACTAAAAGACTGGAAGAACTTAAACTACATGACAGGAAGAATTAGAAAGACCTGAAGAACCAGAAGAACTAAAAAAATAAGTAAAAAGACTGAAGAACTAGAACAACTAAAAGACCGGACACGCTGTAGAAAATGGATGGATGGATGGATGGAAGAACTAAGAGACAGGAAGAACTATAACAATTAAAAGACTGGAAGAATGAGAAAAACTAAAAGACTGGAACAACTAGAAAAACTAGAAAACGGTTAGAAGTTGAACATTTTTAAAGACTAGAAGAACTAGAAAGACAAAAAGAACTAAAAAAAACTGCAAAACTTGAAGAATTAGAAAGACTGGAAGAACTAGAAGGACTAGAAAACTGTAAGAACCAGAGGTGGGACCAAGTCATTGCTTTGCAAGTCACAAGTAAGTCTCAAGTCTTTACCCTCAAGTCTCGAGTCAAGTCCCGAGTCAAGACAGGGCAAGTCCGAGTCAAGTCCAAAGTCAAGACTGGAAAGTCTCAAGTCAAGTCCCAAGTCCTGCATTTTGAGTTTCGAGTCCTTTCAAGTCATTTAACCACAGACTAATATATTTACACAGATTGTGTTTGCTTTTAAAACGCTGTATTTATTTATTAAAACAAGTGCATTTGAAATTGCAGGGAAAAAGATAGTGCTGACATTGCACTTCAAAATAGCACTATATAACCAGTCATTTTAAACATGTAACTCATTCCTTTACAGAATAAACACATTTGAAAAAAAAAACAAGTGCAACTGTACTTATTTGCACAAAAGTGTTAACATTGTATTTCCATGGCATATTGCATTGTAACTAGTTCCACAGCAGTTTCTATCCTGTTCTTACCTTATCTCATTGATCTCATCTCATACTGTATGTGTGTTTATGTGTGCGTACACATGAAAAACATAACAAATATATGAACATAACAATGAACAGAGTTGTACTTTTTAGATGTCAGGACCCTATGCAATATGTACACATATTCTTAATATAGTATACATTTTAACTGACCTTTATTTGACTATGTTTGTCTTTTTGTAGGTGGCTAAAATACGCGGTGCTGCTGACTGCCGTCTAACGTTACGTTACTGTGTGTGATACATTGACTAACGTAACGTTATGTGTAGGTACCTCATGAAACCCTGCTTAAAAAAAAATCACCTGACAAAAAGTATGAATAAGGTAGCAAACTGCAGTGGATGCAACAGATTGCCGTGTTTGCAATGACGTTATAACCATAGACATCTTATAAGTAGACGCAGCATTGGTTGCTGTGACGTGAGCAATTTGGCCGCCATCTTGAACTGGTGATGAGGAGCCGGCGAGCAGCCGAAACTGACAGATGACAGGTAGAAAACAAAGATGGTGGTGTTCACCGTTTTCCTGCTCAAATGAGCGGACTGTTGAAAATAGGAATCGGGGGATTACTTTTCACAAGTGAGATTTAACATTAACGTACTATTGGTTGTATTTTATGAAAATAATATTACCACAGAGTTGAGAAGGATCAAAGATCTTCAATATTTGTATGTGAAAATCACAAAGAAATCTTCTGGGGGTTTGGTTTACAAACTTTCAGCCCCACCTAAAACAAAATTCACCAGCCGCCACTGATTATGATGCATTCTCATTTTAGGCAAAGTATAAGACAATACTTTCTTAACAGTATAATTGTAACCAGGAATAAGTCTTCAAGTAACAATATTCAAATACTAACATTGTTGGGTTGAACAGAATTTGGTTTTATTCTGAATCCAGTGAAACAGATTGGTGGTTTTAGCTGATATGAAGACTTTCAGGTGTTTATATATGTTTACGTATTTGGCAGACGCTTTTATCCAAAGCGACTTACATAAAATAATACATATAAAACAATCACTGCAAACATTATCATTTAAGGGAAGAATGTAATAGAAAATATCAATACAAAGTGTCAAGACAGAATAAACTCTCTGCTGCTGAAGCAACAGAGATACAGTCTATAGGTCCCTAAGATATATAGATATCTAATGTATTCATACATTGTTTATGTAGGATACACACATATGTATATATAACCTAATCATATTGTTTCTTCAATTTAAAAATAGATTACCGTTTTTTTCCCCCTTCTCTGGGATTATATTCCCAGTTTTGATCTCGGACGTCTGGTCATTTATAGTATATAATAATATTATATTACTGTTAAGCAAACTATGAATAATAAAACACGCCAAAACATGTGTCTGTTATCATGGCTACACGTATGACAAAAAAGGGGGTGAAAATCAGTCGTATTCAGTGAGGTAAAATGAATTAAATGCGCTGACAGTTCATTGCTCCTGCCAAATTAATTGCACTGAGTGGAGCGGATCACCACTCCAAGATGGCGGCCACGCGCCTCGTCTGCGCCAGTAGGCAGTAGCGCTCGATGCTGCGTCTACTTATAAGATGTCTATGGTTATAACGTTAGCAGTGAGTTTGCAGCCTCACTGATTTAACTACACAGCAAATAAAAGTCACGTTACTTAGCCAATAAACGTTATCTTACATTCAAAACTTGCCCTTCTTTGTGCAACTTCAAATGTCGAACGAAGTTGGAAGTTGTTGCGTCTCCGTCTGTAATATTCGAACTGCGTGATTTGCATACCGCAATTCGTTTTTTGTTGACCAAGTCATAGTTTTTATACCCGAACGAAACCAACTTTAACATAATTGTTTATCACTGGCACGTTGTTGGACAACTCTTGTTCATTGGTTGTCCTGCAATTTGATTGGATGAATGCTGTTGTGATGAAAACAACGTAGATCTAATTTGATTGGCTGTTGTACTGACAGCACACCAGCTGACAGGAATAACACGCTGATAGACGAAGAAAATGAAAAATACGGAGCGATCCCAAATAACTTTTTAAGCTTTGGATTTTGGGGAAAGTGGCAAGTCATGTCAAGTCATGTCAAGTCAAAAGGCTCAAGTCCAAGTGAAGTCACAAGTCATTGATGTTAAAGTCTAAGTCGAGTTGCAAGTCTCTTCACATTTTGTCAAGTCGAGTCTAAAGTCATCAAATTCATGACTCGAGTCTGACTCGAGTCCAAGTCATGTGACTCGAGTCCACACCTCTGGTAAGAACTAAAAGACTGGAAGAACTTAAACTACATGACAGGAAGAATTAGAAAGACCGGAAGAACCAGAAGAACTAAAAAAAATAAAATGACTGAAGGACTATAAAAACTAAAAGATGGATGGATGGATGGATAGATGGATGGATGGAAGAACTAAGGGACAGGAATAACTCTAACAATTAAAAGACTGGAATAATGAGAAAAAAATAAAAGACTGGAAGAATGAGAAAAAAATATAAGAACCTAAAAAACTACAAGAAAAAAAATTAGAAAAACTAAACTCTTGGAAGAATTAGACAAACTGGAAGAAGTAGAAGAAATGAGAAAGATGAGCTGAAAAATGTGAATTTTGATCAAAGACGTGTGACCTTTGACCTCAGCCTTTAAAAGTCAATAAACAAAATTCTGATTTAAAATGAAGTTTTTACTGCAGTTTGTGCTCAGTATCTTTAATTGTAGCTCATTGTTTTCAATAACAACATTAATGTTCATCCCTCACGAATAGAAATGACTAAAAGTTATTGAATGTCCGTAACTAAATGCTAAATGAATTTATTGATATAAAAACACAGTAAAGAAATAAAACTACAATAAGCAACAGCTTTATTTATTTAAAAACACTGTAGTATATACTGTACAAGGCTGCGTGTCACTTTCTGGCCAGCAGAGAGAGCCAGCAGCCTGGATGAGCGGCACCAGCGAAGCCAGTGCTGATGGGATTTCTTATTAGAAAATTAAATAATATTCTGTAATTTATATTACTAGTTAAAGAACTCAACTTTGAAATACAATGAATATTCAAACACGATCTATATTCACAAATGCGCGCATTAAAAAAAAAAAAAAAAAACGTCTGATGTCGTCACCGGACATGCCCTCCCAACCAGGAAGTGCTTTCTCATTCAGCAACACAGTCAACACCTGGACTACAAAATGGTAAGTTCAAGCAAAATACCAAACATTTTGAGAAAGTTCTTTGATATAACTTGTACTAAAAAAAAATACTAACACCACAAACTTTTAGCATTTAAAAGTTTTCTGTGGAACTTTAATGGCTGTCATGACACGATGATGTTCACACGTTTTCTAAGACTTTAGGGACTTTAATCCACACAAATACTTCATGTTCTTGCTCTATAAAGTTAATATTTGGAACAGGGTGAGGACTGTCACAAATATTTCTGACTCTTTTTTTTTTTTTTTTTTTTTTTTACCAACAGTGTATGTACAGTATACAGTGTAGCATAGACATCTTATAAGTAAACGCAGCATTGGCTGCTGTGACGCGAGAAATTCGGCCGCCATCTTGAAGTGGTGAGCAGCCTAAACTGGCAGTTGACAGGTAGAGAACAAAGATGCCGGGCTGGCGTTCACCGTTTTCCTGCTCAAATGAGCGGACTGTTGAAAATAGGAATCGGGGGATTACTATTACTATAACCTATGGCGGCATCATGCCTTCAGTGTGTATATTGTATATAGTTCTCTGCAAACATATGAAATGTTCTATTTTCTCTTCATTATTTTGTCAGAATGCCTCATTTGTATGTGAAAATGACAACGAAATCATCTGGGGGAGGATGACCCCCCTACAGGCGTTTGGTTTACAAACGTTCAGCCCCACCTATTAAAGCCTTCACTATAAAAGTGGGTGACATTGTTATCACCAGGAAAGATGAGGTCACCTACCTAGATTCCATTCTAGAGGCTAATCGTTCCTGTGATAAAATGGCAACCAAGGTAATCAAAAAGGTCAACCAACGAACGAGATTTCTCTACAGAATCTCCTCTCTGGTCAACAAAAACACTATGAAGATTCTAGCGGGAACTGTCATTCAACCCTTTGTCGATTACGCTTGCACCTCCTGGTACCCTAGCACCTCCAAAACCCTCAAATCTAGACTCCAAACATCCCAGAACAAGCTAGTCAGGTTACTTCTAGACCTCCACTCCAGAACACACCTCACTCCTACCCACTTCTCCAAAGTGAGCTGGCTCAGGGTGGAGGAGAGAGTAAAACAACTTGCACTGAGCCTCGTCTATAAAATCCGCTACACCTCCCTGATACCGAAGTACATGTCAAACTACTTCCTTAACGTAAATGACCGCCATAACCACAACACCAGGGGGAGCTCCACTAACCACGTTAAACCCAGATTCCGAACCAACAAACGTCTTAACTCATTCTCTTTCTATGCTACATCAATATGGAATGCACTCCCAACAGGTGTAAAAGAAAGTGCATCTCTATCCTCCTTCAAAACCGCAATAAAAGTACACCTCCAGGCAACTTCAACCCTAAACTAACACCCTCCCCGGATTTTTGTTAATAATCAAATGTAAACAATCAAATGCAGATATTTTTCTTATGCCTTCTGATCTCTCTCTCTCTCTCTATGTCCACTACTTGCTGTACATATCCTACCAAGTCAGACCTACACTGTTTCTACATCCATTTCTCTGTTCTCAATTGTTGATGACTGATGATAACAACCAAACCTAAACCCCCCCCCCCCCCCCCCCACTTCACACCCCGAATTGTAAATAATGTAAATAATTCAATGTATACACCCTGATGATTATCTTGTGTGATGACTGTATTATGATGATAGTATATATGATAGTATATATCTGTATCATGAATCAATTTAAGTGGACCCCGACTTAAACAAGTTGAAAAACTTATTCGGGTGTTACCATTTAGTGGTCAATTGTACGGAATATGTACTTCACTGTGCAACCTACTAATAAAAGTCTCAATCAATCAATCAAAGCATAGACATCTTATAAGTAGACGCAGCATTGGCTCCTGTGACGTGAGAAATTCGGCCGCCATCTTGAAGTGGTGAGCAGCCTAAACTGGCAGTTGACAGGTAGAAAACAAAGATGCCGGGCTGGCGTTCACCGTTTTCCTGCTCAAATGAGCGGACTGTTGAAAATAGGAATCGGGGGATTACTATTACTATAACCTATGGCGGCATCATGCCTTCAGTGTGTATATTGTATATAGTTCTCTGCAAACCTTTGAAATGTTCTATTTTCTCTTCATTATTTTGTCAGGATGCACCAGAATGCCTCATTTGTATGTGAAATACACAAAGAAATCTTCTGGGGGAGGATGACCCCCTACGGTTTAGTTTACAAACTTTCAGCCCCACCTAAAACAAAATTCACCAGCCGCCACTGATTATGATGTATTCTCATTTTAGGCAAAGTATAAGACAATACTTTCTTAACAGTATAATTGTAACCAGCTATAAGTCTTCAAGTAACAATATTCAAATACTAACATTGTTGGGTAAGACAGAATTTGGTTTTATTCTGAATCCAGTGAAACAGATTGGTGGTTTTAGCTGATATAAAGACTTTCAGGTGTTTATATATGTTTATGTTGAAGTATTTGGCACACGCTTTTATCCAAAGCGACATACATAAAAAAATACGTATAAATCAATCACTGTAAACATTATCATTTAAGGGAAGAATGTAATACAAAATATCAATACAAAGTGTCAAGACAGAATAAACTCTCTGCTGCTGCAGCAACAGAGATACAGTCTATAGGTCCCTAAGATATATAGATATCTAATGTATTCATACACTGTTTATGTAGTATATACGCATGTATATATAACCTAATCATATTGTTTCTTGAATTTAAAAATAGCTGACCGTTTTTTCCCCACTTCTCTGGGATTATTTTCCCAGTTTTGATCTCGGACGTCTGGTCACTTATAGCATATAAGAATATTCTATTACTGTTAAGCAAACTATGAATAATAAAACACACCAAAACATGTGTCCTTTATCATAGCTACACGTCTGACAAAAAAAACGCGTGAAAATCAGTGGTATTCAATGAGGTAAGATGAATTAAATGTGCTGACAGCTCATTGCTCCTGCCAAATGAATTGCACTGAGTGGAGCGGATCACCACTCCAAGATGGCGGCCCCGTGTCTCGTCAGCGCCAGTAGGCAGTAGCGCTCCATGCTGCGTCTGCTTATAAGAGGTCTATGGTGTAGCATACATTAAGTGCATGTTAGCTTAAATGGCCGAGCAGTCAGTGTGCTGCCTTGGCATACATGTGACAGCCAGAAAATTCATAATTCACAGAGGGGTGTTGTTGACTTATTTTGTTATTTTGCCGCCTAAAGTGCTTGAATTTGAGGCAGATTTTTCCAAAAATTTGCAAAGGTTTGTGGCTTTTTTTTTTTTTTTTTTTTCCTCCAATAATTACATCAGCTTGTGATTTTATAAACTAATAAATATACAATTGCACACTCGTTTATGTTCCAAAGGAGTGAGGATGTGGGTTTACTAGTAATCGTTTGTATCAGGGATTCTCAAACTGATGGCTCAATTTTCGTTTTTTTTTTTTTTGTTTTTTTTTTTGTTTTTTTGTTTTTTTTTTTACATGGACAGTACAGTTAAACATTGCTACCCATTGGGTAACCGATGTCAAAGTACATAAGACTTTGTAGCCACAGGCTAATTTGCAACCCTCGTCCCTGGTTATGCTTTTAAAGAAAAGTTGAGAAAAGTGTGAAACCCATACAAAAAGATTAAGACAAGTACAAAATAAAAATACATAAAAAATAATTGGCCCCATTTGTCCATTACTACACCCAGTTCGAGTGATCACACTTTTGGTTCTTCTTAAGCCACTTTTTCAGTTTTGTGGAGAAAATATTAATGTCCGACTGTTTTTGACTGATTGATTGAGAAGTTTATTGACATCTTAAATAATTTAATCCATGTAATGCTTTAAAAAGGCAAATGGATGGCACAAAAAGCCAAAAGGCTTGTTTCCATTGTGGTCCATTAAAGGCCTACTGAAATGCGATTTTCATATTTAAACGGGGATAGCAGGTCCATTCTATGTGTCATACTTGATCATTTCGCGATATTGCCATATTTTTCCTGAAAGGATTTAGTAGAGAACATTGACGATAAAGTTGGCAACTTTTGGTTGCTGATAAAAAAGCCTTGCCTGTAGCGGAAGTAGCAGACGAGTAGCGTGACGTCACAGGTTGTGGAGCTCCTCACATCCGCACATTGTTTACAATCATGGCCACCAGCAGCGAGAGCGATTCGAACCGAGAAAGCGACGATTTCCTCATGAATTTGAGCGAGGATGAAAGATTCGTGGATGAGGAAAGTGAGAGTGAAGGACTAGAGGGCAGTGGGAGCCATTCAGATAGGGAAGATGCGGTGAGAGACGGGTGGGACCTGATATTCAGCTGGGAATGACTAAAACAGTAAATAAACACAAGACATATATATACTCTATTAGCCACAACACAATCAGTCTTATATTTAATATGCCACAAATTAATCCCGCATAACAAACACCTCCCCCCTCCCGTCCATACAACCCGCCAATACAACTCAAACACCTGCACAACACACTCAATCCCACAACCCAAAGTACCGTTCACCTCCCCAAAGTTCATAGAGCACATATATTTCCCCAAAGTCCCCAAAGTTACGTACGTGACATGCACATAGCAGCACGCACGTACGGGCAAGCGATCAAATGTTTGGAAGCCGCAGCTGCATGCGTACACACGGTACCGCGTCTGCGTATCCAACTCAAAGTCCTCCTGGTAAGAGTCTCTGTTGTCCCAGTTCTCCACAGGCCAATGGTAAAGCTTGACTGTCATCTTCCGGGAATGTAAACAATGAAACACCGGCTGTGTTATCCATCACACCAGTCAAGGGGTGCATTCTACGGCGGGGGTGCGTTATCCAGCACAACACCTGCCGCAATACACCGCTTCCCACCTACAGCTTTCTTCTTTGCTGTCTCCTTTGTTCATTGAACAAATTGCCAAAGATTCACCAACACAGATGTCCAGAATACTGTGGAATTTTGCGATGAAAACAGACGACTTAATAGCTGGCCACCATGCTGTCCCAAAATGTCCTCTACAATCCGCGACGTCACGCGCTGACGTCATCATATTTTGCGCGAAACTTAAAATTGCACTTTAGTAAGCTAACCCGGCCGTATTGGCATGTGTTGCAATGTTAAGATTTCATCATTGATATATAAACTATTAGACTGCGTGGTCGGTAGTAGTGGGTTTCAGTAGGCCTTTAAATATTCATCACATTTGATACATTCAATAATAAAAGATAAATAACCTGTAACATGTATATAAAAAATGACGTTTTAGAAATTGATAAATGATGTACATATATACAGTATACATGTCAGGTGATTTGAAAGACAATATATTAAAAAAAATGGGGGGGTATATACACTATGTACATGACTATGCACATGTTGACTCCAAGAGTGTGCAAAACAGAATGAGAAAATATATATACACTATAACCACATATAAAATATATATAAACCACATATAAATATATATACACTATAACCACATTGTAGAGGTTGCCCTCTAATGGGTTCTTCAGACCATCACACACTGCCAGGAGAGCCCGTAATTCTGGGTATAACACTGTTTTGTTTTCCTCAAACGGTGCAAAGTCTTTTGCTTTTCAGAAAAGTGTCTTTTCTGCGTCTGTGTCTCTCAGCAGCACTTCCAACTCCCACTACTCGTCTCGTCACGGCTGCTGCTAATAAAGGCGACGGGTGATTAGATAACAAGGTCCCACCTGGGCCATCTACGCACCTGGTTCCGCTGCAGGCCCGCAGGCCACGCACCCCTCCACACACATATAAACCTGTTTGATGCTTCGAAGAGTTGCTGGGGATCAATTTTGGTTCAGATCAGGTAGAGGTTGAGTGAGCTGAGGCATGATTTTATGGCAGTTTTAAAATTGAGTAGGGAAGTTCGAATTTGGTATATTTGGTAGTGCATTCCACTCTGTGGTGGCAAAATAGTAGAATGCATTTTTTCCCATGAGAGTCTTGAATTTGGGGGGGGACGAGGTCTGAGGTACCTGTGAGCATCACTTACTCTGGTGAAATAGTTTGACATGTACTTGGGGTCAGTTTCTCTAAGTATTTTGAATATCAGACACATTGCGATTTGGTGTACTCTTTCCTCAACTCTAAGCCATCCCAATTTGGTAAAGTGGGTGTGGATGATGCCCTCTAGTGGGTTCTGCAGACCACCACACACTGCCAGGAGAGCCCGGATCAGGGTTACAACACTGTTTTATTTTCATGAAAATGGTGCAAGGGTTTTGCTTTCCAGCAAGCTGTCCTTTCTGCGTTCGTGTCTCTCTCTGTCTCTCTGGCTCCCACTCCAGCTCCAACAACGTGTCTCATTCCGGCTGCTGCTAATAAAGGAGACAGGTGATTAGATAACAAGGCCCACCTGGGCCACCCACTCACCTGTCGCTTTCTTCGAAGCCGGTCCTTGCACACCCCATTCCGCGGCAGGCCCGCAGGCCACGCCCCCCTCCAATGTGGGCTTGAGTTAGGTGAGTCCTGTATGGGAGGTTGAGCAGAAGTCTCACCAGCTTGTTTTGCGAAGTTTGCAGTTTTGTTTTTAGTGGCTTGGGGATACTGGTGAACCATGAGGTGCAGGCGTAGTCAAAATGACACTGTATGAGGGCACCGGCAAGGGTTTTAAGTGTATCCCTGTTGATAAACGCAGAAATCCTGCCCAAAAATCCAGTTTTATTATTGATCTTGGTGATTTTTTTAATGCCATTTTTTCACCCGAGAGAGTGTTGTCCAACATACAACCTAGGTAAATTACCTTGTCTTTGCTGGTGATTATGGTATCACCTTGCTTTAATCGTGAAGCCCGGGGATTTACCTAGGTTGTGCTTAGACCCAAATAGGATGGACTCTGTTTTACCCAGGTGTAGTGACGGTTTGTTATCGGAAAGCCAGAGACAGAGATTACTTAGTTCGATGCTGAATGCACTTTCAACCTCCAGTTTGTCCCTGTCTGAGGCCAGGATCGCAGGAACGAATTGCCGTTACATGCTGATATCATGTCGTTAATGTAAATTAACGATAAGTGACTTTAACTGCAATGGCAAAGAGTTCCACAGATGTGAGGCCGTCACTGAGAACGCAGACTGACCCAGAGTGGTCCGGCACCTTTTCACTCTACAGCTGGAGTCTGCACACATTCACTACTGTATCTTTGTATTTCTTGACACATCACATCAGGGGCTAATCTATTAGGATACTTAAAAATAGATTTTAAAAATGAGAAATGCATAAAATGATCAAAACTCATTATTTGATATTTTTGGGTAATGTTGCAGTGATGACGCTTCATTAGTTTTTGGTCAAATATCTTTAGTGTTTGTTTATATAATGACAAAAGAGGCTTCACTACACACCTTGTGGCCTGTCCCCAGACCATGGCACAATAAGACATATGGGATAAAATCATTGCATGAAATTGAACAGAAAAACACGGTCTAATAAGCCTGAAACAGATATTTAATAATTGTTTTTATGGTCTTAGTCATTTTTATAATATGGCCATCAAATTTTAACTTTGGGTCCAAAATAACACCCACATATTTAAATTCCTTTACCTGCTCTATTTTATTTTGATTAATGTTGACCTGAATTTCATTTAATGATTTTTCTTAAAAGAGAAACACTTTGAGACGGTTTTGTTATAATTTAGGGTTAAACAGTTATTTTGAAGCCATGTTGATACTTTAGCAAGCTGTCTGTTTAATATCTCTGAAGCCTGTTGAGGTTGACGGCTGCCACATAAATCATTGTATCATCTGCCTATGGTATTTGTGCAAATATTTGGGAGGTCATTAATATATATATACTGAAAAGCAGCGGGCCCACAATAGATCCTTGTGGCATACCCAAATCACAATTTATTACGTCTGATTTTACACATTGTTGTCGCAATTCAAGATATGATTTAAACCAATTAATAGTTTGTTTTGATTAGGGATGATGTTTGATAAGAAATTATCAAGTTCAAGCCCATTATCGAATCCTCTTATGGAACCGATTCCTTATCGATTCTCTTATCGAATCCAGATAGGTTTTTGTATATGGAAAAAAACACACAATATTTGGTTTAACACAGTGGTTCTCAAACTTTTTTTGTCATCCTCCACTTTGGACAAGGGGGAGTTTTCAAGCCCCACCTGCCCCCATCGCCCCAACAGAACGCTAATGCCAAGCTTAACATTTTCAAATTTATTGAACATCAAGTAACATCAAGTTGTATACATTCAAACTCAATAACATAACATAACATCAAGTTCAATAATAAATAAAATAACTGTGCAGCTGTGGTATAACTTGCATCAAGTTCAATAATAAATAAAATTAAAGCTGCAAGCAGCATTGGTCGGGCCCGCGTATTTGGCAGGTGCTAGTCCTAAGTGTCCCAATACTTTTGTCAAGTTTTAGTCCCAAGTATCCCAATACTTTTGTCCAGTTTTCGGCCTAAATGTCCCAATACTTTTGTCCAGTGGTAGTCATAAGTGTCCCAATACTTTTGTCTACTTTTAGTCCGAAGTGTCCCAATACTTTTGTGTAGTGTACCTACCTTGTCTGCATTGTGTGGGCACGCTGGTGCTTCCTGCTTTTAAGCAGCCATCTTGAGAAAACAGCAGCGCAGCAGCATCAGCGCAGCAGCATCAGCGCAGCGGTTCTTTGAAGGCTCATAAAATCAAAACCGGAGCAGTTGTAAAAATTATTTCGATAACTTTTATTTGGAAGGGTTCAATCTCTCTCCTGTGTTAGTTTGAAGCCGAAACGACAAACGCGCTCAGAGGAGATGTTTGAAGAGAAGTGACCGGTTTATAAAAAACGTTTGTTTTGAAGGGGAAATTGCAAACTTCCTGTTGATTTTTACTGAGGGTTGTCAATCTATGAAAAGTAGGTCTAAGTGAGACCTACATAGAGGTTTTTGTTTCATGTCTCTCTGACTTTCCCAGTGGGAGTTACAGGCAGTTTTGTCATTTTTTTCTTCCGAGGAGCAGTTTTTTCTGCGTTTTATTAAAAAATTGCGGTAGAGCACAATTTTTAGATTTGGGGTTAGGTTTTTTCATTAAATCACAATTTTAGCCAGTCCTGATGTGTGTGTTCAGTTTGGTGAGTTTTGAAGCATGTTAAGGGGGTCAAATTACAGCTCAAAGAGGCAAAAGTGACTGTTTTTAGTACTTTTTTGTCTTGAAGGGGGAATTGCCAACTTCCTGTTGATTTTTGCCAGAGAATATACTATTATGAAATCTAGGTCTAAGTCACACCTACATAAAGGTTTTTGTTTCATGTCTCTCCGACCTTCCTAGTGGGAGTTACAGGCAGTCTCGTTTTTTTTTCGTAGGGGGCGCTAGAGCGCAATTTTGAGTTTTGAGGTTTGGTTTTTTGATAAAAAGTTTTGCCGTATATTACTGATGTGTGTGTAAAATTTGGTGAGTTTTGAAGTATGTTAAGGGGGTCAAATTACAGCGCAAAGTTGCGGAAGAATAATAATAATAATAAGAAAGAATAAAACCTTACAAATTCAATAGGTCCTTATGTCCCATTGCATAAGGACTCCCTGTGGGAGTCCTTATGCAATGGGCCATGCGGGCCCTAATAACTAAGCATGACTGACACCAGGTCTATTGCAGCGGGGAGAATGAGCTGCTCAGCAATTGTGTGAGGTGTCATGTACTGTTTTGTCATGTCCGAACCACCGTAGCATGTGTTCAGTGTGTGACGTCACGGGAGGGAGGGAGAGTTTGGACTCTCGAAGTTGTTAATAAACGGGAGCGATCCGAGGCATTGAGTTGAAACGTGTTGCCTGATTATTATTAAATTAAGACACCTAAATAAGCACATAGGTGAAACCGAGGACATAACATGTGTTTTTTTGCATTGTGCAATTCTGTATGCAACTCTATATGAAGCCATTTGAGCGTTACTGTTTACTGATGTAGCTTTTACCATGCGCTTCTCCTGTTGACGGTACTCTGTCAGTTTTCTTTGAAAGAAATCAAGTGGCTTATTGACGTGATTGGGGTGTGTGGTCTCGAGGTGTCTCTTTAATTTGTTGGGTCTCATGCTGTCTGCTGCTAGCGCTTTTAGACACAGAACACACAGGGGTCTCTCCTCTGCCTCCACCACCACTGCCGTGAATCCAAGAGCAAGATACCCTTCATCATATTTTCTTTTCGGTTGGCTTTATGGTTGATTAGGCCCGTCAGATTTTTGTTTTTCTGCAGGCGCTGGCTCTGGCTCTGGTTCGACGACCTTTGAGGTGCCAGTCACAAATGTATCCATTTTGTGTAATTGTGGTCCACACATTAGCCTGCTACCCATCCATCCATCCATCCATCCATCTTCTTCCGCTTATCCGAGGTCGGGTCGCGGGGGCAGCAGCCTAAGCAGGGAAGTCCAGACTTCCCTCTCCCCAGCCACTTCGTCCAGCTCCTCCCGGGGGATCCCGAGGCGTTCCCAGGCCAGTCGGGAGACATAGTCTTCCCAACGTGTCCTGGGTCTTCCTCGTGGCCTCCTACCGGTCGGACATGCCCTAAACACCTCCTTAGGGAGGCGCTCGGGTGGCATCCTGACCAGATGCCCGAACCACCTCATCTGGCTCCTCTCGATGCGGAGGAGCAGCGGCTTTACTTTGAGCTCCCCCCGGATGACAGAGCTTCTCACCCTATCTCTAAGGGAGAGCCCCGCCACCCGGCGGAGGAAACTCATTTCGGCCGCTTGTACCCGTGATCTTGTCCTTTCGGTCATAACCCAAAGCTCATGACCATAGGTGAGGATGGGAACGTAGATCGACCGGTAAATTGAGAGCTTTGCCTTCCGGCTCAGCTCCTTCTTCACCACAACGGATCGATACAGCGTCCGCATTACTGAAGACGCCGCACCGATCCGCCTGTCGATCTCACGATCCACTCTTCCCTCACTCGTGAACAAGACTCCGAGGTACTTGAACTCCTCCACTTGGGGCAAGATCTCCTCCCCAACCCGGAGATGGCACTCCACCCTTTTCCGGGCGAGAACCATGGACTCGGACTTGGAGGTGCTGATTTTCATCCCAGTCGCTTCACACTCAGCTGCGAACCGATCCAGTGAGAGCTGAAGATCCTGGCCAGATGAAGCCATCAGGACCAAATCATCTGCAAAAAGCAGAGACCTAATCCTGCAGCCACCAAACCGGATCCCCTCAACGCCTTGACTGCGCCTAGAAATTCTGTCCATAAAAGTTATGAACAGAATCTACCCATCCGCGCGAAAGTTTGATCCGCTTAGCCCCGCCCCCATTAGTTACTGTTGCTATGTCTGTCAAACTTTCGCTCCTACCGAAAAATTTAAAGCCTACAGGAAAAATAAGTAATTTACATTTATTTATATAGCGGATTCCACAGACAGAATCACAAAGTGATTTACAGTGTGTATAGAAAATGAAAGCATAGTAAAAAAAAATAATCTAAGAATATAATTTAAAAAAAATTAATTAAAGTGAAATGTCCTCCCGTTCCTCGCGCCCCACCTGTCATGTCTCTATTCCCCACCAGTGGGGCGTGCCCCACACTTTGAGAAACGCTGGTTTAACAAAAGCTCACTTTCATTTTATAAGAAAAAAATTAAATAAAATAAATAAATATTGACTGTTGTTGCCCCCCTAAAAAAAATAAAAATAAATATTGACTGTTGTTACCCAAAGTATATTAAGTGGGATTTTTCAGAAAAACAAATATATACAGTAACACAAAAACAACCTGTCTCTGTGATCACTACAGGTGTATAAATAATAATATAGTGTTAAATAAAATCAGTCCCTTTGGCACAAAACTGAAAATAATACAGCTCTCCAAAAAGTGCACTTCTGCTGCTATTGGAACATACTAACTACAGCTATTGGAACATACTAACTACACACAGTATGACACTGAGAAGGCCACAGTCATCAATCAACAATTCTTCTTCCAAAAAATTAGCATGTCTGCTTTTTCAGGATCAAGTCTGACCCGCTCTTCGCTAATCGTGTCGCCAAAGGTGGAAAAAACACGTTCACTTGGCGGGGAACTAGCTTGGACACACAGATAGGTTCGACAACATCCTCCTCCAGTCTGTATCTAAACCTTCTGGGGTCCATCAGTGTGGCCTCCTCCAGGAATGACTGCACGTCCTTGTCTGGAGGGAAAATGAGGGACAGACACAGCATAGAATTAGGGGGGAAATTAGCTGAATGTGAAGACTCGGGTGTCTGTTATTAAGTCTTTAGCATTAGTATGTGGAATTAAATGATGGAATGGATTAAGTAATGGAGTTCAACTTTGTACTGATATGATACACTTTAAGAGGTTGTTCAAATTAATAGTGCTTACAAAGTACAAAGAAGAATTATGAGAAATACTTTCGACCTTATTGAGAATAAGATATTCTTCATCTCAGTATATTAGTAATGACTGAATTAATTAATTACATATTACAAAACTGTTGTGTATACTAATTCACAGATCTTATTTTATTATAAAAAGGTCAGTAAATGATGTATATATTCGTAAACGCTCTGAAGTGGGAAAGGGGTATTAAATAAGCTTTACTTCTTCCTACTACTTTTTCGGACATGATGTAAAGTGAAATGATATGAAACTGATGTGTTATGTTGTAAGTGTGTTCATGTACGAAATAAACTAAAGAAAGAAAGAAAGCACTAGTTTATTAGACATACCTGCAAACTCTGGAGTGGTGTAGGCTACAAGATACCGTTAACGTTATCAGACACATACAAAAAGGCTAATGTTATCGTTACCGTTAGCCACTGACTATGCATAGGTAACGTTAGTCCAGCTAACATTACTGCAGTCCTGGTTGACATAAGAGATATTGTATTTTAGCCTAAAGGCTACAAGTGAGCAAATATGGAAATTAACCGGCAACAGTTAACGTTAGTTACTCACCGGCTCTATCACTGGAGCTGGAGCTGCAGGTTGAAGCAGAGGAAGAGGGGTTTTCGAACGTTCAGGTTATGTGCGGCGGTGAACATGTTTCAACATGCTTGTTGTACTTCCCCTCTTACATGAGAGCGAAGCCTGGCAATAATTGCATATTGCCGTTTCCTCGTCGTATTTTTTTGCAAAATGAAGCCATGCCTTGAGGCGTTTTTTCCGGTCCATTATTTTTGCTGCTTTCTGTATCTGCCGCTTAATGACTGAGCTACGTCATTTCCTGTGATGTCCCACAGGGCATTTCCTGTAGGACGGGATTCGTTCCCAGGGATTCGAGTAAAGAACCAACTCTTTTTCTTTACTATAGTCACCTCGTTAACGGGAACCAGTTCTCAAAAAGGGATTTGAGTCCATGAAATCGGTTCTTTTCTTATCGAACAACCGGGAGAACCGGTTTCGAACATCATCCCTAGTTTTGATACATTAAATTGTTTTAATTTTGTCATCAAAACTCTGTGATTTACAGTGTCGAAAGCTTTTTTCAAATCTAAAAATACTGCTCCAACATATTTACTAGAGATGTCCGATAATGGCTTTTTTGCCGATATTCCGATATTGTCCAACTCTTAAGTACCGATTCCGATATCAACCGATACCGATATATACAGTCGTGGAATTAACACATTATTATGCCTACCGTATTTTCCGCACTATAAGGCGCACCGGATTATTAGCCGCACCTTCTATGAATTACATATTTCATAATTTTGTCCACCAATAAGCCGCCCCGGACTATAAGCCGCGCCTACGCTGCGCTAAAGTGAATGTCAAAAAAACGCTGCGCTAAAGTGAATGTCAAAAAAACAGTCAGATAGTTCAGTCAAACTTTAATAATATATTGAAAACCAGCGTTCTAACAACTCTGTCCCAAAATGTACGCAAATGTGCAATCACAAACATAGTAAAATTCAAAATGGTGTAGAGCAATAGCAACATAATGTTGCTCGAACGTTAATGTCACAACACACAAAATAAACATAGCGCTCACCTTCTGAAGTTATTCTTCATTCGTAAATCCTTCGAATTCTTCGTCTTCGGTGTCCGAATTGAAAAGTTGCGCAAGCGTGGTATCCAAAATGGCCGGTTCCGTCTCGTCGAAGTCATCGGGAGTCAGTGTCGCTGTTGTTCTGTGAATCCTGCCTTCCGGAAAGCTCGGACCACAGTTGTGACCGAAATATCTGCCCAGGCATTTACGATCCACTGGCAAATGTTGGCGTATGTCGTCCGGCGCTGTCTGCCCGTCTTAGTGAAGGTGTGTTCGCCTTCGGAGCTGTGTGAAAAAAGCCACCCGGCCTCTTCGCGTAAACTTCCCTTAACCACTCGCTCATCTTTTCTTCATCCATCCATCCCTTCGAGTTAGCTTTTATGATGACGCCGGCTGGAAAGGTCTCTTTTGGCAAGGTCTTCCTTTTGAATATCACCATGGGTGGAAGTTAGCATGGCAAGCTAGAACCACAGTGAAGGATGACTTCTCATTCCCTGTGGTGCGAATATTCACCGTACGTGCTCCCGTTCCACAGTGCGGTTCACAGGAATATCAGTTGCTGTGAAATACGGTAGTAATCCGTGTGCGGATGGAGAGATTGCGTCTTTTTATGAACCGGATCGCTTAGTAGGAGCCATTTTGTGGTCTTTACAGATGTAAACAGGAAATGAAACGTACGGTGATATCCGCGCGTTTTTTCTTCTTCTTCCGGGGGCGGGTGGTTGCTTACAGTAGAAGAAGAAGCGCTTCCTGTTCTATGGGGGCGGGTGCTTTCCTTGGCGGTTGCTTGCGTAGAAGAAGAAGCGCTTCCTGTTCTACCGGGAAAAAAGATGGCGGCTGTTTACCGAAGTTGCGAGATCGAAACTTTATGAAAATGAATCGTAATAAAGCGCACCGGGTTATAAGGCGCACTGTCAGCTTTTGAGAAAAATTGTGGTTTTTAGGTGCGCCTTATAGTGCGGAAAATACGGTAATTTTGTTGTGATGCCCCGCTGGATGCATTAAACAATGTAACAAGGTTTTCCAAAATAAATCAAGTCAAGTTATGGAAAAAAATGCCAACATGGCACTGCCATATTTATTATTGAAGTCACAAAGTGCATTATTTTTTTAAACATGCCTCAAAACAGCAGCTTAGAATTTGAGACATGCTCTCCCTGAGAGAGCATGAGGAAGTTGAGGTGGGCGGGGTTGAGGTGTGAGTGTGGGGGGGGGGGGGTAACGGGGGTTGTGTATTGTAGCGTCCCGGAAGAGTTAGTGCTGCAAGGGGTTCTGGGTATTTGTTCTGTTGTGTTTATGTTGTGTTACGGTGTGGATGTTCTCCCGAAATGTGTTAGTCATTCTTGTTTGATGTGGGTTCACATTGCTGCGCATATTTGTAACAGTGTTAAAGTTGTTTATACAGCCACCCTCAGTGTGACCTGTATGGCTGTTGACCAAGTATGGTTGGCATTCACTTGTGTGTGTGAAAAGTTGTAGATATTATGTGATTTGGGCCGGCAGGGAAAGGCAGTGTCTTTAAGGTTTATGGCGCTCTGTACTCCTCCCTACATCCGTGTACCACTCCGTACAGCGGCGTTTTAAAAAGTCATAAATTTTACTTTTTGAAACCGATACTGATAATTTACGATATTACATTTTAAAGCATTTATCGGCCGATAATATCGGCAGCCCGATATGATCGGACATCCCTAATTTTGGTATTTCACTAATGCTAACTGTAAGCATGCTATTGTTAGCGTGTTAGTATAGTACTGTTAGCATGCTAGCTTCTTAGCTCATTTTGCTCATATTTATTGTTACTTGATGCTATTTGGCCAGCGTGCTAACTGTTAGCATTTTAAGCCTCTGTGGAAAAAGTTTGAGCACGCCTGCAATAACCACTTGATATTTTGTTACACGTTGTTGTTCCTGCTTGGAACAACATTAATTAATTCCCAAGAAAAACAGCACGGGGTCCATCGTCGGGCGGTGGTTTGGCTTCAAGCGGGAAGATGTTGAACAGACAACCGTAATATGTCACGCGTGGGGCAAAAGCGTTGCTACAAAAAGTAGAACCACTACTAATTTGTAGCATCATTTAAAAAGTCACCCGCTAGAGAGTGAAGAGGGCTTGAAACTCTGCATGTCAACATCTCCGTACGGTGCCACACCCACAAAATGCCCAAGCAACCATTTCCAGATCAACACCGTATGAAACAAATAGTCAAAAGAATGAGATAAGGTCCACAGGAACCTACCACCTAGCGAAGGACATACACTATTTAAATTCCTATTATGCAGCTCATTTTTATTTGACAGTTATTGAAATATCTTGTGTGACATCATGCACAAAAGTGCACTTTATTTGTTTTAAACTATTGTAGTGGTGTTCTGTACAAAAAGTGCACTTTAATTTAGTGTTGTTTTGATATGTCATCTTATTGACATCATGCACAAAAGTGCACTAATAGCTTGTTTAAAAATGTTTGTGCCACTGCTTAATAACTCTTTAATAAAAACGCTTTTAGTTGTGATTTCCTTCTCTGCATGAAAGTTTAAAATGAGCATATATTAATGCAGTATGAACAAGACTGTTTTAATGTAGACACATAGAGTCATCATACTGCTGTGATTATATGCATCAAGTGTTCATTCAAGGCTAAGGCAAAATATCCACATATATATCGTGTATCGTGACATGGCCTAAAAATATTGAGATATTAATAAAAGGCCATATCGCCCAGCCCTAGTGTATATATATATATATATATATATATATATATATATATATATATATATATATATATATATATATATATATATATATATACAGGTAGAAGCCAGTAAATTAGAATATTTTGGAAAAACTTGATTTATTTCAGTAATTGCATTCAAAAGGTGTAACTTGTACATTATATTTATTCATTGCACACAGACTGATGCATTCAAATGTTTATTTCATCTAATTTTGATGATTTGAAGTGGCAACAAATGAAAATCCAAAATTCCGTGTGTCACAAAATTAGAATATTACTTAAGGCTAATATAAAAAAGGGATTTTTAGAAATGTTGGCCAACTGAAAAGTATGAAAATGAAAAATATGAGCATGTACAATACTCAATACTTGGTTGGAGCTCCTTTTGCCTCAATTACTGCGTTAATGCGGCGTGGCATGGAGTCGATGAGTTTCTGGCACTGCTCAGGTGTTATGAGAGCCCAGGTTGCTCTGATAGTGGCCTTCAACTCTTCTGCGTTTTTGGGTCTGGCATTCTGCATCTTCCTTTTCACAATACCCCACAGATTTTCTATGGGGCTAAGGTCAGGGGAGTTGGCAGGCCAATTTAGAACAGAAATACCATGGTCCGTAAACCAGGCACGGGTAGATTTTGCGCTGTGTGCAGGCGCCAAGTCCTGTTGGAACTTGAAATCTCCATCTCCATAGAGCAGGTCAGCAGCAGGAAGCATGAAGTGCTCTAAAACTTGCTGGTAGACGGCTGCGTTGACCCTGGATCTCAGGAAACAGAGTGGACCGACACCAGCAGAAGACATGGCACCCCAAACCATCACCCAACCATGCAAATTTTGCATTTCCTTTGGAAATCGAGGTCCCAGAGTCTGGAGGAAGACAGGAGAGGCACAGGATCCACGTTGCCTGAAGTCTAGTGTAAAGTTTCCACCATCAGTGATGGTTTGGGGTGCCATGTCATCTGCTGGTGTCGGTCCACTCTGTTTCCTGAGATCCAGGGTCAACGCAGCCGTCTACCAGCAAGTTTTAGAGCACTTCATGCTTCCTGCTGCTGACCTGCTCTATGGAGATGGAGATTTCAAGTTCCAACAGGACTTGGCGCCTGCACACAGCGCAAAATCTACCCGTGCCTGGTTTACGGACCATGGTATTTCTGTTCTAAATTGGCCCGCCAACTCCCCTGACCTTAGCCCCATAGAAAATCTGTGGGGTATTGTGAAAAGGAAGATGCAGAATGCCAGACCCAAAAACGCAGAAGAGTTGAAGGCCACTATCAGAGCAACCTGGGCTCTCATAACACCTGAGCAGTGCCAGAAACTCATCGACTCCATGCCACGCCGCATTAACGCAGTAATTGAGGCAAAAGGAGCTCCAACCAAGTATTGAGTATTTTACATGCTCATATTTGTCATTTTCATACTTTTCAGTTGGCCAACATTTCTAAAAATCCCTTTTTTGTATTAGCCTTAAGTAATATTCTAATTTTGTGACACACGGAATTTTGGATTTTCATTTGTTGCCACTTCAAATCATCAAAATTAAATGAAATAAACATTTGAATGCATCAGTCTGTGTGCAATGAATAAATATAATGTACAAGTTACACCTTTTGAATGCAATTACTGAAATAAATCAAGTTTTTCAAAATATTCTAATTTACTGGCTTTTACTTGTATATTAGAGATGCGCGGTTTGCGGACACAACCGCGGAGTCCGCGAATTATCCGCGGATCAGGCGGTTGAAATTAAAAAAAATTAGATTTTATCCGCGGGTCGGGTCGGGCGGTTGAAATAAAAAAAAATTAGATTTTAAATAGATTCAGGCGGGTGGCAGTTAAACCAATTGGGAAATATATATACATAGTTAAATGTTGTTACCCACATACGAAAAACGAGCAGGCACCTGCAGCATATGCCACAACAGAAGAAGAAAAAAAAAAGAGATGGACACTTTTACGGAGCGGAGAAGGGACGCCTCGCCAGGGTCCGGGACCGAGGCCCCTTCCCCCAAGAGGGCCCCACCGGGAGCCGTAGCTGAGGCGATCCGCGAGAAGGGCCCGACGCACGTCCAGGGTCACCACCGCGCCCACCGCACCGACACCCCGCCTCGTCCGCCTTTGCCGCGGCCGGCGTCACGCGCAGCAGGTAAGCAGCTTACCTGCCCGCCACCCCCGTGGCCGGGGGCTCGTAACAGGGGTCACTCCGCGCGCTCCGCCCGCGCAGCTTACCTGCCCGCCACCCCTGTTGCCGGGGGCGCGTAACAGGGGTCACTCCGCGCGCAGTGCGCTCACGAAAGGGGTGGGGCTCACCCTGGTTGATATAGACAGCAGGACGGTGGCCATGGAAGTCGGAACCCGCTAAGGAGTGTGTAACAACCCACCTGCCGAATCAACTAGCCCTGAAAATGGATGGCGCTGGAGCGTCGGGCCCATACCCGGCCGTCGCCGGCAGCGAGAGCCGCGAGGGCTAGGCCGCGACGAGTAGGATGGCCGCCGCGGTGCGCGCTGAAGCCTCGGGCGCAAGCCCGGGTGGAGCCGTCGCGGGTGCGAGGGACATCGCACCTCCACGCGCTTGGAGGTGCGCTCAGCGCGGCTCCCATATGATTGCGCACAGGTGTGCGTCTGGGTCGTGACAGCGTGGCACGCATTGAATGTCTGTGCTGCATTGGATCAGTCTCCTTTCTTTAACAGGCAAACGCTTTATAACCTCACGAATGCCTTGCATCATCTATATTAGATATATAACAACGGGCGGGTGCGGGCGGGTGCGGTTCTGATTAAATGTTAGATCGGGCGGATGGTTGACGACTTTCTGATGCGGTTGCGGATGAAATAATTGCCTATCCGCGCATCTCTAATATATATATATATATATATATATATATATATATATATATATATATATATATATATATATATATATATATATATATATATACGGTACACACAATTCTAATGTATGGGGTGGCGATACGATTAACAAAAAAATATATATACTTAAAATAAAATAAAAATAATATATATACTGTATATTAAAAACATTTTATGCATATGTTATATATTTTTTTATCGTATCGCCACCCTAGAAATTGGAATCGTATCGAATCACTAGGTGCCCAAAGATTCATACCCTTAATAATTAGTATGAATTGCAATATTTTTTTATCCCGATTTTAAATCAATTTTAAAAATGTTTTAAATGTATTTAAAGAAAATGCTAACACAAAGAAAAACATGTTTCGAAATGAACACAAAAACTTAAAAAAATAGAATACATTTTTAAGAATAAGTTTTCCATGCAACCAGAAGGAGCCTTTCTAACCTACAACTGGTTTTAAAAAAGTTTCATTATAATTATATACCATACATTATAATAATACATTGCAAGAATCGGTTTGAATCGAGAATCGATTCTGAATCGAATCATCACCCCAGGAATCTGAATCAGATCAATTCGGCAGTACGCTTGGCATTGTCACTAGGAGCACAGGTGCTACTAAATGAAAAACTTTAGTAGTGCTTTGTGTGTTGCTCGCTAATGATCTACAGAAAGAAAGGGATTCATATGGCCCCATTCGGCACGGTTTACCTGACACATGATACGTGACAAATTGAAGGGTGCACAATACACTTAAGCCCCCACATGGCAGTGGAGTGTTGAATATTAAAAAATGTTGTGGCAATTCCAACTTTGACCACATTTGCTATGTAGTGTGGCGCTTTCCATCATTTTCAGCAGACGGCGTTGCAAAATGATTACCTCACCTCCTCTCACGCGAGATCCACCCAGGAATGATTAGTAATTGTAAAGAATATAGACACTAAAAGAAATTAAACCACTAATGGTAACATAAGCTAGCCTGTGCTGTACTTATTTTATTTTGAAAAATGTAACTGAAAGCAAGGTGGAAATAGCTGAGCCAATTTAAAAATTATTTATGTATTTCTAGCGCTTTTATTTCTATTTTTCTAAAAACGTTTGTGGCAGTTCCTCTGCCGTGGGTTCCCCTGACCACCACACACTGGCACGAGAGCCCCGGTATTCTGGATTCAATAATGTTTTTATTTAGTCCACTCTGCGCCAAACGCACTCGACTTTTCAGCCTCAGTCTCTCTTGCTCTCCCTTGTGCTCTCCAGCGTGTATCTTTTTCTCTCTCCAACTCCAACAACCTGTCTCGGCCCGGCTGCTGCTAATAAGGGCGACAGGTGATTAGATAAGCGGCCCCAGCTGGGCAATCTACTCACCTGCCGCTGGCTTCGAGGCCGGTCCTTACACACCCCGCTCTGCGGCAGGCCCGCAGACCACGCCCCCCCTCCACAATGTTGTATTGAATTCCTTTGGTGGTGGTATGATATCATATGGTTATAATTAACAGGTATGGTATGCTCTTTATTGTCATAGTTCAACAAAATTTAATTCTCACCACAAACTCGTTCAAGATTAGACGAACATTGTACAGGAACCTGAAAGGGTTAAATCCATATTTGCACAAGTGCTACTTTTTGTTTTTGTTTTCTAGTGGCGCAATCTTTTTATAGTCCCAAATGTGACTAGATACAGCCCTGGTTCTGTGTCCAAATATACACACCCTTAAGTCTTTATTATGGGATTTTTGATTCACATCAAAAATCGCAAGTCTTATGCATACCGATTCTAAATCGATTCCAATTTTTTGAAAAACAATGAAAAAAAAGAAGAATGCAAACATTTTTTTTTTTATTTACTAAGAATCAATTTTTAAAATATGTTTTTGGGCCGTCTTCGTGCGACCAGAATACACTTTTTAACTCGTAACCTGTTGTAGAGGTTGCCCTCCAGTGGGTTCCTTGCACCCGAGAGCCCGGATTTCTGGGTACAATACACAGCTTTATTTGCATACAGATTGCTCCTCTTTTGCTTTCCGGTAAAATGTCTTTCTTTTTCCGAGTCCGTGTCTCTCTCTCTCTCTGGCTCCCACTCCCACTCCGTGTCTCGTGCCGGCTGCTGCTAATAAAAGCGACAGGTGATTAGATAACAAGGCCCACCTGGGCCATTCACTCACCTGTCCCTGTCTTCGAGGCCGGTCCTTGCACACCCAGTTCCGCGGCAGGCCACGCCCCCCTCCACACCTGTTTTGAAAAATTTGATGTAATTATTATACCAAATAATACCTTGTAAAAATAGTGTTGAATAGAGAATCGATTCTGAACCAAATGGTCACCCCAGGAATCGGGTGCCCAAAGATTCACAGCATATTTAGTAAGGGTACAGAAAAAACATCCAATTTACAGTTCTTATTCATCCCGATTCTAAATCAAATTAAAAAGTGTTTAAATAGATATTAAAAAAAAACATTTTTTTAAAGGTATATAAAAAACTATATATATATATATATTTTTATTAGGATCAATGTTTTTTGGGCCATCTTCATGCAACCAGAATACACTTTTTTGAGCTGTTTTGGAATATTTTTTTATAACAAATAATACATTGTGGAAATAGTGTTGAATAGAGCAGTGTTTTTCAACCTTTTTTGAGCCGAGGCACATTTTTGTCATTGAAAAAATCTGGAGGCACACCGCCAGCAGAAATCATTTAAAAAACTAAACTCAGTTGACAGTAAAAAAGTCGTCGTCGCAATTGTTGGATATGACCTTAAACCATAACCAAACATGCATCACTATAGCTCTTGTCTCAAAGTAGGTGTACTGTCACCACCTGTCACATCACGCCGTGACTTATTTTGAGTTTTTTGCTGTTTTCCTGTGTGTAGTGTTTCAGTTCTTGTCTTGCGCTCCTATTTTGGTGGCTTTTTCTCTTTTTGTGGTATTTTCCTGTAGCAGTTTCATGTCTTCATTTGAGTGATATTTTCCCGCATCTACTTTGTTTCAGCAATCAAGACTATTTAAGTGATTTTCATCCTTCTTTGTGGGGACATTGTTGATTGTCATGTCATGTTCCGATGTACTTTGTGGATGCTGTCTTTGCTCCACAGTAAGTCTTTGCTGTCGTCCAACATTCTGTTTTTGTTTATTTTGTAGCCAGTTCAGTTGTAGTTTCGTTCTGCATAGTCTTCCCTAAGCTTCAATACCTTTTCTTAGGGGCACTCACCTTTTCTTTATTTTTGGTTTAAGCATTAGACACATTTTTACCTGCACACTGCCTCCCGCTGTTTCCGACATCTACAAAGCAATTAGCTACCGGCTGCCACCTACTGATATGGAAGAGCATTACACGGTTACGCTGCCGAGCTCTGGACACCACCGACACACAACAATGCCACATAATTTGCAGATTATAATTACTGGTTGTCAAAAAATATTTTTAATCCAAATAGGTGAAATTACATAATCTCCCATGGCACACCAGACTGTATCTCATGGCCGCGGCACAGTGGTTGAAAAACACTGGAATAGAGAATCGATTCTCGAATTGTCACACCAGGAATCGGATGGAATCGTTAGGTGCCAAAGATTCACATTACAGTCTTGGTAGCTGATACTATCAGCTTTTTAATTAAGTACATAATTTAAAAGTACATGGGCGACACCAAAAAGGGACAAGCGGTAGAAAACGGATGGATAGATGGATGGATGGGTGCAGCTTAAAAAAATATATATTGTGGTATCGGTAAAATGTATAGTTGTCGACTCCTGAAATGGTGACGACACTGGTGATCGCTTGACTAGGTGCGCCCCTGGCCTCGTAGCTGGAGGAGAGGAGAAGTCCGCAGGAAAAAGTGTCGTGACGCGCGCTTTTCTCCCGCGCCGGCAGACAGACGTGACATGTAGTGACACGCAGACACGTGTAGACACTTGTCCACGGTCATGTTGTCGTGAAGGGACTGCAGTGGATTTGACTCGGCGTCAAGGGAGTTTGCGTAAAAAGCGCCAAAAAAAAAAAAAAGCCTCAAGTCTCCCGCCAGTTTTACGCGCGCTTTGACACCTGCAGGAGCGGGAAGTTGCGGTGAGGCATGAGGTGTGTTTGGCAGGACTTGTAGACTCGGAGCTCCTCGCCGACCAGCATGTCCCCCACAGGGCTGCCGTGCGTGCTTCTCCTCGCGGCTCTCCAAGCAAGGTAAGGCGCCTCTTTATGGTCGTCCTCGCCCGGGTTTTAACGGACACGTTGACGTCCCCCGCAGCGCCCTCACCGTGGACTACGAGGAGGACTACGAGGACGTCACCGTCCAGCAGATGCTGGCTCCCAGGTCGCAGCAGTCTGACGCCACGGAGATACTTAATAACCTGCTCAAGGAGTATGACCGGAAGCTCAGACCCGACATTGGAGGTAATTATTATTGATGAATATTCATATTTATCACCTTGGAGGCTGCAGGTGCGATCTCAATTAAGCAGATCCTTCTTATCTAAACTCATTTGCTCACCCATTTCTATTTCTATAGGAATTTATTTCACATTTCCTGCATGTTGTTATGTTGTTTTCACACACTTCCGTGTCTCATTTGGAACATATTTGCCAACCTTGAGAACTCCGATTTCGGGAGGTGGGGGGTGGGGGCAGGGCCGGCCCGTGGCATAGGCCGTATAGGCAAATGCTAAGGGCGCCGTCCATCAGGGGGCGCCATGCCAGTGCCACAAATGTTGGAGAAAAAAAAAGAAAAAAAAAAGTTGTTACTATTATTTCTAAATACAAAAAATAATCTCACGTTAGAGATGCGCGGTTTGCGGACACAACCGCGGAGTCCGCGGATTATCCGCGGATCGGGCGGATTAATTTTTTTGTTTTGTTTTTTTTTTGCGGGTGGCAGTTAAACCAATTCGGAAATATATATACATAGTTAAATGTTGTTACCCACATACGAAAAACGAGCAGGCACCTGCTGCATATGCCACAACAGAAGAAAAAAAAAGAAAAGAGATGGACACTTTTACGGAGCGGAGAAGGGACGCCTCGCCGGGGTCCGGGACCGAGGCCCCTTCCCCCGAGAGGGCCCCACCGGGAGCCGTAGCTGAAGCGATCCGCGAGAAGGGCCCGACGCACGTCCAGGGTCACTACCGCGCCCACCGCACCGACACCCCGCCTCGTCCGCTTTCGCCGCGGCCGGCGTCACGCGCAGCAGGTAAGCAGCTTACCTGCCCGCCACCCCCGTGGCCGGGGGCTCGTAACATGGGTCACTCCGCGCGCTCCGCCCGCGCAGCTTACCTGCTTGCCACCCCTGTTGCCGGGGGCGCGTAACAGGGGTCACTCCGCGCGTAGTGCGCTCATGAAAGGGGTGGGGCTCACCCTGGTTGATATAGAGAGGACGGTGGCCATGGAAGTTGGAACCCGCTAAGGAGTGTGTAACAACCCACCTGCCGAATCAACTAGCCCTGAAAATGGATGGCGCTGGAGCGTGGGCCCATATCTGGCCGTCGCCGGCAGCGAGACGCGCTTGGAGGTGCGCTCAGCGCGGCTCCCATATGATTGCGCACTGGTGTGCGTCTGGGTCGTGACAGCGTGGCACGCGAATGTCTGTGCATTGGATCAGTCTCCTTTCTTTAACAGGCAAAAGCTTTATAACCTCACCATACCTGCCAACTTTTAAATCAGAAAAACCTAGTAGCCAGGGTCCAAGGGCCGCAGGCCCCGGTAGGTCCAGGACAAAGTCCTGGTGGAGGGTTCAGGGCTTCACCCCCCGACGCAAAATGACTATTAGCATTCAGACAGGTTAAAATGTTGCTAAAACCATCACTTTTCTATCAGTCACAGTGACTTTTCAAAACAAAAATATTACAGCAAAAATCATATGGGTTGATTGACATGTTTATTCTGTAAGCTAACTTCAATAGTTTGAAATTATTTTGACAGTTAATGCCAGTTATCCTGTCAACCTTTCACAAGACTTCAATTTGTTAATTGAAAGTATAAATAGTATAAACACTTTTTACAGTATGTCGTGCTGTGAAATACAGCCGACAGGATTGCGCATGCATGGTGCAGGAGAACAAAGGACTTCTTTCATTTAAGGTTTGTGATAAACCATCAAACTCATTCGTTAAAAGGACTCTATAGTAATATAAAGCGAATTTTTCTGGACATTATCATGCAAGAAAAGTTTATTTTTGGGATCGCGATCACCGCGTAATGATTTTTAAAGGTTGCATTACATTATTAACTGTCCCATGTGATCAGCCAGTGCGATTGGAAGTCCATGCTCAATTATTGCCTCCGTAAATAAAACTTCGGCATTTATCACATCCAAAGAATCTGTTTGGGCGACGAAAAACGTTGAAAGTTTTCCACTTGTATCGCTAGCAACGGCATTAGACTTGTGTTTTTTTGTCCCAACGTGGTCTTTTACATCGCTAATTCCTCCGTGTCCGATCGAAAAATCTTGTCTGCACAAGGTGCAATTCGCGTAGTTTTCACCCTTTTTTAAATTTTTTTTATTAATATTAGATATATAACAACGGGCGGATGGTGGGCGGGTGAAGTTCTGATCAAACGTTACATCGGGTGGATGGCGGATGGTTGACGACTTTCTGACGCGGTTGCGGATGAAATAATTGCCTATCCGCGCATCTCTATCTCACGTTAATTAAAATGCAAAGTAAAGCCTATTTAATAGAAATATTATTTGTTACAACATTACGCCCCCCCTCCTCCCCCCGCACGGTGCGCCCCCTCCCTTCCCGTATCATGACTCTTTTTGGACGTCACCACATCAAAAAATCAACACAAGATGTCAAAACGGCCAAAACTGTCAGGTGCCCAGGGAAGAAAAAAGAGAAAAGAAGAGGAGAAACGAGAAAAGACAGAGGTAGCAGGTAGGTAACGTTAGCCTACATGAAATTATTTGTCTGTTACAGAATGTGATAGTAACCTGGCTTTTTAGCATTAAGCTAATGTTACATGATTCGGCAATTGCTAATCAATAAATAGCTAGTTCTGTTTTAACGTCGGGTTAATATTGTGGAGGGGGCTAAATTGTTATGGAAAATAATAATGTAACGTTAGGTAATTACAGTACTCCCACCTTACATTCCTCAGGGACATTTGTATTAGATCTTTTAAGCAGGTGTTTTTTGTTTACATTATTGCCTTCTGGTTAGCTAATGTTTGCCCTGCAGGTAATAGTCACTTTTCCACCCCTTTATATATTAGGTATAGTTGTAAGTAAAAAAAAAAAAGGTCAAAGACAAAGCTATTCGGGTTCTTGTGAGTATATACACTTCACTGCCGATGTGGGGGGGCGCCACCTAAAATCTTGCCTAGGGCGCCAGATTGGTCCTGGGTGGGGGGCGTGGTTAAGAGGGGAGGAGTATATTGACAGCTAGAATTCACCAAGTCAAGCATACATATATATATATATATATATATATATATATATATATATATATATATATATATATATATATATATCAGTGACGTGCAGTCACTCACCTGCCATCATGGAAAGAAAAAAAATGTAAAAAGAAAAAAATATATATTCAATTGTTAAATGTATCCAGTGATTATACTATAAAGTTATTTTCCATTTAACTTCACCAGTTTTAGATTATTTTTATTCAAAATCGCTGAATTTTCACATTTGCCATTCAAATACTGAGAAGAGACGGTGCGGTGAACAGCAGCCAGTCGAGGCACGTCAGTCACTCAGTGCCTCAACATGGACGGACTTGGCTAACTGCTGGTCTGCTGTGCAGTGAGACCGTATTGCTATATGAATTATATTATACATTTCCATAGTTTAGTTAGCTGAGGTATATAATGTACAGTGTATTTTGTCAACAACTGTATGTGTGTAACGTATTTCTTGTGCTGAGCGATCATAAAACGGCTGCAAAAGACGCACTGGCTGAGGCTCGCCTCCTGCACCCCCGCCGTAGAATGCACGGCAACCCCTGACGGGAGTGTTATATCAACTAAAGCCCACACTTAAACTTTCCACGTGCAAGATTGAATCTATTTAAAAAAGTTATTTCATAAGAAGCCAAAAAGTGCAAAAACAATAATGTTCGTGTTGGAGGAGTTGTGAATGACTGCAGGGCCACAACATTAGGTACACCTGCAGACTGCAGGTGTACCTAATTCACAACTCCTCCAACACGAACATTATTGTTTTTGCACTTTTTGGCTTCTTATTAAATAGCTTTTGTAACCTATTTTTATGGGCTTTCCTCTTTGGGATGTTAAGTTCCTGTTATGCGCTGTTATACAGTATATGCCTTGAGCTCTTATTTTGAAGGCGCTAAGAGCGGAATTTTAACACGTTGGAGTGGAGCGGAAGTTTTTGAAAGAAGGTAAATAAAGTGGTCCTCGTGTAAACTGGAGCCTCCGTGTTTGTTATTTTGTAGTTTCATACAGTATAGGCGACATTTATAAACCCTCGGTTACACTTTTTTAAATAGATTCAATCTTGCACGTGGAAAGTTGAAGTGAGGGCTTTAGTTGATATAACACTCCCATCAGGGGGTTCATTAATCCAGCACAACAGCGGCGCATTTATAAGTAAAGGTAAGACCATAATAACGTTTTTTTTTATTAAATGTGCTTTTTTGTGTGCTACAGTTTGTATGTGTAAAGTTAAAGTTAAGTTAAAGTACCAATGATTGTCACACACACACTAGGTGTGGTGAAATTTGTCCTCTGCATTTGACCCATCCCCTTGTTCACCCCCTGGGAGGTGAGGGGAGCAGTGGGCTGCAGCGGCGCCACGCCCGGGAATCATTTATGGTGATTTAACCCCCAATTCCAACCCTTGATGCTGAGTGCCAAGCAGGGAAGAATGCTGGTATGAGCTTTTAAACATAACCCGTTAACTGCTGCCAATCAAATGGTGAGTAAGATACTCGTAGGGTTCTAATGTTTGTAAATCTGACTGTGATGAAGTCAGTGCCTCACCAGCCATCAACCTCACCGCATGTCACTGATATATATATATATATATATACATATATATATATATACACATCCTGAAAATATGCAAACAAAACTGTGTTTAGATAATTGATACTTCAAACTTGCATAAATAAATCTTAAGGAATATAACATAACTTGGCTTCTGAGAGCTTCAAAATGTAATGAATTAAATGCTAAAGTTGTTGATAAACAAGCAATTATTTTAATAATTAGATATGGTCATTTTAAATGAATTACTATGATCATTTAAAATTAATTATTTCAAACATGTTTACTTTAATGTATAATTATATGGCTGGATGTAATGAATCAGAAAAAATTCAAATAAAAATGCAATTAATTTTGATGTTTTTAGCAAAATATAGTAAACATTTATTTAGTTTTTTTTTATTTGTATTAATACATATATTTATTTGTAGGTAAGATAAACATAATAGTACAATTTATCTCAATCTATTATTTGGTATAATAATGTTATCAGATTTTCCAAAACAGCTTAAAAAAGTGTATTCTGGTTGCATGAAGATGGCCCAAAAAACGTCTTTTAAACATTGATTCTTATAAAAAAAAACAATTAAAAAAAAACATTTTTATATACATTTAAAAAAATGTTTTTTATCTATTTTTCTGTACCCCTACTAAATATTAGGGGCGTGGTATATAACGGTTCCATCAGATTCAGATTTCTGGGGTGACAATTCCATTCAGAATCAATTCTCTATTCAACACTATTTTCACAATCTATTATTTGGTATAATAATTTTATCAAATTTTCCAAAACAGCTTAAAAAAGTGTATTCTGGTTGCATGAAGGTGGCCCAAAAAACGTCTTTTAAACATTGATTCTTATAAAAAAAAAAAAATTAAAAAAAAGTTATATACATTAAAAAAAACTGTTGTTTTTTTTAAATACATTTTTCTGTACCCCTACTAAATATTAGGGGTATGGCACCTAACGGTTCCATCAGATTCCAATTCCTGGGGTGACAATTCGATTCAGAATCAATTCTCTATTCAACACTATTTCCACAATGTATTATTTGGTATAAAAATGTTATAACATTTTCCAAAACAGCTTAAAAAAAGTGTATTCTGGTTGCATGAAGACAGACCTGGGCAAATTAAGGCCCGGGGGCCACATGCGGCCCGTTAAGCTTAATTGTGAAAATAGTGTTGAATAGAGAATTGATTCTGAATGGAATTGTCACCCCAGAAATCTGAATCTGATGGAACCGTTAGATGCCACGCCCCTAATATTTAGTAGGGGTACAGAAAAATAGATAAAAAACATATTTTTTAAATGTATATAAAAATTATTTTTGTTTTTTTTGTTTTTATAAGAATCAATGTTTAAAAGACGTTTTTTGGGCAATCTTCATGCAACCAGAATACACTTTTTTAAGCTGTTTTGGAAAATGTTATAACATTTTTATACCAAATAATACATTGTGGAAATAGTGTTGAATAGAGAATTGATTCTGAATGGAATTGTCACCCCAGAAATCTGAATCTGATGGAACCGTTAGATGCCACACCCTTAATATTTAGTAGGGGTACAGAAAAATTGATTAAAAAAAACAACTGTTTTTTTAATGTATACAAAAAAATATATATTTTTTTTTTTATAAGAACCAATGCTTAAAATACGTTTTTTGGGCCATCTTCATGCAACCAGAATATACTTTTTTGAGCTGTTTTAGAAAATGTTATACAATTTTTATACCAAATAATACATTGTGGAAATAGTGTTGAATAGAGAATCGCTTCTGAATCCCGTCCAAGTCTCCCCAAACGTGTCCCATTCGTTTGTGCTACATTGATGCTGCTATTTTTTGTCTAACTATTATAGTTTTTATGTTATTAACTTATATGATTTTTATTTTATTAATGTGTTATTATTCAATTATAACTAGCCACCCCACCCCACCCCACCCCCCCATCTTTTTAAAATATCCCCAAAGTTGTACAGTTCCTTTGTACTGCTATTTTTTTTGTCTAACTATTGTAGTTTTTATGTTATTAACTTACTGTGTATAGTTTGTATTTTATTAACGTGTTATTATGCACAACCGTTTGTGCTGCATTTTTTTTGTCTAGTCATATATAGTTTTTATTCGATTAACATCCTATTAATAATAACCAGCCCCCCCCCCCCCGCCCTGCAATTTTTTTCTCTAACAATTATAGTTTTTGTGTTAACTACTATAGTTTTTATGTTATTAACGTGTTTTATTCATAACAGCCCCCCCACACCTTTGTGCTTCAAAAATGTTTAAATATTTAAGTTTTTATGTTATTAACTAATGTACTTTTTGTGTTATTAACTATTATAGTTGTATGTTATACACGTGTTATTATTCAAAACCAGCCCTCCCTCCACCTTGTCAAAATCTCCCCAAACTTATCATATTCATTTGTGCTGCCCAAAATGTGTTTAACAATTACAGTTTTTGTTATTAACTATCATAGTTTTTATATTAATAACTAATATAGTTTTTATGTTATTAACTAATATAGTTTTTTAGTTTTTATGTTATTAACTAATATAGTTTTATGTTATTAACTAATATAGTTTTTATGTTATTAACGAATATAGTTTTTATGTTATTAACTATTAAAGTTATGTTAATAACTGTTACAGTTTTTGTTATTAACTAATATAGTTTTTATGTTATTAACTATTACAGTTGTTGTTATTAACTAATATAGTTTTTATGTTATTAACTATTATAGTGTTTTGTTATTAACTAATGTATTTTTTATGTTATTAACTATTATAGTTTTTTGTTAACTATAGTTTTTATGTTATTAACTATTATAGTTTTTGTGTTAACTGTTACGGTTTTTGTTATTAACTACTATAGTTTTAATGTTATTAACAATTACAGTTTTTGTTATAAACTATTATAGTTTTTATTTTAACTATTACAGTTTTTGATATTAACTAAAATAGTTGTTATGTTATTAACTAATGTATTTTTTGTTATTAACTAATATAGTTGTTATGTTTAACTATTACAGTTTTTGTTATTAACTAATATCGTTTTTATGTTATTAACTATTATAGTTTTTGTTATTTACAGTTATTTACAGTTTTTGTTAATGACTAGTATAGCGTTTGTGTTATTAACTATTATAGTTTTTATGTTAATTAGTAAATGATATTATATCAATATATAATATTATATTGATATACATTTATAATATACCTAAATAATATAATAAATAAATAATATATAATGTGTGTGTGTGTGTGTGTGTGTGTGTGTGTGTATGTATATGTATATATATATATATATATATATATATATATATATATATATATATATACATACATAGTATATATAATATATAATATTTTATGTTATTAACTATTATAGTTTTTGTTATTTACAGTTTTTGTTAATGACTAGTATAGCGTTTGTGTTATTAACTATTATAGTTTTTATGTTAACTAGTATATGATATTATATCAATATATAATATTATATTGATATACATTTATAATATACCTAAATAATATAATAAATGAATAATATATATATATAATATATATATAAGAAGATGGATGGAAGTTTGACTACTTCCTGGTTTACTTCAAAGACGACCTCCTTAAAAATGTTTCAATCAATAAGAAATATCAAGCAGCTAAAATGCATAAAGTATAGAGAAAGTGTTTTGCATTTTCCCATCATGCATTGTAACGGATTTAAATGAGTGTAATGTAGAATTTTTTAAGGTCCATGGACGTTTGTTTTTTATGATATCCACAAAGTTCAGCGAGCAAGTTGTGTTTTGTGTGGCCGTGTGTGTTGACTTTTTGTGTTAGTTTATTTGCACCATGAGTGGGAAAGGTTGTTTTGGATTGGGTCGTATAGGTATTGCTGTGCTGTTTTCACTTCTACATACTATTCATGGTCATTGGTTTACTGTAATTGCCCTCAAATTCATTTGAAAACACCCCCTTCGGGCCTCATTCCGTATTACACTCATTATGTCTCGCGGGCCAAACCGAAGAAAACATATTTATTGACAAATATTTACAAATCCAGCTCTTTCAATGTTGCAAGTGTACCTAATGGAGTGTCTCGTAAGTGCCAGTCTGTCGCCACAGAAAAGCCCAAACCATACACGGTATTTTTCGAGAGAAAATTAGGCCCCCCCCCCCACCCCGCAAAGACCTTTTACTAAAGGTCTCAGAGAGCGTCGTGACCTTTACGTCTGCTCATGAATAAAAATTATATTTGCACGTTTAGACGGAGAAAGAAGTGTGTGAGAACTTGTTTACATTTCAGGAGCTGGACATTTTCGACACGGAGACGAGGTTGCATTCAAGTCTGCTGGGAAATCAAGAATTTCTTTGGGATTGAGCCATGTGAAGTCTGCCTAGCAACAAGGGATATACTTTGCCCTCCAAGTACCACCGTAATGACCCACATTAAAATACAGTAGCGTAGTAGGGCCAAGTATTCATTGAAAACAAGGCAGAGGTTTTATTTAACAAGTATATTTGATCATTATGAGCACTACGTTTTGAACGGTAACACTGTTTTGGAATATTTAATCAAGTGATTCTTGGGCTTACCACTAGATGGAGCCTATCCCAGCCGCAATCGGGCGGGAGGCGGGGTACACCCTTCAACAGGGGAGACGACATGTCTGAATTCGCAGCAACTTTTTCAGAAAGTAGCAATGTTTTAGTAACTTTGAGTTATTTTGATTGTTGTCCTTTGAACTTAACCTAAAAACCACAGAAGTTCAACAGAATTGTAAAATACAGCATTGAGGTTTTACTCGTTTTATAGCACACAGACTTAAAAGTACTTTAACTCTAACCTAAAAACCACAGAAGTTCAACAGAATTCTACAAACCCCGTTTCCATATGAGTTGGGAAATTGTATTAGATGTAAATATAAACGGAATACAATGATTTGCAAATAATTTTCAAGCCATATTCAGTTGAATATGCTACAAAGACAACATATTTGATGTTCAAACTCATAAACTTTATTTTTTTTTTTCAAATAATCATTAACTTAGAATTTCATGGCTGCAACACGTGCCAAAGTAGTTGGGAAAGGGCATGTTCACCACTGTGTTACATGGCCTTTCCTTTTAACAACACTCAGTAAAGGTTTGGGAACTGAGGAGACACATTTTTGAAGCTTCTCAGGTGGAATTCTTTCCCATTCTTGCTTGATGTACAGCTTAAGTTGTTCAACAGTCCGGGGGTCTCCGTTGTGCTATTTAAGGCTTCATAATGCGCCACACATTTTCAATGGGAGACTAGTCTGGACTACAGGCAGGCCAGTCTAGTACCCGCACTCTTTTACTATGAAGCCACGTTGATGTAACACGTGGCTTGGCATTGTCTTGCTGAAATAAGCAGGGGCGTCCATGGTAACATTGCTTGGATGGCAACATATGTTGCTCCAAAACCTGTATGTACCTTTCAGCATTAATGGCGCCTTCACAGATGTGTAAGTTACCCATGTCTTAGGGCACTAATACACCACCATACCATCACACATGCTGCCTTTTACACTTTGCACCTATAACAATCCGGATGGTTCTTTTCCTCTTTGGTCCGGAGGACACGACGTCCACAGTTTCCAAAAACAATTTGAAATGTGGACTCGTCAGACCACAGAACACTTTTCCACTTTGTATCAGTCCATCTTAGATGAGCTCAGGCCCAGCGAAGCCGACGGCGTTTCTGGGTGTTGTTGATAAACGGTTTTCGCCTTGCATAGGAGAGTTTTAACTTGCACTTACAGATGTAGCGACCAACTGTAGTTACTGACAGTGGGTTTCTGAAGTGTTCCCTGAGCCCATGTGGTGATATCCTTTACACACTGATGTCGCTTGTTGATGCAGTACAGCCTGAGGGATGGAAGGTCACGAGTATAGCTGCTTACGTGCAGTGATTTCTCCAGATTCTCTGAACCCTTTGATGATATTACGGACCGTAGATGGTGAAATCCCTAAATTCCTTGCAATAGGTCTGTGAACTTTTCTACTTACAGTCACACTGGAAGCCATTTGCGCAGAGTTCACAGGGTTTAATATGGGTTGTTTTTAGTTTTTCCAACATGCACATTTGTTTGACTTTTCAGTCTCTCCGGTCCTCCTTTCTCTCCTGCACCCGGCCGCTCACTGTTAAAGACAACAGATGATTAGTCTAAAGGCCTACTGAAAGCCACTACTAGCGACCACGCAGTCTGATAGTTTATATATCAATGATGAAATCTTAACATTGCAACACATGCCAATACGGCCGGGTTAGCTTACTAAAGTGCAATTTTAAATTTTGCGAGGAATATCCTGCTGAAAACGTCTCGGTATGATGACGCCTGCGCGTGACGTCGCGGATTGTAGAGGACATTTTGGGACAGCATGGTGGCCAGCTATTAAGTCGTCTGTTTTCATCGCAAAATTCCACAGTATTCTGGACATCTGTGTTGGTGAATCTTTTGCAATTTGTTCAATGAACAATGGAGACAGCAAAGAAGAAAGCTGTAGGTGGGAAGCGGTGTATTGCGGCCGGCTGCAGCAACACAAACACAGCCGGTGTTTCATTGTTTACATTCCCGGAAGATGACAGTCAAGCTTTACCATTGGCCTGTGGAGAACTGGGACAACAGAGACTCTTACCAGGAGGACTTTGAGTTGGATGCGCAGACGCGGTACCGTGAGTACGCATGCAGCTGCGGCTTCCAAACATTTGATCGCTTGCCCGTACGTGCGTGCCGCTATGTGCATGTCACGTACGTAACTTTGGGGACTTTGGGTAAATATATGTGCTGTATGAACTTTGGGGAGGTGAACGGTACTTTGGGCTGTGGGCTTGAGTGTGTTGTGCAGGTGTTTGAGTTGTATTGGCGGGTTATATGGACGGGAGGGGGGAGGTGTTTGTTATGCGGGATTAATTTGTGGCATATTAAATATAAGCCTGGTTGTGTTGTGGCTAATAGAGTATATATGTCTTGTGTTTATTTACTGTTTTAGTCATTCCCAGCTGAATATCAGGTCCCATCCGCCTCTCACAGCATCTTCCCTATCTGAATGGCTCCCACTGCCCTCTAGTCCTTCACTCTCACTTTCCTCATCCACCAATCTTTCATCCTCGCTCAAATTAATGGGGAAATGGTCGCTTTCTCGGTCCGAATGGCTCTCGCTGCTGGTGGCCATGATTGTAAACAATGTGCAGATGTGAGGAGCTCCACAACCTGTGACGTCACGCTACTCGTCTGCTACTTCCGCTACAGGCAAGGCTTTTTTATCAGCGACCAAAAGTTGCCAACTTTATCGTCAATGTTCTCTACTAAATCCTTTCAGCAAAAATATGGCAATATCGCGAAATGATCAAGTATGACACATAGAATGGACCTGCTATCCCCGTTTAAATAAGAAAATCGCATTTCAGTAGGCCTTTAAAGGGGAACATTATCACAATTTCAGAAGGGTTAAAACCATTAAAAATCAGTTCCCAGTGGCTTATTTTATTTTTCGAAGTTTTTTTCAAAATTTTACCCATCACGCAATATCCCTAAAAAAAGCTTCAAAGTGCCTGATTTTAACCATCGTTATATACACCCGTCCATTTTCCTGTGACGTCACATAGTGAAGCCAACACAAACAAACATGGCGGAAAGAACAGCAAGCTATAGCGACATTAGCTCGGATTCAGACTCGGATTTCAGCGGCTTAAGCGATTCAACAGATTACGCATGTATTGAAACGGATGGTTGTAGTGTGGAGGCAGGTAGCGAAAACCAAATTGAAGAAGAAACTGAAGCTATTGAGCCATATTGGTTTGAACGGTATGCAAACGAAAACGACACTACACGGGAGAAAGCGAGGACGAATTCGGCGATCGCCTTCTAACCAACGATTGGTATGTGTTTGTTTGGCATTAAAGGAAACTAACAACTATGAACTAGGTTTACAGCATATGAAATACATTTGGCAACAACATGCACTTTGAGAGTGCAGACAGCCCAATTTTCATCAATTAATATATTCTGTAGACATACCCTCATCCGCGCTCTTTTCCTGAAATCTGATGTGTCCAGTTTTGGAGTTGATGTCAGCAGGCCAGGGAAGCTAGGGTCGATATTCTTCTCTTGATCATCTTGGGTGGCATAAGGGACGGTGTGAGCCAAGACATCCAGGGGGTTTAGCTCGCTCGTCTGCGGGAACAAACTGCCGCCATTGCTTGCCGTGCTACCGAGGTCCTTTGTCCCTGAATTGCTCACACACTCCGGCAGATTCAATGGGGGTCTGGCGGCAGATTTCTTTGACTTTATCGTAGGAAATGCATCTGCTTTGAGTGTCGCAGGATATCCACACATTCTTGCCATCTCTGTCGTAGCATAGCTTTCGTCGGTAAAGTGTGCGGAACAAACGTCCAATTTCTTGCCACTTTGGCATCTTTGGGCCACTGGTGCAACTTGAATTCGTCCCTGTTGGTGTTGTTACACCCTCCGACAACACACCGACGAGGCATGATGTCTCCAAGGTACGGAAAACAGTCGAAAAAACGGAAAATAACAGAGCTGATTTGACTCGGTGTTTGAGAAAATGGCGGATTGCTTCCCGATGTGACGTCATCGCTCCGAGAGCGAATAATAGAAAGGCGTTTAATTCGCCAAAATTCACCCATTTAGAGTTCGGAAATCGGTTAAAAAAATATATGGTCTTTTTTTCTGCAACATCAAGGTATATATTGACGCTTACATAGGTCTAGGGATGTCCCGATCCAGGTTTTTGCACTTCCGATCCGATACCGATATTGTTTTTGCATTTCCGATCCGATACCGATACTGGCCTATCCGAGCATGTATTAAAGTTTAAAGTTATTTAGCCTACTTAGTTGTCAGAATCATGTTGAAAAGGGTTTTAGTACTCTTGATAACAACTAGCCAGCTGAATTAGGGGAGTTTGAATAATACACAATGGTTGGTAACAAGAAACTGACCTGTTTATTCAAGGATAAACACAAAATAGACAAAATTATACATGACAAACAGAAATGGCATCATTGAACTAGGGCTGGGCGATATGGCCTTTTTTTAATATTGCGATATTTTAAGGCCATATTGCGATACACCATATGTTGGAGCCTATCTATATTATTTATTTATTAATTGTTTTGACAATGAAATCAAATAATGTCAATAATGATGTTAATGAATTATTGGATGTTTTAGATTTCATTGTGATTGACTGATTGTTTTCAGCTGCTCACGCTCCTACTGGTGAGCCACTTCCTCCTCCTATAATTAAGAAGACGGGACAGCTGGGTGCCCTTTGTCTGTCTATCATGTTGAAGGAGTGAGGAGTGAAACAGTTTGTTTACCGCTAAATTATTTGGAAGCCACGCTAAACTATTAGCTAAACTATTTGGAAGCCACGCTAAATAAGTTATTTTGATTATTTTGAAAGTCAACCACGGAGAATATGTTTTGTTAGTGAAAATAAATTATGATCATTTGGAATCTCGACATATCTCCGCGAGTGCTTATTAAGGAATTTAGTGAGTCAAACACCTCCTCCTCAAGACTACTCTGCATTACTTTATTTTTATTTTTTCGAACTTTTTGGAACGCAAGAGTAGCCGTATCAAGTAAACAAACTTCACTGAAGACCCAAAAGACCAACCAAGATCGCTCTGCACCGAGGACAGCAAGCAGTCGGCGGGCCGTGAGTAAAATCAGCTGTTGACGTCATGAATGAATGAACGCGCCGCTGCGCTGTAAGGAATCATTCCAACGCTATGGAAAAGAAAGTTGCAGAATGTGGATGTGAAATGCAATAAAATAGGATGTTGGAAGGACATTTAAGAATGAAATAAGTGGACATTAAATTGAGCTGTGTAATTATCTGGGATGATGTCTGGCACACCTGAGACGGCAGCTGAGCACGAGGACATGCTGAGAACGCGCATTGCTTCGCGCAGAGGCAGACTGGGCGCGTGCACGAGGAGGATAAATGAAATAAAGACTTTGATGACTGATGTTAGAAATGCTGATAAAGTCAACGATGAATTTGAAGTGTTTAAAGGAGCTGTGGATGAATTTAAAAATGCTCACAAATATGTGCAAGAATTCTTATCAGAAGAGAAAAAGGAAAATGATTATTATGACTGGTATGAACCCAGAATAATACATTTGAATTATTTCATGAACGATGTTGAAACATGGAAAAGAGAAATTGCACAATCAAAAGTTGGACCACTGGACAGCATATCAAATGTATCTCACAAATCAAAGTCTGCCACAAAAGCCTCTAGATGTTCCTCAGTATCCTCAGAATTAAAAAAGGCCAAAGCGGAACAAGCTGCTACAATGGCTCGAGCTGCTGCACTGAAGGAAAAACACACCTTGCAACTGGAGGAAACAAAGCTTAAAGCAAAGATGGAGCATCTTAAGTCTCCACTGACCTCTACTTAAAAGGAACACCAACACATCAAAAGATCTAAATAAACCTCAAAACAAAAACGCAACTGAAAAACACAAGACCCAGAGTGTAAATCAGACTCAAATAATAAATCACTCTGCACAAGATAATGTGGTTATTAATGCTGCTCATGATAACTTGGAAATGGTTATTCAAAGACAAAGTGACATCGCAAAACTCATTGTCTCACAGCAAAAACTGTCTCTACTACCAGCAAGAGAGATTTCGGTGTTTGATGGTAACCCACTGGCATATCAGTCTTTTATCCATGCATTTGAACACTTGATTGAAGACAAGACTGAGAATAATCAAGACCGACTCTACTACCTTGAGCAGTTTACCTCTGGTTTGCCAAGAGACTTGGTTCGCAGTTGTTTGCACATGGAAGCCAGTAGGGGCTATAATGAAGCAAGGCGCCTCTTAAAAGAACATTTTGGAAATGAGATGAAGATTTCAGGAGCTTACTTGGAAAAAGCCTTGAATTGGACAGCGATTAATGCTGAGGATGGGAAAATGCTGCATGCATATGCACTGTATTTGAGAGGATGCTGTAATGTAATGCAAGACTTACAGTATTTGGAGGAACTTGATATCCCATCGAACCTAAGGCTAATTACATCCAAACTACCCTACAAACTCAGAGAAAGGTGGCGAAGCACAGCTTATGAGACACAACAGAGAACCGGCAGGAAAATCAGATTTAACAACTTTGTAGATTTTGTGGAAAACCATGCCAAGATGCTTTTGGATCCGTTGTTTGGAGACATTCAGGACCAAATAACAACGAAAAGGCCTCTTCCTAGAAGCACAAGTGGACTAAAACCAATCAGCCAAAGAAGAAGCAGCTTTGCTACTTCAGTAGCTGTGAATACAGAGCCAGCAGCATGCACTGTAAAGCAATCATCTGTTCCACAACAACCTGCTCAAACCACACCCAGTGGTATCATCCCTTTATGTGGATATTGTCATGGCAAACATGCTCTGATTGACTGCTCACAATTCAAAACACAGTCACATGACAACAAGGTTGAATTTTTAAGAAGGCATGGATATTGTTTTGGTTGTCTACTAAAAGGTCATCTAAGCAAAAATTGCAAAAGAAGATTAATGTGTCATGTTTGCAAAATGAAACATCCTACTGTACTTCATATTTCAAGTGAAAAAGGCCCAAGTCAGGAAAATCAAGCAAAGCCCACTGCTGAGACAGAAGAAACCCCTATAAGCATTGCTATTGTTTCAGCCGGTGATGCAACCGGGGCCGGGAAAGACTGTGCACTTGCAATCTTGCCAGTCAGAGTTAAGGCGGGAAAAGGGAACAGGTATGTTCAGACCTATGCCTTCCTCGATCCAGGCAGCACGGCAACATTTTGCACGGAGAATCTAATGAACCAACTAAAGGTGAAAGGACGCAAAACAGAAATTATTTTGCGAACAATTGGACAGGAAACGCCTGCGAAGACCTATGAGGTCCGAGGACTGGAGGTTGGAGACTTGGAAGGGTTCACATCACTGGACCTGCCGAAAGTGTATACACAGAGCAAGATACCTGTCTCAAAGAAAAACATTATCACAAAGGCTGACTTGAAGAGGTGGCCATTTCTTGGTGGCATCGACTTAAAAGAAATTGAGGCAGATGTTGAACTTCTTATTGGGACTGATGTTCCTCGGGCAATGGAGCCCTGGAATATAATAAACAGTCAAAAGAATGGACCATATGCAGTCCAAACCATACTGGGATGGGTGGTAACTGGACCACTCAGTTGCAGTGCTACAGAACATGCTGGGCCCATTGCAGTGTCAACTAACAGAATCTCAGTAACTGAACTGAAGGACCTCCTCATCAGACAATATAACCAGGATTTCTCTGAGAAAATATTTGAGGAGAAAAATGAGATGTCAGTTGAAGATAAATGTTCTATGGAGATCGCCTCAAGGTCAATGTTTCTTAAAGATGGTCACGATCCTCTGCCACTGCCTTTCCGGGATAAAGACAAAGTCACACCTCAGGATAAGTTCAGAGAGAAAGAAAGACATCGGCATTCCTCCTCTTCTTCTTCCAAAAAAGGCCATGACAAAGATAAAGAAAAGGTCAAGAAGGACAAAGGAGACAAACGTGACAAAACAGAGGAACTCAGAGACCTGTACGGTCGAAGGGGAAGCTTACCTTTTGACAAAGAGCCAATGCCCTTAGAGGCTGATCCTTACACATTCCCATACGGCAGAAAAGGAGATGGCGAAGACGTGCACAGAACAATCGAAAAGGAGAAAAATAAGAAAATCAAGGACTGCACCAAGGACAAGACCATGGACCATGGAACAAGGAAACATATAACAACACCATGGACCATGGAACAAGGAAACACATAACAAGACCATGGACCTAAGACCATGGAACAAGTAAAGACACTTCCAGATGCCAAAGGCTTTGTGAGAAGAGTTTTGGTTAAAACCAAGACCAACACGATTCAACGACCAATAGATGAACTCTGCCTGCTAATGGAAGCAGTTTGATAGACTGAGGGGGGATTCGGTTCTCCAGCCTCGATGACTCGATGACCGCTTCAGATATGACTATGGACTTTGAAGAGACTTGACGAGTAACTCAAGTAACTTAATTAACTTTGAATTTGAAGAACATAATTGTTTGGATTGTATTGTTCTATTATGGCTCCTTTGAATATTATTTATGTAATTGTTTTGCTAAAGCACACAATTAGGGGCCGGGATGTTGGAGCCTATCTATATTATTTATTTATTAATTGTTTTGACAATGAAATCAAATAATGTCAATAATGATGTTAATGAATTATTGGATGTTTTAGATTTCATTGTGATTGACTGATTGTTTTCAGCTGCTCACGCTCCTACTGGTGAGCCACTTCCTCCTCCTATAATTAAGAAGACGGGACAGCTGGGTGCCCTTTGTCTGTCTATCATGTTGAAGGAGTGAGGAGTGAAACAGTTTGTTTACCGCTAAATTATTTGGAAGCCACGCTAAACTATTAGCTAAACTATTTGGAAGCCACGCTAAATAAGTTATTTTGATTATTTTGAAAGTCAACCACGGAGAATATGTTTTGTTAGTGAAAATAAATTATGATCATTTGGAATCTCGACATATCTCCGCGAGTGCTTATTAAGGAATTTAGTGAGTCAAACACCTCCTCAAGACTACTCTGCATTACTTTATTTTTATTTTTTCGAACTTTTTGGAACGCAAGAGTAGCCGTATCACCATATATATGTGGATATTTTGCCTTAGCCTTGAATGAACACTTGATGCATATAATCACAGCAGTATGATGATTCTATGTGTTTTGATTGATTGATTGAGACTTTTATTAGTAGGTTGCACAGTGAAGTACATATTCCGTACAATTGACCACTAAATGGTAACACCCCAATAAGGTTTTCACACTTGTTTAAGTCGGGGTCCACTTAAATTGATTCATGATACAGATATATACTATCAGATATATACTATCATCATACAAGTCATCACACAAGATAATCACATTGAATTATTTACATTATTTATAATCCAGGGTGTGGAGGGGGGCGCCGGATGTAAGTGTCAAAAAGACAGAGTTTGATATGAGAATAAATCTAAAGTTAAAATATAGGGTAGAAATGCACCCTTTTGCAGGAAATGTAGTCTTGATTTTCAAAATGTTCTTTCAAGGCTTGCATGTCTACATTAAAACATTCTTCTTCATACTGCATTAATATATGCTACTTTTAAACGTTCATGCAGAGAAGGAAATCACAACTAAAAAAATCACTAATTTTTTCATACGTTGTTGATGTAGACATTTTTGCCATTTTGATGGTGTGGACGTGTGGCACCGAATGGAGATAAGCGTCTCGACAGACGTCACAATATTTGAACAATGATGACGAAAACTGTTTTCTCTGTCGTGTCCGTGTCGTGTCGAAAATTGTTATGCGCTTATTTTTTTATTTGATTTTGTGCGTGGCATAGATTTGCCGTGCGCAGAGGACGCTTGAGCAGGCGCGCACCTTAGCGGCTGCGCTAGCATCACAGCTAACGTTAGCCATGCCGCTACCTCGCTCTCTGCTGGGAGAGGACGTATACGTATGTGACGTATGACGTGACAGTATGTGACGTATGACGTGACAGTATGTGACGTATGACGTGACAGTATGTGACGTATGTCGTGACAGTATGTGACGTATGACGTGACAGTATGTGACGTATGACGTGACAGTATGTGACGTATGAGGTGACAGTATGTGACGTATGACGTGACAGTATGTGACATATGACGTGACAGTATGTGACGTGTGTAAGAAGGTGCACTTGCTGTCTGTGAGAGGGAGACACAGGAAAGAGTGAGAAGAGCCTGTCGTGTAATGCCAGCAGCTAAAAGAAACTGCGTGAGAATTGTGGATGTGTTGAAGGTGTGCTGGAAAATGCGGAACGGAAATTAGGGAGCAGCAGAAAAGTGGAATGTATTATTTAAATCGGTGCGTTGGAAAACACGGACCGGAGTTTTTTTTAAACTGGATCTGGATGCCTTGCCGATACGCAATTTTTGGCAAATATCGGCAGCCGATCCGATCCAAATATCGGATCGGGACATCCCTACATAGGTCTGGTGATGATGTTCCCCTTTTCCCCTTTAACACGTACCACCTGCGCAAACTAATCATCTGCCAGCTGTGTCTCTCCGTCAGCATATGCCACGCCCCCGTCTGATGGCGCTCTGTTTCCAGCACCCTGGACAGAGGCACTGACCTTTACTCCAGCAGCGCGCTGATCACAATCCCCTCCCACATACCTCCACCACCAGACTTAGGCCGGGACATCGTCTGGGACATCGGGAGAGGAAGTCCGCCACGGCCATCTGCGCCCCCGGCCTATGGATCACTCTGAAATGGTAGGGTTGTAAAGCGAGATACCAACGGGTGATCCGCGCGTTGGCATCTTTCATGCGGTGGAGCCACTGGAGAGGCTTGTGGTCCGAGCAGAGGCTGAACGGGCGTCCCAGCAGGTAGTACCGGAGGGCACCGACCGCCCACCGGATGGCGAGGCACTCCTTCTCCACCGTGCTGTATCGGCTTTCTCGTTTCCTGCTGATGTATAGGACGGGGTGGTCGTTGCCCTCCTTCTGCTGGAATAAAACAGCTCCCAGTCCTCTGCCCGACGCGTCCGCCTGCAAAAAAAGTGGGAGGGAAAAATCAGGCATGTGCAGTACCGACTCCTCGCAAAGTGCTTTCCTCACCTTCTCGAATGCCTGCTGGCACTGCTCCGTCCACTGGACCAGATCTGGAGCACCTTTTCGGGTGAGGTCAATTAGTGGGCTGGTCAGGTCCGCGTTTGTTGACAAAGTGGTGACCCTCACCCCATCCTTGTTTGTGAATGACTGAGCATTCGATAGAAGCTGCTTTTATACCCAATCATGGCAACCACCTGTTCCCAATTAGCCTGCTCACCTGTGGGATGTCCCAAATAAGTGTTTGATGAGCATTCCTCAACTTTCTCAGTCTTTTTTGCCACTTGTGCCAGCTTTTTTTAAACATGTTGCAGGCCTCAAATTCCCAATGAGTTAATATTCGCAGAAAATAACAAAATTTACCAGTTTGAACGTTAAATATATTGTCTTTGCAGTCTATTCAATTGAATATAACATACCTGCCAACTACTCCGGTTTTCCCGTAATTAGTACGGTTTTCATCAACCTATTCCGGGTTACGGTTGCAGTGATAAAAAATACGGTTTTTCATTAATTAAAAAAAAAAAATTTTTTTTAAATGCGCGAGGCTATTTATAGCACCGCTGCCAAGCACGAGGCATTGTTTCCATTGTTTCCAAACGAGCGAACGATCATGGAATCAGCCGGAGAAAAATGGCAAACGAGTCTTAAACCGAAAAGAAAACTGCAGTCATTCTGTGAAGAATATTCAAAAGCCTATCCGGGAATGATTATCCGTTCCAAAAAGGGTGAAAACTACGCGAATTGCACCTTGTGCAGACAAGATTTTTCGATCGGACACGGAGGAATTAGCGATGTAAAAGACCACGTTGGGACAAAAAAACACAAGTCTAATGCCGTTGCTAGCGATACAAGTGGATTTTAGCCACAAAAAGGTAATGACACCAATGTTATCTATTGGAATTGTTTAGTACTGTTATACTGTTAAAAGTGTTTATACTATTTATGCTTTCAAGTCCAAGTTGAAGAAATCTTGTTAAATGTTGACAGCATAACTACCAAAATACAGAAGTATGTCCTTAATATTTTTGCAGTGCTATTTCTGTTGAAAAGTTCAAATGATTACATTAGAGATGTGATGTGCCACTTTTCAAGTGTCTGATGGCTTCAATTAATTTTCATATTTTGAATTCTTTTGAAAGGCTTACAAAAAAACTACATTTGAATTGTAATTCCATGCTATTGACAGGACTATTAATTTTAATGAAGTTAGCTTACCATGTTTACAGTATGATAATTGTGATAAAAATGTGAATTTTAGGCACAGAATATTTTTTACAATTGAACAAGGCAGTAGATTATACAAGCTTGGACAGAAAGTTAATAATGACACCAATTTTTTTTTTAATGGAATTGTTTAGTACTGTTTACTGTAAAAAGTGTTTATACTGTTTATACTTTCAATTAACAAATTGAAGTCTTGTGAAAGGTTGACAGGATAACTGGCATTAACTGTCAAAATAATTTCAAACTATTGAAGTTAGCTTACAGAATAAACATGTCAATCAATCCATATGATTTTTGCTGTAATATTTTTGTTTTGAAAAGTCACTGTGACTGATAGAAAAGTGATGGTTTTAGCAACATTTTAACCTGTCTGAATGCAATCAATCATTTTGCGTCGCCTGAACCCCCCACCAGGACTTTGTCCTGGACCTACCGGGGCCTGCGGCCCCTGGACCCTGGCTACTAGGTTTTTCTGATTTCAAAAGTTGGCAGGTATGATATAAGTTGAAAAGGATTTGCAAATAATTGTATTCTGTTTTTATTTACCATTTACACAACGTACCACTGGTTTTGGGTTTTGTTGGTGTGCACTACAACAACATTTGATCAAGAGTGAGTTGATATATTGTCACACGTTGTTGTTTTGTTCCTGCTTCGTCTACGGAAGAAACAAACGTTATGTCGTTTTCGATTTAGGCACTTTTAATTTAAAAAAAAAACATATTTAAGCAAGTTTAGGAGAGCAAAACAGATCTCATTGGCTGTTTTGCACCTCAAAGAAAAAAGGCTAAACTGCTCTGATAAACAAACAAACGCGGAGGAGATTGGATGGTCGGTAGAGGTCTTCTGGTCTGGCGCAGCGCCAAGAAGACGTTGAAAGGCGAGGCGAAGGAAATTGTCGCGGCACGGGAGACGGCACGTGCCGTCTCATTTCCGGCGAGTCCCAGCGGGAAGGCTTTGAGGCGCGCGGTGGCACGGCGAGCTCCGTGATGACAGCGGCATGTGGCCCTCCCAACACGGCCGCTCTACGAGGGGGACTCGAGCGCTCGACTTGCCTCCCTCGCACGGAGGCGGGGGGGACGTTCAATATCCAATATTCGACCCTCAGGTTCAATCAGACTCTTCCGAATCGAATCGTTTGAAAAGATGACTATTCTAAGAAACCTCTTCTGATCACACTATAAATTAGACATTGACCGATGGGCAGAAATTTGGCATATATTATATACATTTTGGCATATTGCTATATATTTGCCATTTTGACTTATGTCGATTATTATCAATATCTGCCTGTGGAGGGAGGTGTGGCCAGCGCTGCCTGCAGGAGCGGAGGTCACCGCCTCTGTCCATGGTGCTGAGGACAGCGCACCATCAGACGGGGGCGTGGCAGTGCCGACGGCGAGACACAGCTGAACAGGTCATTAGGTCTCCCAGGTGGTACGAGTTATCTAATCACCTGTTGTCTTTAACAGGTGATTTTCAGTCACGACCTGCTGAAAAACATTTGATTAAATTGATTAACATTAAAACTGCACGCCTGGCTCCTGTGACGTGTGTAACAGTGGAATTGCTGGGAAGCGACTTCCACACTGCCTTTTTGTGTAAATGCTCTAAAACATGGGTGTCAAACTCTGGCCCGCGGGCCAAATTTGTCATTTCATTTGGTCCTTGAGGCAATATCAAATTAACATTAGAGCTGGCCCGCCTGTATTATACAGCGGCAGTGCCGCTGTAACACCGCATTCACTGCTAATACGCATACTTGCCAACCCTCCCGATTTTCTTGGGAGACTCCCGAATTTCAGTGCCCCTCCCGAAAATCTCCCGGGGCAACCATTCTCCCGAATTTCTCCCGATTTCCACACGTGCGCTTTTCCTCCATACAAACAGCGTGCCGTCCCAGTCACATAATATATGCGGCTTTTACACACACATAAGTGAATGCAATCCATACTTGGTCAACAGCCATACAGGTCACACTGAGGGTGGCCGTATAAACAACTTTAACACTGCTACAAATCTGCGCCACACTGTGAACCCACACCAAGCAAGAATGACAAACACATTTCGGGGGGAACATCCGCACCGTGACACAACATAAACACAACAGAACAAATACCCAGAACCCCTTGCAGCACTAACTCTTCCTGGACGCAACGATATACACCCCCCCCCCCCCCCCCCCCGCGCTACCACCAAACCCCGCCTCCGCCCACCAAGTTAATGTTGATATTTACCTCAGAAGGCTGCAAATAGAAAAGAGGCATTACATTTAAAAAAAAAAATTAAATTTAATATTCCATTGATGTTTTTTTGTTTGTTTTTTGAAAGTTGATTTTGCACTATGAAGTTATATAAGCATTGCTTGTCCCATATTCAGTGTAAAAGCAAATCCGTGTAGCAAACTGAGCAATAATTAACGTTTTATTCGTGCACTTTCTCTTGCTACTTCAAGGCTTGAATGTTTGATTCATTCATTATTGTTATTTTATTTTCAAATTTATTATTAGCCTGTGGAAAAAGTTAATTTTGATATTTACCTCAGAAGGCTGCAAATAGAAAAAAAAGGCATTACATTTTTATTTAAATTTTATTAATATTTTTTAATTATTATTATTATTATTTAAAACTGGATTTTGCATGTCACTATAAAGTTATATAAGCCTTGCTTGTTCAATATTCAATGCAAAACTTGTTTGGGTCCCTATTAAAAGGTTCATTTGTTCAACCTTGGCCCGCGGCTTTGTTCACTTTTACATTTTGGCCCACTCTGTATTTGAGTTTGACACCCCTGATCTAAAACATTCACACACATGGTTTTCTACACCAAAATTAATCTATTTATTATTCAACTTCTTCTTCTTCTTCTCCAGATTTTGGCGCACTCTACCTTCCACATTTTCCACCCGATTCAAACCGTTCCAACTTCAAAGCCTATTCGGGAATTGCGGGCTTTCCCTTGACAAATTCCCAGATTTCCCAGAATTCCAGGTTTTTCCGGGACATTTTTATTTTTATTTTTAAAAGCGGAGCACACGATTCCCAAACAGGCAGACAGTTTTAATTAGAGATGTCCGATAATAGCTTTTTTGCCGATATCCGATATTCCGATATTATCCAACTCTTAATTACCGATTCCGATATCAACCGATACCGACATATAAAGTCGTGGAATTAACACATTATTATGCCTAATTTTGTTGTGATGCCCCGCTGGATGCGTTAAACAATGTAACAAGGTTTTCCAAAATAAATCAACTCAAGTTATGGAAAAAAGTGCCAACATGGCACTGCCATATTTATTATTGAAGTCATAAAGTGCATTATTTTTTTTAACATGCCTCAAAACAGCAGCTTGGAATTTGGGACATGCTCTCCCTGAGAGAGTATGAGGAGGTTGAGGTGGGGGGTAGGCTGTAGCGGGGGTGTATATTGTAGCGACCCGTAAGAGTTAGTGCTGCAAGGGGTTCTGGGTATTTGTTCTGTTGTGTTTATGTTGTGTTACGGTGTGGATGTTCTCCTGAAATGTGTTTGTCATTCTTGTTTGGTGTGGGTTCACAGTGTGGCGCATATTTGTAACAGTGTTAAAGTTGTTTATACAGCCACCCTCAGTGTGACCTGTATGGCTGTTGACCAAGTATGGATTGCATTCACTTGTGTGTGTGAAAAGCCGTAGATATTATGTGATTGGGCCGGCACGCAAAGGCAGCGCCTTTAAGGTTTATTGTCGCTCTGTACTTCTCCCTACGTCCGTGTACACAGCGGCGTTTTAAAAAGTCATACATTTTACTTTTTGAAACCGATACCGATCATTTCCGATATTACATTTTAAAGCATTTATCGACCGATAATATCGTCAGTCCGATATTATCGGGCATCTCTAGTTTTAATCAGATAAAAAATGTGGGAATTGTGGAACTTTGAAGAATGTCCCATTGATTTCAAGGGAATTTCCCCCCAAATTTTGAAATTTCGGGAAAAGCGGAATCCTTTTTTCGAAAATTCCAAATGAATTGGCTCTTTTTCAAACGTCCACCATTTCCACATTTTTCAACCGATTCAAACCATTCCACCTTCAACATATTCCACTCATCCTGCACATTCGAACTATGATTTTTTCAAGTTAAAAAAATTCAATCAATCAATCAATCTTTATTTATATAGCCCTAAATCACAAGTGTCTCAAAGGGCTGCACAAGCCACAACGACATCCTCGGTACAAAGCCCACATACGGGCAAGGAAAAACTCACCCCAGTGGGACGTCGATGTGAATGACTATGAGAAACCTTGGAGAGGACCGCATATGTGGGTAACCCCCCCCCTCTAGGGGAGACCGAAAGCAATGGATGTCGAGTGGGTCTGACATAATATTGTGAGAGTCCAGTCCATAGTGGATCCAACATAATAGTAAGAGTCCAGTCCATAGTGGGGCCAGCAGGACACCATCCCGAGCGGAGACGGGTCAGCAGCGTAGAGATGTTCCCAGCCGATGCACAGGCGAGCGGTCCACCCCGGGTCCCGACTCTGGACAGCCAGCACTTCATCCATGGCCACCGGACCTGTGCCCCCCCCCCCCCCCCCCCCCCCCTCAAGGAAAAGGGGAGCAGAGGAGAAAAGAAAAGAAACGGCAGATCAACTGGTCTAACAGGGGGGCTATTTAAAGGCTAGAGTATACAAATGAGTTTTAAGATGGGACTTAAATGCTTCTACTGAGGTAGCATCTGTAATTGTTACCGGGAGGGCATTCCATAGTACTGGAGCCCGAATAGAAAACGCTCTATAGCCCGCAGACTTTTTTTGGGCTCTGGGAATCACTAATAAGCCGGAGTTCTTTGAACAAAGATTTCTTGCCGGGACATATGGTACAATGCAATCGACAAGATAGGACGGAGCTAGACCGTGTAGTATTTTATACGTAAGTAGTAAAACCTTAAAGTCACATCTTAAGTGCACAGGAAGCCAGTGCAGGTGAGCCAGTATAGGCGTAATATGATCAAACTTTCTTGTTCTTGTCAAAAGTCTAGCAGCCGCATTTTGTACCAACTGTAATTTTTTAATGCTAGACATAGGGAGACCCGAAAATAATACGTTACAGTAGTCGAGACGAGACGTAACGAACGCATGAATAATGATCTCAGCGTCGCTAGTGGATAAAATAGAACGAATTTTAGCGATATTACGGAGATGAAAGAAGGCCGTTTTAGTAACACTCTTAATGTGTGATTCAAACGAGAGAGTTGGGTCGAAGATAATACCCAGATTCTTTACTGATTCGCCTTGTGTAATTGTTTGGTTGTCAAATGTTAAGGTGGTATTATTAAATAAATATCGGTGTTTAGCAGGACCGATAATCAGCATTTCCGTTTTCTTGGCGTTGAGTTGCAAGAAGTTAGCGGACATCCATTGTTTAATTTCATTAAGACACGCCTCCAGCTGACTACAATCCGGCGTGTTGGTCAGCTTTAGGGGCATGTAGAGTTGGGTGTCATCAGCATAGCAATGAAAGCTAACACCGTATTTGCGTATGATGTCGTCTAGCGGCAGCATGTAAATACTAAAGAGTGCAGGGCCAAGAACCGAACCCTGAGGAACTCCGCACGTTACCTTAACATAGTCCGAGGTCACATTATTATGGGAGACGCATTGCATCCTGTCAGTAAGATAAGAGTTAAACCACGACAAAGCTAAGTCTGACATACCAATACGTGTTTTGATACGCTCTAATAAAATATTATGATCGACGGTATCGAAAGCAGCGCTAAGATCAAGAAGCAGCAACATAGATGACGCATCAGAATCCATCGTTAGCAGTAGATCATTAGTCATTTTTGCGAGGGCTGTCTCCGTAGAGTGATTTGCCCTGAAACCGGATTGAAAAGGTTCACAGAGATTGTTAGACACTAAGTGTTCATTTAGCTGCTGTGCGACAATTTTTTCGAGGATTTTCGAAATAAAGGGAAGGTGGGACACCGGTCGGTAGTTTACCATGAGGTCAGGATCAAGGTTAGGTCTTTTGAGCAGAGGATGAATAACCGCTTTCTTGAATGCTAGGGGAACAGTGCCAGAGGAAAGTGATAAGTTTATAATATTTAGCACTGATGGACCTAATAATACAAAAAGCTCCTTGATAAGTTTCCCAGGAAGTGGGTCAAGTAAACATGTTGTTTGTTTTATCCCACTTACACGCTGTAATAGTTCCTCTAATGTTATTTCATCAAAAAGAGAGAGACTATTTTGTATTGCAGTATCCGTCGTAGATACAGTTGTATCTGTGTTCATAGAACCCAGTTGTAGCTGGGATGCGTTGTCTTTAATCTCCTTTCTAATGAGTTCAATTTTCTTATTAAAGAAATTCATAAAGTCATCTGCCGAGTGGGTGGAGCTATTGGGAGGAGTCCCTTGTTGGGTTAGCGATGCTACTGTACTAAACAAAAATTTAGGGTCGTTTTTGTTGAGGCGGATGAAATTTGAGTAATATTTAGCTTTAGCTAAGGTAAGCATGCGTTTATACGATATTAAACTATCACTCCATGCTTGATGGAAAACCTCAAGCTTGGTCGCGCGCCATTTGCGTTCCAACTTTCTACATGATAATTTATGAGCTCTGGTTTCCTCTGTAAACCATGGGGTGCGCCTTTTAGGGGCCCTTTTTTGTTTTAGCGGTGCTATACTATCAATGGTTTTGCGCAGGGCATTGTCAAAGTTGTTAGTGAGGTTATCAATAGAGCCGACATAATTTGGGAATGGTGCCATTACCGAAGGCAGTAGGTCAGCAAGAGTCATCGTTGTGGCGGCATTAATGTTGCGGCTGCTATAGCAGTTATTATTATTATTAGTTTGTTGACAATGAGTCAGAACTTCGAATTTTATAAGGTAATGATCGGACATTACTTTAGTATACGGGAGTACCATAACTTTGGAGGTGGTGACACCCCTGACCAGCACTAGATCTATCGTATTGCCGTTGCGATGCGTAGGTTCATTTATTATTTGTGTAAGACCACAGCTATCAATTATAGTCTGGAGCGCCACGCACTGAGGGTCCGATGGGGTATTCATATGGATATTAAAGTCCCCCATTATGATTATATTGTCTGCGTGCGTCACTAGATCAGCAACGAACTCTGAGAATTCATTAATAAAGTCCGAGTAGGGCCCTGGGGGGCGGTAGATAACAGCCATATCGAGAGGCAGCGGTGCGACAGACCTCATAGTAAGCACCTCAAACGATTTGTATTTATTATTTAGGTTAGGGGTAAGGTTAAAGTTTTCATTGTATATTAGTGCGACCCCCCCCACCCCTTTTAAGGGGACGGGCAATATGCGCATTCGTATAGTTAGGAGGAGATGCCTCATTTAGCGCAAAAAATTCGTCTGGTTTGAGCCAGGTTTCGCTAAGACCAATGACGTTAAGATTGTTGTCTCTAATGACCTCATTAACTAATAACGTTTTGGGAGACAATGATCTTATGTTTAAAGAGCCCATATTATAAGTATTGGGCTGTTTTGACGAGTTTTTGTTTAAATTATCCGTAGTAGAAATATTAATAATGTTGCGTTTATTATACGTAGTGCACTTTAAATAGTTTCGACCATATCTAGGAATTGATACGACGGGAATTTTCAGATTGTTTGCTTGATGCTGCGATCGACTGAACGCATCATGATTTGCCACCTCAGTAGAATGCATATCTACCCCGGACACATTCACAACAGAAAACACATTATGTGAGTTGTGTGTTATTCTAAGAAAATTGCTATGCGTACAGCAATTATCCAGCCTGGTGCTGGCTAGTTCTAGCTTAACTGACTCCTCACCCGGACTAGCAGGCTCTGTAATTGCCTGTGACCGGGCTTGCTCTAGTGTAGTTAGTCAAATGTGACTTAAACAGTAGTCTATATTCTTAGACAGGATGATGGCGCCTTCCTGGTTAGGGTGAAGGCCGTCCCTCATCAGCAAGCCTGGTTTGCCCCAGAAAGAGGGCCAATTATCAATAAACGTTAGTCCCTGTTGTCTACAGAAGCTAGCCAGCCACTTGTTAAGCGAGACTAATCTGCTATATCTCTCATCATTGCCTCTCGCAGGCAGGGGGCCAGAGACAATTACTCGATGCCTGGACATCTTTCTAGCGAGATCACAAGTCCTGGCTATGTTTCTCTTTGTAATCTCTGACTGTCTCATTCTAGTGTCATTGGAGCCAACGTGTACAACTATATTCGCATAACTAGTGGTGCGATTAGCCTGTCGTACGTGTTTACTAGGCCTGTTGCGAGTTAGCTCCCTAAGATTAGCCTCAATGTCAGGTGCTCGGGCCCCCGGGATGCACTTAATTGTGGCTGGTTTGCTAAGCTTTATGTTTCGGGTGATGGAGTCCCCTATGACTAAGGTGTGGTGCCCGGTAGACTGGGGTGTAGGACTAGCTAAAGAGCTAAATCTATTATGCGTCTCAACCGGTACACCGTAGCTTGTAGGCCGCTTAGGACTGCTACAGGCTGGGCTAGTTAGCTCGCTACAGCTAACGCTAGCAGATGTGTCCGCAACATCTAAAGTTACGAGATTACTCTGCTCTAACTGGCGGACACGGCCCTCTAGCAGAGCCAGCCTCTCCGTGAGTAAGGTGCAAGACGCGCAGGAAGCCATACTCACGGTGTTTTCTGTCACCGAGTGAAGTTCCTGCTGTCTTCCGAGAAGTCCTGGTCACGGTGTGCAGGAGTAGACTCCTTCTGACCGGCGCCCGGCGACGCCTTTCTCCGCGCTAGCTTCGTTAGCTTAGCAGCTAGCTGCTAGCTAGCTGCGGGAGGGGTGGAGAGACAGAGATCGGGTGATTTGCAAGTTAAATAGTACTACTAAATATGTTGAGAAAGTAATAAAGAAAGCTGCAGAACAATTTAAAAGCACACAAATAGAACGATACTTAGCTTTTTCGAAACAGCGAGCAGTCAGCGAGCAGTCACGCACGGTGAACCGGAACCGGAAAATTCCAGTAATTCCCAGAATTCCTGTTTTTTCAAACCCTTTTTTGACCCTTTTTTTTCTGTCAACTACTCCTTCCACATTTTTCAACCCAATTCAACCGTTCCACCGTCCAAACATTCTTCTTAATCAGGACAAAAAACAAAGTTGTTTTTTCGAACTGGAAAAAATTCCTGGTTTTCCCGAAATCCCAGGAATTCCTTAATACCATTTCTCAATTAAAAATGTTACTACTTCAACATTTCTCGACCGATTTGTAAAATTCCAACACCAACCATTCCAACTCATTCAGACCATGCAAGTTTTTTGTTTTTTTTACCATTTTCGAAAAAAATTCCCGCCTTTCCCGAAATTTCACAATTTTTGGGAAATTCCCATTGAAATCAATGGGACATTCTTTTTTTTAATTGTATTTTATTTTATTTTATTTATTTTTTTATTTTATTAAATCATCATAGAAAAAACACATGATACACTTTCAACTAGTGCATCAACCCAAAAAAAACCCCTCCTTTTCCCATTCACACTCATCCACACCTATTCATTATTTTTTTCGGCTACCAATATTCTGGTTCCCACAACATAGACAACACTTCTGCAAGGGACACAGTCCACTAACATTTTCATTAATTACTATTTTTTTTTATGTAATTATTTTTATATTGTTTTACTTTCTTTTTTATCCAAGAAAATATTTATTTATTTATCTTATTTATTTTCTTTCTTTAAAAAAAAAAAAAAAAGAAAAAAAAAAGGACCTTATCTTCACTAGACCAGGTTGTAAATGAAATTAGATTTGTTTAAAGGGTTTTTAAAACCAGGTCCAGTCCATATAATGTCCAACAACACACACCTTCATTCATGTACACTGAAAAAAAAAATAAAAAAATTTGGGAACACAACAAATTGCATATAATATATAAACAAAATTACATTTTCAAAAAAAAACACATTTATGTACAGTCCAGATTATGTCCAGGTCACTCAAATTATGGAACACAACAACAGATAGCATATAATCTATAAACATAATTACACTTTCAACATAAGCCTTTGAGGACTTCCCATCTTTTTTGATGTTTTTTGGCATCAATATCGTCAACAATGTAACTTTCTAAAGTTAAAAAATACTGAATAAATGTTTTAAAGAAAGTAATACTAAGTGAATATCTGTTTTTGGCCTTAAAGATAAACCTTTTACCGAGTACTATAATTAAATTGATTAAATCATGATTGTCAATGAATTCTCCTAAAATAACAGAAACCACATCAAGCTTCATAAACAAACCAATCCTTAAACACATTTTTTCAACTTCCACCCAAAACGAAGACACAATATGACAATACCAAAACAAATGCAGGGTGGATTCAGGCTCCTGACAACAAAATCGGCAGTCATCTGACTCTGTCATATTCCATAATTTTATCATTTTCCCCGTGGGTAAGAAGTTATAAATAATTTTAATTTGAAAATAACGATTTTGCACATCGATAGTAGTTTTATAGATTAGTTTGAATTGTGGCATTCCACGGCAACGGGCAGTCAAAAAAGTCCTCACATTTTCCATATGTGTTGTATGGGGCAGCCTTCAAAGATTTCTTTATTAAATAAAACTTATATATTTTTCGAATTTATTTTAGTTCCTTTTTGCCAACTTAAAAAGGAACTAAATATATTATCGGCCGATAAATGCGTTAAAATGTAATATCGGAAATTATCGGTATCGTTTTTTTTTTATTATCAGTATCGTTTTTTTTTATTTTTTATTAAATCAACATAAAAAACACAAGATACACTTACAATTAGTGCACCAACCCCCAAAAAAACTCCCTCCCCCATTTACACTCATTCACACAAAAGGGTTGTTTCTTTCTGTTATTAATATTGTGGTTCCTACATTATATATCAATATATATCAATACAGTCTGCAAGGGATACAGTCCGTAAGCACACATGATTGTGCGTGCTGCTGGTCCACTAATAGTACTAACCTTTAACACTTCATTTGACTCATTTTCATTCATTACTAGTTTCTATGTAACTGTTTTTATATTGTTTTACTTTCTTTTTTATTCAAGAAAATGTTTTTAATTTATTTATTTTATTTTATTAATTTTTTAAAAAAGTACCTTATCTTCACCATACCTGGTTGTCCAAATTATAAATGATAAATGATAAATGGGTTGTACTTGTATAGCGCTTTTCTACCTTCAAGGTACTCAAAGCGCTTTGACACTATTTCCACATTCACCCATTCACACACACATTCACACACTGATGGAGGGAGCTGCCATGCAAGGCGCTAACCATCAGGAGCAAGGGTGAAGTGTCTTGTTCAGGACACAATGGACATGACGAGGTTGGTACTAGGCGGGGATTGAACCAGGGACCCTCGGGTTGCGCACGGCCACTCGCCCACTGCGCCACGCCGGGCATAATAATGTGTTAATTCCACGACTGCATATATCGGTTGATGTCGGTATCTGTTGAATTGAGAAATGGTATAACGGAATTCCTGGAATTTCGGGAAAACCAGGAATTTTTCCAGTTCAAAAAACTAAAAAATTTTTTTTACTAATTAAGAGGAATGTTTTGACGGTGGAACGGTTGAAATACGTTGAAAAATGTGGAAGGAGTAGTCGCCAGAAAAAAGGGTGGAAATAGGGCTTTGGAAAACCTGGAATTCTGGAAAATTTTAGAATGTTTTTAAACTTTCCTGAATTAGCTGCATTGGTTGGTGTTGGAATTGTTTAAATCGGTCAAGAGCTTTGAAGAATGTCCCATTAATTTCAAAGGGAATTTCCCCAAAATTTGGGAATTTCGGGAAATGCGGGAAATTTTGGGGAAAAATGTGAAAAACTTGAATGTTCTGAATGAGTTGAAATGGTTGGTGTTGGAATTTTTCAAATCGGTTGAGAAATGTTGAAGTAGTAATCTGTCGAATTGAGAAATTGTATTATGGAATTCCTGGAATTTCCGGAAAACCAGAAATTTTTCCAGTTCAAAAAACAACTTTTTTTTTTTTCCTAATTAAGAGGAATGTTTTGACGGTGGAACGGTTGAAATACATTGAAAAAATGTGGAAGGAGTAGTCGCCAGAAAAAAAGGTGGAAATAGGGCTTTGGAAAACGTGGAATTCTGGAAAATCTTGGAATTTTTTTAAACTTTGAAAAAGGGTACTTTGAATTTCCTGAATGAGCTGAATTGGTTGGTGTTGGAATTGTTTAAATCGGTCAAGAGCTTTGAAGAATGTCCCATTAATTTCAATGGGAATGGGAATTTCGAGAAATGCGGGAATTTTTTTTGAAAATTTTGAAAAACTTGAATGTTCTGAATGACTTGAAATGGTTGGTGTTGGAATTTTTCAAATCGGTTGAGAAATGTTGAAGTAGTAACATTCAAGGGTGGTTTCGCTCGGTTGGTAGAGTGGCCGTGCCAGCAGCTTGAGGGTTCCAGGTTCGATCCCTGCTTCTGCCATCCTAGTCACTGCCGTTGTGTCCTTGGGCAAGACACTTTACCCACCTGATGCCAGTGCCACCCACACCGGTTTAAATGTAACTTAGATATTGGGTTTCACTACGTAAATGTTATGGGTTGACAAGGGGGAAGGAGACGGCACGACAACAGAGGATCTAGCTCAACAGGTTTTATTGAGCACTTGATGATTAAAGTTAAAGTTAAAGTTAAAGTACCAATGATTGTCACACACACACTAGGTGTGGCGAGATTATTCTCTGCATTTGACTAAGGCTGAAACGACGCGTCGACGTCATCGGTTACGTAAATATGTCGACGTCATTTTTGTGCGTCGGCGCGTCGCATATTTACGTCACACAACTGTCATGGCGGAGCGCAGAGCAAACGATGCGAGCGAGGGGAAAAAAACACGCCAAAAGTCGTCAAAAGTGTGGGAGTATTTTAATAAACGGCCTAATAATGTTGTTTTATGCACACTGTGTCGAGCGGAAATGGCGTATCACAGCAGCACAACGGCTATGAACGAGCATCTAAAAAGAAAACATCCGACAGCGTTCTTCCCATCACCATCAACGAGTCAATCATCCGCGTGAGTATACGTTGTCATTATTACACAAAAACATGAATGTGTTATTTGTATCTGCGTTGTAAATTCATAAACTAAAGCACCGTTTTGCTCTGAGAGGCGCGTTTGGCGTGCCTGTTCAGTGTTTACAAAGACGCGCTCCTCTTTAACGCTAACGTTAATAAGTTGTACAAATACCTTTTACAACATTAACAGTTACATATACTATCTTTAACGCTAACGTTAATAAGTTGTGCAAATACCTTTTACAACATTAACAGTTACATATACTATCTTTAACGCAAACGTTAATAAGTTGTACAAATACCTTTTACAACATTAACAGTTACATATACTATCTTTAACGCTAACGTTAATAAGTTGTGCAAATACCTTTTACAACATTAACAGTTACATATACTATCTTTAACGCTAACGTTAATAAGTTGTGCAAATACCTTTTACAACATTAACAGTTACATATACTATCTTTAACGCTAACGTTAATAAGTTGTGCAAATACCTTTTACAACATTAACAGTTACATATACTATGTACAAACGAACAATTAACTTCACTTTAATCATACTATCGTTGTGTTATTAACCCAATTTAACAAGATAATGTGTGTAGTTTAATTAACCTTTTGTATTAAAGTAAGCTGTATTTGGGTATATTTAAAATGAAAATTAAATGTTGTCTCTTATGTTGCAGCAAACGACAAAGCAGTGTCCAGGATTTTTTTCCAAAGAGGCATGGGACTGAATGCACACCCCAAGTGGCCGCTGACCTGACTGATGGTGTCCTGGAAATGATGGTCATAGACATGAGGCCATTAAATATGGTAGAAGGGGAAGGGTTTCAAAAAATGATCAAACGGTTTCACTCTGGCTACACACTACCATCAAGAACCCACTACACTAAGCTTATGGAGCAAAAATACACAAAGAAAATGAATGAAGTCAAAGCAATCCTGAAAAATGTGAAAGGAAAACTGACACTCACAACTGATGCATGGACAAGTATGGCCACTGAAGCTTACCTTGGTGTCACCATTCACTTTGTTAATGATGAGTGGGAGCTTACCTCAATTAACTTGACAACAATGCCCCTCAATGAAAAGCACACTGCAGAAAACATTGCCTCTTGGATTGAGGATGTTGTCAATAAGTTTGAAATAAACATAAAACTAGTACAAGTCATTGTACATGACAATGCTGCAAATGTTGTTGCAGCTTTAAGAGTTCTTGAGGAAAGACATGGTGTTTCATCCCTCAGATGTGTTGGCCATACTCTACAGCTTGTAGTTAACCATGCTCTAAAGGACAACCACATCAGCAGAGCTTTAGGAGCAGCAAGAAGTTTGGTCGAGCACTTCAGAAAAAGTGAGCTATCCAGTACAAAACTAAAGGTTAAGCAAAAACAAATGGGTTCTCCAGACCACAGCCTCATACAAGATGTGTCTGTGAGATGGAACCGTTCCTTTTACATGATTAGTCGCCTGCTTGAGCAGAGGTGGCCAATAACAGCAACTCTGTCAGATCCGGAGGTCACTCAAAGAGGGAAGCATTTTCTGGATCTTAAGGCTGACCAGTGGAGCTTGCTTGAAGAACTTGAACAAGTTCTGAAACCTTTTGAATGTGCAACTGTGTACCTGAGTGGAGAATCTTATGTAACAGTTTCCGCTGTCCCTCTGCTGGTCAAAGGGCTTCGGAAGGCTACACAAACTGCTTTTGAAAATGCATCAATCAAGTGTTTCCAGGTCACTGCTGCACGTGAGATAACATCCAGGTGGGAAGCCGAGACCACATTCAAAGATGATGGACCAAATGTGTGCATATTAGCAGCTGCACTTGACCCACGATTCAGGAAGCTGAAATTCCTGACTGCAGATGAGTGTTTAAAAGTTCAATACAAGCTGCATGCAATAGTTCTGGAGGAGAAAAGAAGGGAAAAGGAGACACACGCTCAACAGGGCACAGCAATGCAAGTGGAAAGACCAGATGCTGACAGGCGGCCTGTATCTTTACTAGACACACTTCTTGGCTCAGATTCAGATGAACTCAGCAACAATGAGGAAGACAACAATGACAGTAATGATGCTGAAATGGTCAGAAACGAGTTAGTGTCTTATTTTGGAGAATCCCCCATTTCCAAGGATGAAAACCCATTAAAATGGTGGAAAGAACATCAGGCAAGGTTTCCAAATCTGGCAATGCTGGCTCGGTCTTACCTCTCAGTTCCAGCCACATCGACCCCTTCTGAGCGCCTATTTTCAGCTGCTGGGAATATTGTAAACAAGAAAAGAACCAGCCTCACCCCAGAGCATGTAGACATGCTAACCTTTCTTCATTACAACTGTTAGTCACTCACTGGAATGAGTAGAATTGGTTATAGTGTACTGTGTTGGACCGGATGTTTATTTTGCACATTTTAAAAGCAATACTTAATGTTTACAGTGCTCCAGAATATTTAGATTGGCACAAATGTTTACAGTGTTACAGAATGTTTTGCCATGTTTTCAATGTTGACTGAGTGGCCATACTTTTTTTTTTTGTAAATAAAAGCCATGCCTTTTGAAAAAACTGGCCTAAATTTATTTTTTTCATCTTAATTTTAAATTAAAAAAAAAAATCGGTAAACGGAAAAATAATCTATAGATTAATCGAAAAAATAATCTATAGATTAACCGATTAATCGAAAAAAATAATCTATAGATTAATCGATAGAAAAATAATCGTTAGCTGCAGCCCTACATTTGACCCATCACCCTTGATCACCCCCTGGGAGGTGAGGGGAGCATTACGTGTGGTGTGTATGCTACTATGTGTGTGAATGGAATACTATGTGTGGAAAATAACCGTATGTAAATACCGTAGGGTTTGTTGGAGTGTGTGTTGGATGTGGCAGCGACCAAGTCCAGAGGGGGAGAAGCAAAGAGGTCTGTGGTCCAAGCAGGGTCGTGGGGCAGGAGAGAGGCGTCCAGAAGTCCGAGCGTGGGGTCGATGATTGGGGTAGGCAATCAAAGTCCGGGGGGAAGAGCAGCAGCAGAAGCTAAAGCTGAGACACGGAGGACTGTGGGGACAAGAGACGACAAGGGCAAATCAGGACAAGGCACAAGGGAGACAAGCGGGCGAGAGAGAGAGAGCAGGAGAGGAGTCAGAGACGAGAAGCTTACTGTACACAGGGCGGTGAGGCTCTTTATACTGTCGCTTCTCATTAGGTCCAGGTGCGTGGATTGAAGATTGCCTCCGGCTGTGGCCGGCGCGGAGGCGTGTCTAGCGGAGCTTCTAGGTGCTACCGCAGAAGAGGGAGAAGCAGACTGCGCGTGCGCGTAACAGTAAAAGCGCTTAGAGTCATTAGAGAAAAGCGCTATATAAATATAATTCACTTCACTTCACACTAGTAACCTGTTGAATTGAAAAATGGTATGGGAAAACCAGGATTAACTTAGTTTTTTGTCCTAATTGAGAGGAATGTATTGACGGTGGAACGGTTGAAATACGTTGAAAAATGTGCAAGGAGCAGTCGCCAGAAAAAAGGGTGGAAATAGGGCTTTGGAAAACCTGGAATTCTGGAAAATCCTGGAATTTTTTTTTTTTTACTTTGAAAAAGGGTAGTTTGAATTTCCAGGATGGCGCATACTTGCCAACCTTGAGACCTCCAATTTCGGGGGGTGGGTGCGGGGGGTGTGGTTGGGGCGGGGGCGTGGTTGGGGGCGTGGTTAAGAGGGGAGGAGTATATTTACAGCTAGAATTCACCAAGTCAAGTATTTCATATATATATCTATATATATATATATATATATATATATATATATATATATATATATATATATATATATATATCCATCCATCCATCCATTTTCTACCGCTTATTCCCTTCGGGGTCGCGGGGATATATATATATATATATATATATATATATATCCATCCATCCATAAGAAATAATTGACTTTCAGTGAATTCTAGCTATATATATATATATATATATATATATATATATATATATATATATATATATATTTATTTATTTATTTATTTATTTATTTATTTATTTTTATATATATATATATATATATATATATATATATATATATATATATATATATATATATATATATCCATCCATCCATCCATAAGAAATAATTGACTTTCAGTGAATTCTAGCTATATATATATATATATATATATATATATATATTTATTTATTTATTTATTTATTTATTTATTTATTTATTTATTTATTTATTTATTTATTTATTTATTTATTTATATATATATATATATATTTTTTTTAAATTTATTTATTTATTTATAAAATAAATAAATAAAATAGTGCTCGATACCGTAGTAGAGAGCAATATATGTATGTGTGGGAAAAAAAATCACAAGACTACTTCATCTCTACAGGCCTGTTTCATGAGGGGTTACCTCAATCATCAGGAGAAAATCTCCTGATTATTGAGGAAACCCCTCATGAAACAGGCCTGTAGAGATGAAGTAGTCTTGTGATTTTTTTCCCCACACATACATATATTGCTCTCTACTACGGTATCGAGCACTATTTTTTGGATAACCTTATTAAGACATATATATATATATATATATATATATATATATATAAATAAAAGAAATACTTGAATTTCAGTGTTCATTTATTTACACATATAAACACACATAACACTCATCTACTCATTGTTGAGTTAAGGGTTGAATTGTCCATCCTTGTTCTATTCTCTGTCACTATCTTTCTAACCATGCTGAACACCCTCTCTGATGATGCATTGCTGTGTGGCACGCACAAAAGTGCTTTCATCAAATGAACTAGATGGCGGTATTGTCCTGTTTAAGAGTGTCACAACATTGCTGTTTACGGCAGACGAACTGCTTTACGGTAGACGTTCTTTATATTGTGGGAAAGCGGACTCAGGTCCGCATGGAGCTGGAGGGGGCGTGGCCTCCAGCTCCGCCTAAATTTCGGGAGATTTTCGGGAGAAAATTTGTCCCGGGAGGTTTTCGGGAGAGGCGCTGAATTTCGGGAATCTCCCGGAAAATCCGGGAGGGTTGGCAAGTATGGGATGGCGGAATGTGTTGAAGGTGGAAATTGTTTGAATCGGTTGAAAAATGTGGAAATGGTGAAAGTTTGAATGATGGGCCAATTCATTTTGAATGGGAAAAAGGTCCCGGAAAACCTGGAATTCTGGGAAATCTGGGAATTTATTTTTTTTACTTTGAAAAAGGGTAGTTTGAATTTCCAGGATGGCGGAATGTGTTGAAGGTGGAAATGGTTTGAATCGGTTGAAAAATGTGGAAATGGCGAAAGTTTGAATGATGGGCCAATTAATTTTGAATGGGAAAAATGTCCCGGAAAACCTGGAATTCTGGGAAATCTGGGAATTTATTTTTTTTACTTTGAAAAAGGGTAGTTTGAATTTCCAGGATGGCGGAATGTGTTGAAGGTGGAAATGGTTTGAATCGGTTGAAAAATGTGGAAATGGCGAAAGTTTGAATGATGGGCCAATTCATTTTGAATGGGGAAAAATGTCCCGGAAAACCTGGAATTCTGGGAAATCTGGGATTTATTTTTATTTTTTTTACTTTGAAAAAGGGTAGTTTGAATTTCCAGGATGGCGGAATGTGTTGAAGGTGGAAATGGTTTGAATCGGTTGAAAAATGTGGAAATGGCGAAAGTTTGAATGATGGGCCAATTCATTTTGAATGGGAAAAATGTCCCGGAAAACCTGGAATTCTGGGAAATCTAGGATTTATTTTTTTTTTTTTTTACTTTGAAAAAGGGTAGTTTGAATTTCCAGGATGGCGGAATGTGTTGAAGGTGGAAATGGTTTGAATCGGTTGAAAAATGTGGAAATGGCGAAAGTTTGAATGATGGGCCAATTCATTTTGAATGGGAAAAATGTCCCGGAAAACCTGGAATTCTGGGAAATCTGGGATTTTTTTTTTTTTTTTTTTACTTTGAAAAAGGGTAGTTTGAATTTCCAGGATGGCGGAATGTGTTGAAGGTGGAAATGGTTTGAATCGGTTGAAAAATGTGGAAATGGCGAAAGTTTGAATGATGGGCCAATTCATTTTGAATGGGAAAAATGTCCCGGAAAACCTGGAATTCTGGGAAATCTGGGATTTTTTTTATTTATTTTTTTTTACTTTGAAAAAGGGTAGTTTGAATTTCCAGGATGGCGGAATGTGTTGAAGGTGGAAATGGTTTGAATCGGTTGAAAAATGTGGAAATGGCGAAAGTTTGAATGATGGGCCAATTCATTTTGAATGGGAAAAATGTCCCGGAAAACCTGGAAATCTGGGATTTTTATTATTATTTTTTTTTACTTTGAAAAAGGGTAGTTTGAATTTCCAGGATGGCGGAATGTGTTGAAGGTGGAAATGGTTTGAATCGGTTGAAAAATGTGGAAATGGCGAAAGTTTGAATGATGGGCCAATTCATTTTGAATGGGGAAAAATGTCCCGGAAAACCTGGAATTCTGGGAAATCTGGGTTGTTGTTGTTTTTTTTTACTTTGAAAAAGGGTAGTTTGAATTACCAGGATGGCGGAATGTGTTGAAGGTGGAAATGGTTTGAATCGGTTGAAAAATGTGGAAATGGCGAAAGTTTGAATGATGGGCCAATTCATTTTGAATGGGAAAAAGGTCCCGGAAAACCTGGAATTCTGGGAAATCTGGGAATTTATTTTTTTTACTTTGAAAAAGGGTAGTTTGAATTTCCAGGATGGCGGAATGTGTTGAAGGTGGAAATGGTTTGAATCGGTTGAAAAATGTGGAAATGGCGAAAGTTTGAATGATGGGCCAATTCATTTTGAATGGGGAAAAATGTCCCGGAAAACCTGGAATTCTGGGAAATCTGGGTTGTTGTTGGTTTTTTTTACTTTGAAAAAGGGTAGTTTGAATTTCCAGGATGGCGGAATGTGTTGAAGGTGGAAATGGTTTGAATCGGTTGAAAAATGTGGAAATGGCGAAAGTTTGAATGATGGGCCAATTCATTTTGAATGGGAAAAATGTCCCGGAAAACCTGGAATTCTGGGAAATCTGGGATTTTTTTTTTTTTTTTACTTTGAAAAAGGGTAGTTTAAATTTCCAGGATGGCGGAATGTGTTGAAGGTGGAAATGGTTTGAATCGGTTGAAAAATGTGGAAATGGCGAAAGTTTGAATGATGGGCCAATTCATTTTGAATGGGGAAAAATGTCCCGGAAAACCTGGAATTCTGGGAAATCTGGGTTGTTGTTGTTCTTTTTTACTTTGAAAAAGGGTAGTTTGAATTTCCAGGATGGCGGAATGTGTTGAAGGTGGAAATGGTTTGAATCGGTTGAAAAATGTGGAAATGGCGAAAGTTTGAATGATGGGCCAATTCATTTTGAATGGGAAAAATGTCCCGGAAAACCTGGAATTCTGGGAAATCTAGGATTTTTTTTTTTTTTTTTTACTTTGAAAAAGTGTAGTTTGAATTTCCAGGATGGCGGAATGTGTTGAAGGTGGAAATGGTTTGAATCGGTTGAAAAATGTGGAAATGGCGAAAGTTTGAATGATGGGCCAATTCATTTTGAATGGGAAAAATGTCCCGGAAAACCTGGAATTCTGGGAAATCTGGGATTTTTTTTTTTTTTTTTTTTTACTTTGAAAAAGGGTAGTTTGAATTTCCAGGATGGCGGAATGTGTTGAAGGTGGAAATGGTTTGAATCGGTTGAAAAATGTGGAAATGGCGAAAGTTTGAATGATGGGCCAATTCATTTTGAATGGGAAAAATGTCCCGGAAAACCTGGAATTCTGGGAAATCTAGGATTTTTTTTTTTTTTTTTTACTTTGAAAAAGGGTAGTTTGAATTTCCAGGATGGCGGAATGTGTTGAAGGTGGAAATGGTTTGAATCGGTTGAAAAATGTGGAAATGGCGAAAGTTTGAATGATGGGCCAATTCATTTTGAATGGGGAAAAATGTCCCGGAAAACCTGGAATTCTGGGAAATCTGGGTTGTTGTTGTTTTTTTTTTACTTTGAAAAAGGGTATTTTGAATTTCCAGGATGGCGGAATGTGTTGAAGGTGGAAATGGTTTGAATCGGTTGAAAAATGTGGAAATGGCGAAAGTTTGAATGATGGGCCAATTCATTTTGAATGGGAAAAAGGTCCCGGAAAACCTGGAATTCTGGGAAATCTGGGAATTTATTTTTTTTACTTTGAAAAAGGGTAGTTTGAATTTCCAGGATGGCGGAATGTGTTGAAGGTGGAAATGGTTTGAATCGGTTGAAAAATGTGGAAATGGTGAACGTTTGAATGATGGTCCAATTCATTTTGAATGGGAAAAATGTCCCGGAAAACCTGGAATTCTGGGAAATCTGGGATTTATTTTTATTTTTTTTACTTTGAAAAAGGGTAGTTTGAATTTCCAGGATGGCGGAATGTGTTGAAGGTGGAAATGGTTTGAATCGGTTGAAAAATGTGGAAATGGTGAACGTTTGAATGATGGTCCAATTCATTTTGAATGGGAAAAATGTCCCGGAAAACCTGGAATTCTGGGAAATCTGGGATTTATTTTTATTTTTTTTTACTTTGAAAAAGGGTAGTTTGAATTTCCAGGATGGCGGAATGTGTTGAAGGTGGAAATGGTTTGAATCGGTTGAAACATGTGGAAATGGTGAACGTTTGAATGATGGTCCAATTCATTTTGAATGGGAAAAATGTCCCGGAAAACCTGGAATTCTGGGAAATCTGGGATTTATTTTTATTTTTTTTACTTTGAAAAAGGGTAGTTTGAATTTCCAGGATGGCGGAATGTGTTGAAGGTGGAAATGGTTTGAATCGGTTGAAAAATGTGGAAATGGCGAAAGTTTGAATGATGGGCCAATTCATTTTGAATGGGAAAAATGTCCCGGAAAACCTGGAATTCTGGGAAATCTGGGATTTTTTTTTTTTTTTTTTTTTTTACTTTGAAAAAGGGTAGTTTGAATTTCCAGGATGGCGGAATGTGTTGAAGGTGGAAATGGTTTGAATCGGTTGAAAAATGTGGAAATGGCGAAAGTTTGAATGATGGGCCAATTCATTTTGAATGGGAAAAATGTCCCGGAAAACCTGGAATTCTGGGAAATCTGGGATTTTTTTTTTTTTTTTTTTTTTACTTTGAAAAAGGGTAGTTTGAATTTCCAGGATGGCGGAATGTGTTGAAGGTGGAAATGGTTTGAATCGGTTGAAAAATGTGGAAATGGCGAAAGTTTGAATGATGGGCCAATTCATTTTGAATGGGAAAAATGTCCCGGAAAACCTGGAATTCTGGGAAATCTGGGATTTTTTTTTTTTTTTTTTACTTTGAAAAAGGGTAGTTTAAATTTCCAGGATGGCGGAATGTGTTGAAGGTGGAAATGGTTTGAATCGGTTGAAAAATGTGGAAATGGCGAAAGTTTGAATGATGGGCCAATTCATTTTGAATGGGAAAAATGTCCCGGAAAACCTGGAATTCTGGGAAATCTGGGAATTTGTGGAAAAGGCTGAACAGTTTGAAGTTGGAACAGTTTGAATCAGATGAAAAATGTGGAAGGTAGAGCGCGCCAAAATCTGACGAAGAAGAAGAAGAAAGAAAAAAAACGTGTGAATGCTTTAGAGCATTCACACAATTATTTGATTGCTTTATTGTTTCTGAACGCAAGTTCCCCGCGCTGCTCCGTCCCCGGCGCACAAAGCAAGAGTGACGAGGATTAAATGTTGTCGGAGCCTACCTGCCGCAGCAGCTGTGTGCAGGGAGCGCCGTAAGTGCTCATCACACCAGCAGACGCCGCCTTCACTCGGACACGTCGCGACTGGTCCTGCACCCGGCAGTGATTGATTCATTGGTCTGCTGTTTGGCCGACATTATTCCCACATGGATGGCGGCAGAAAAAACGTTTGAATGTGTGTTCAATGTGTTCAAACACCATTGCAGTATTGGCCGATACGACATCAGCATGAATCATACAAACCCCGTTTCCATATGAGTTGGGAAATTGTGTTAGATGTAAATATAAACGAAATACAATGATTTGCAAATCATTTTCAACCCATATTCAATTGAATGCACTACAAAATAATTATAAACTTTATTTTTTTTTTGCAAATAATAATTAACTTAGAATTCCATGGCTGCAACACGTGCCGAAGTAGTTGTGTTACATGGCCTTTCCTTTTAACAACACTCAGTAAACGTTTGGGAACTGAGGAGACACATTTTTGAAGCTTCTCAGGTGGAATTCTTTCCCATTCTTGCTTGATGTACAGCTTAAGTTGTTCAACAGTCCGGGGGTCTCCGTTGTGCTATTTTTAGGCTTCATAATGCGCCACACATTTTCAATGGGAGACAGGTCTGGACTACATGCAGGCCAGTCTAGTACCCGCACTCTTTTACTACGAAGCCACGCTGTTGTAACACGTGGCTTGGCATTGTCTTGCTGAAATAAGCAGGGGCGTCCATGGTAACGTTGCTTGGATGGCAACATATGTTGCTCCAAAACCTGCATGTACCTTTCAGCATTAATGGTACCTTCACAGATGTGTAAGTTACCCATGTCTTGGGCACTAATACACCCCCATACCATCACACATGCTGGCTTTTACACTTTGCGCCTATAACAATCCGGATGGTTATTTTCCTCTTTGGTCCGGAGGACACGACGTCCACAGTTTCCAAAAACAATTTGAAATGCGGACTCGTCAGACCACAGAACACTTTTACACTTTGTATCAGTCCATCTTAGATGAGCTCAGGCCCAGCGAAGCCGACGGTGTTTCTGGGTGTTGTTGACAAACGGTTTTCGCCTTGCATAGGAGAGTTTTAACTTGCACTTACAGATGTAGCGACCAACTGTAGTTACTGACAGTGGGTTTCTGAAGTGTTCCTGAGCCCATGTGGTGATCTCCTTTACACACTGATGTCGCTTGTTGATGCAGTACAGCCTGAGGGATGGAAGGTCACGGGCTTAGCTGCTTACGTGCAGTGATTTCTCCAGATTCTCTGAACCCTTTGATGATATTACGGAGCGTAGATGGTGAAATCCCTAAATTCCTTGCAATAGCTGCTTGAGAAAGGTTTTTCTTAAACTGTTCAAAAATTTGCTCACGCATTTGTTGACAAAGTGGTGACCCTCGCCCCATCCTTGTTTGTGAATGACTGAGCATTTCATGGAATCTACTTTTATACCCAATCATGGCACCCACCTGTTCCCAATTAGCCTGTTCACCTGTGGGATGTTCCAAATAAGTGTTTGATGAGCATTCCTCAACTTTATCAGTATTTATTGCCACCTTTCCCAACTTCTTTGTCACGTGTTGCTGGCATCAAATTCTAAAGTTAATGATTACTTGCAAAAAAAAAAAAAAATTATCAGTTTGAACATCAAATATGTTGTCTTTGTAGCATATTCAACTGAATATGGGTTGAAAATGATTTGCAAATCATTGTATTCCGTTTATATTTACATCTAACACAATTTCCCTACTAATATGGAAACGGGGTTTGTATTTTGTAGTGTGGTGTGGGAGAAAATGTTTGGTCAGAGGAAATGTGTCAAACTGAGAACAATGGCAGCTATACATGCAAGTGAACACGCTGCAGGACTGCTTGTATCGCACATGATATCGCACACAAGTAAACTGCAGGATTGCTTGTAGCCATTAACAAAGTGAAGAAAGTCAACTTGGATGTACTTTAGAGTAGTCTGTGTTCGGCCTGTATCGCAGTACAGATGTTTTCTTCATTGCAAAGAAGAAGAAAGTGAGTTAATCCTTTATTGTTGTGCAGTGGAAACCTGCGGAGGGAATATCGACGACGTCGGAGGTGGATTATCCTCCAGGCGGCGTTGGGAAGATCTGAAGCCGCTCAGGAACATTTGGGGTTTGGTCAGGTCGATGCAATTGATGCGTTTGACGCTTCCACACTAAAGCAAGTCTAATGACCAGTTAAGTAGCCGCTTTTTTTGTGGAGAATCAATGGATGCTTCCATAAATATCACATGCTCTGTGATATGGTGACAATACCCCCCACAGGGAGATCATCTCAGACTAACAGCTGATGGCAGACCTGATCAATAACTCTTTCATTCCTTTCATCAATCCATCCATCCATCCATCCATCTTCTTCCGCTTATCCGAAGTCGGGTCGCGGGGGAAGCCCAGACTTCCCTCTCCCCAGCCACTTCGTCCAGCTCCTCCCGGGGGATCCCGAGGCGTTCCCAGGCCAGCCGGGAGACATAGTCTTCCCAGCGTGTCCTGGGTCTTCCCCGTGGCCTCCTACCGGTCGGACGTGCCCTAAACACCTCCCTAGGGAGGCGTTCGGGTGGCATCCTGACCAGATGCCCGAACCACCTCATCTGGCTCCTCTCCATGTGGAGGAGCAGCGGCTTTACTTTGAGCTCCCCCCGAATGACAGAGCTTCTCACCCTATCTCTAAGGGAGAGCCCCGCCACTCGGCGGAGGAAACTCATTTCGGCCGCTTGTACCCGTGATCTTGTCCTTTCGGTCATGACCCAAAGCTCATGACCATAGGTGAGGATGGGAACGTAGATCGACCGGTAAATCGAGGCTGAGGAGTGTGATTCCACGATAGTTGGAACACACCCTCCGGTTCCCCTTCTTAAAGAGAGGAACCACCACCCCGGTCTGCCAATCCAGAGGTACCGCCCCCGATGTCCACGCGATGTTGCAGAGTCTTGTCAACCAAGACAGCCCCACAACATCCAGAGCCTTAAGGAACTCCGGGCGGATCTCACCCACCCGGGGCCTTGCCACCGAGGAGCTTTTTAACTACCTCGGCAACCTCAGCCCCAGAAATAGGAGAGCCCACCACAGATTCCCCAGGCCCTGCTTCCTCATAGGAAGACGTGCTGGTAGGATTGAGGAGGTCTTCGAAGTATTCCCTCCACCGATCCACAACATCCGCAGTCGAGGTCAGCAGAGCACCATCCCCACCATACACGGTGTTGACACTGCACTGCTTCCCCTTCCTGAGGCGGCGGATGGTGGTCCAGAATTGCTTCGAAGCCGTCCGGAAGTCTTTTTCCATGGCCTCCCCGAACTCCTCCCATGTCCGAGTTTTTGCCTCCGCGACCGCTGAAGCCGCACACCGCTTGGCCTGTTGGTACCTGTCTGCTGCCTCAGGAGTCCCATAAGCCAAAAGAACCCGATAGGACTCCTTCTTCAGCCTGACGGCATCCCTCACCGCCGGCGTCCACCAACGGGTTCTAGGATTACCGCCACGACAGGCACCAACTACCTTGCGGCCACAGCTCCAATCGGCCGCCTCGACAACAGAGGTACGGAACATCGTCCACTCGGACTCAATGTCCAGCACCTCCCTCGTGACATGTTCAAAGTTCTTCCGGAGGTGGGAATTGAAACTCTCTCTGACAGGAGACTCTGCCAGGCGTTCCCAGCAAACCCTCACAATGCGTTTGGGCCTGCCAGGTCTGTCCGGCATCCTCCCCCACCATCGCAGCCAACTCACCACCAGGTGGTGATCGGTAGAAAGCTCCACCCCTCTCTTCACCCGAGTGTCCAAAACATGAGACCGCAAATCCGATGACACAACTACAAAGTCGATCATGGAACTGCGGCCTAGGGTGTCCTGGTGCCAAGTGCACATATGGACACCCTTATGTTTGAACATGGTGTTTGTTATCGACAATCTGTGACGAGCACAAAAGTCCAATAACAGAACACCACTCGGGTTCAGATCCGGGCGGCCATTCTTCCCAATCACACCTCTCCAGGTTTCACTGTCGCTGCCAACATGAGCGTTGAAGTCCCCCAGTAGAAAGAGGGAATCACCCGGGGGAGCACTCTCCAGTACTCCCTCGAGTGAATCCAAAAAGGGTGGGTACTCTGAGCTGCTGTTTGGCGCGTAAACGCAAACAACAGTCAGGACCCGTCCCCCCACCCGAAGGCGGGGGGAAGCTACCCTCTCGTCCACCGGGTTGAACTCCAACGTGCAGGCTTTGAGCCGAGGGGCAACAAGAATTGCCACCCCAGCCCGTCGCCTCTCACTGCCGGCAACGCCAGAGTGGAAGAGAGTCCAGCCCCTCTCAAGAGCACTGGTTCCAGAGCCCTTGCTGTGCGTCGAAGTGAGTCCGACTATATCTAGCTGGAACTTCTCCACCTCGCGCACTAGCTCAGGCTCCTTCCCCCCCCAGCGAAGTAACGTTCCACGTCCCAAGAGCCAGCTTATGTAGCCGAGGATCGGACCGCCAAGCGCCCTGCCCTCGGCTGCCGCCCAGCTCACATCGCACCCGACCTCTATGGCCCCTGCTATGGGTGGTGAGCCCATTGAAGGGGGGACCCACGTTGCCTCTTCGGGCTGTGCCGCGGCCGGGCCCCATGGGGACAGGCTCGGCCACCAGGCGCTCGCCATCGTGCCCCACCTCCGGGCCTGGCTCCAGAGGGGGGCCCCGGTGACCTGTGTCCGGGCGAGGGAAATCTGGGTCCTTTGTTTGTGTTCTTCATCGAGGTCTTCAATAAAGCATCAATCCATTAAAAAAAAAAAAAAAAGATTTTTTTAGGCCATCTCCATGCAACCAAAAGGAGCTTTTCTAGCCTGTTTTGAAAAAAATGTCATTATTAAACCAAATAATACATCACCCTCGGAATCAGATCTAATGGTTGGCCAAAAATATACAAAACCCAAAACCGGTGAAGTTGTCACGTTGTGTAATTCGTAAATAAAAACAGAATACAATGATTTGCAAATCCTTTTCAACTTATATTCAACTGAATAGACTGCAAAGACAAGATATTTAATTTTCACACTCAGAAACTTAATTTGTTTTTTTTTTTGCAAATAATCATTAACTTAGAATTTAATGGCAGCAACACATTGCAAAAAGTTGTCACAGGGGCATTTTTACCACTGTGTTACATGGCCTTTCCTTTTAACAACACTCAGTAAACGTTTGGGAACTGAGGAGAAACATTTTTGAAGCTTTTCAGGTGGAATTCTTTCCCATTCTTGCTTGATGTACAGCTTCAGTTGTTCAACAGTGGTATTTTAGGCTTCATAATGCGCCACACATTTTCAATGGGAGACAGGTCTGGACTACAGGCAGGCCAGTCTAGTACCCGCTTTCTTTTACTATGAAGCCACGTTGATATAACACGTGGCTTGGCTTTGTCTTGCTGAAATAAGCAGGGGCGTCCATGATAACGTTGCTTGGATGGCAACGTATGTTTCTCCAAAACCTGTATGTACCTTTCAGCATTAATGGCGCCTTCACAGATGTGTTAGTTACCCACCCCCATACCATCACAGATGCTGGCTTTTCAACTTTGCGCCTAGAACAGTCCGGATGGTTCTTTTCCTCTTTGGTCCGGAGGACACGACGTCCACAGTTTCCAAAAACAATTTGAAATGTGGACTCGTCAGACCACAGAACACTTTTCCACTTTGCGTCAGTCCATCTTCGATGAGCTCAGGCCCAGAGAAGCCGGTGGCGTTTCTGGGTGTTGTTGATAAATGGCTTTTGCTTTGCATAGTAGAGTTTCAACTTGCACTTACAGATGTAGCGACCAACTGTACTTACTGACAGTGGGTTTCTGAAGTGTTCCTGAACCCATGTGGTGATATCCTTTACACACTGATGTCGCTTTTTGATGCAGTACCGCCTGAGGGAGTGAAGGTCACGGGCTTGCCGCTTACGTGCAGTGATTTCTCCAGATTCTCTGAACCTTCTGATGATATTACGGGCCGTAGATGGTAAAATCCCTAAATTCCTTGCAATAGCTGGTTGAGAAATGTTGTTCTTAAACTGTTGGAGAATTTGCTCACACATTTGTTCACAAAGTGGTGACCCTCGCCCCATCCTTGTTTGTGAATGACTTCATGGAAGCTGCTTTTATACCCAATCATGGCACCCACCTGTTCCCAATTAGCCTGTTCACCTGTGGGGTGTTCCAAATAAGTGTTTGATGAGCATTCCTCAACTTTATCAGTCTTTTTTTGCCACTTGTGCCAGCTTTTTTGAAACATGTTGCAGGCATCCAATTCCAAATGAGCTAATATTTGCAAAAAATAACAAAGTTTTCCAGTGTGAACATTAAATATCTTGTCTTTGCAGTCTATTCAATTGAAACGGATTTGCAAATCATTGTACTCTGTTTTTATTAAGATTTACTCAATGTACCTTCACTGGGGTTTGTAAAACACTGATATCGTGATACAGTTTTCAGCCTGTATCTTCTTCAATAACCATATTTCCTGCTTCACACTTCTCGCTGCCCTCGAGGACTTTAGTTTTATGACAGCAGGTGTGTCACGTAGAGTCACGGCTAAGTGACAGCTGTGTCGCGCTCGGCTGCCGCCCCGCGCTCCTCCATCATCCCGCATCAGCTGGCAGCGCGTCACTCAGCCAATTAAAGCCACCGTTTCCACCTGCCAGATCGCTCGTTCACACAATGTGCTTATTATTGTGCTCGCAGGAGTCTGCACAGCTGCGATGCAGTTTGTCATCTTTTGGAGAACTTCATGCACGGCTCCAAATATTGTAAAGACCTCACAGTCAAGTTGCACACGCTCGTTGTTGAATACATTAGTGGCTAACAGAGTGTCAAACTTTGTGTAAGGACTAATGGTGTCTTGATTCCATACTGATATGGGATGCACATGCGAAATCATAAAAATAAAACAAGTATGGGAGGATATAGAGCAGCTACATAATACACAAAAGCACACCAGCGAGACCAGGGGTGTCCAAACTACGGTCTGCAAGTGCGTCTTCAATTTGGACCGCGAGATGGCACGAGTTCAATAAGCAATATGGCCGGGAGTGGTGTATTCATATGATACAGAAATACCTGCGGTTCAACAGCGGCCGTTTCCAATGAAAGTAACTCAAACATTAACTGTACACAGCATAGCATCGACTTATATGACCCAATCCAAACAACCTTCCCTAGTCATGGTGCAACAAAAAAAAAACAACCAGCACAAAAATTTAACGAACATGGTCACATTGAATGTTGTAGATATTACTGTATTTTTCGGACTATAAGTCGCAGTTTTTTTCATAGGTTGCAGACCAGTGCGACTTATATGTGTTTTTTATTATGCATTTTCGGCAGGTGCGACTTATACTACGGTGCGACTTATACTCCGAAAAATACGGTAATTAATTAATTAATTTAAAAAAACGTCCAATCAACAACAACAAAAAAAAAATATATATATATATCTATATATATCAAAATTACACCTGCTTAAATCCATTACAAAGCATGATGGGAAAAATGCAAAACTCTCTCTACACACTTATTCATGTTTGGCACATTTTAGCTGCTTGATATTTCTGATTAATTAAAAAAACCTAAAGGAGGTCACCACGGAAGTAAACAATGTAGGAGTCCAACTTTCAATTACTCTTAATAACCAATTAAATTATAATTATTGAGTTTGGTCCCAGGCCAAATTTCAATCCAATAGCTAGTAACCAATGAAAGTAACTCAAATATTATTTGTTCCCAGCATAGCATTCATGTATATGACTCAATCCAATCAACCTTCCCTAGTCATGGTGCAGGGAAAAAAAATAAACCAGTGCAAAAATTAAACAAACATGGTCACATTGAACGTTGTAGAAATGAATGACTAAACGTCCAATCAACATTAAAACAAATAAAATCTAAATTACACCCGTTTAAATCCATTACAAAGCAAGATGGGAACAATGCAAAACACTCTCTCCACACTTACCCATGTTTGGTGCATTTTAGCTGCTTGATATTTCTGATTGATTAAAAAAAACTTTCAGGAGGTCGTCATGGAAGTAAACAATGTAGGAGTCAAACTTTCACTTTCTCTTAATAACCAATTAAATTATAATTATTAAGTTTGGTCCCAAGGCCAAATTTTGGTCCAATTGCAGCCATTTTGTCGCCATCTAGTGGCCAATGAAAGTAACTCAAACATTAATTTTACACAGCATAGTATTCACATATTTGACCAAATACAAACAACCTTCCCCAGTCATGATGCAGGAAAAAAAAATCAACCAGTGCAAAAATTAAACAAACATAGTCACATTGAACGTTGTAGAAATGAATAACAAAATGTCCAATCATCATTAAAACATTTTTTTTTTTAATAATCTAAATGACACCCGTTTAAATCCATTACAAAGCATCATGGAGAAAAATGCAAAACACTCTCTACACACTTATCCATGTTTGGCACATTTTAGCTGCTTGATATTTCTGATTGATTAAAAAACTTTAAGGAGGTCGTCATGGAAGTAAACAATGTAAAGTCCAACTTTCACATACTCTTAATAACCAATTAAATTATAATTACTGCGACCCCGAAGGGGACAAGCAGTAGAAAATGGATGCATGGATGGATATTAAGTTCGGTCCCAGGCCAAATTTTGTCGCCATCTAGTGGCCAATGGAAGTAACTCAAACATTAGTTGTACACAGCATAGCATTCACTTATATGATCCAATCCAAACAACCTTCCCTAGTCATGGTGCAGGGGAAAAAAAATCAATTAGCACAAAAATTACACACACATGGTCACATTGAACGCTGTAAAAATGAATAACAAAATGTCCAATCAACATTAAAAAAGAATCTAAATTACACCGCAGTGATGGGAAAAATGCAAAACGCTATAACCCACAGGTATCCATGTTTGGCGCATTTTAGCTGCTTGATATTTGTAATAGATTAAAAAACTTTAAGGAGGTCGTCATTGGAAGTAAACAATGTAGAAGTCCAACTTTCACATACACTTAATAACCAATTAAATTATAATTATTACTTTCGGTCACAGGCCAAACTTTGGCCTGATAGGAGCTAATTTGGCGCCATCTAATGGCCAATGAAAGTAACTCAAACATTAACTGTACACAGCATAGCATCAACTTATATGACCCAATCCAAACAACCTTCCCTAGTCATGATGCTACAAAAAAATCAACCAGCACAAAAATTAAACAAACATGGTCACATTGAATGTTGTAGATATTATTAATTAATTAAATTAAAAAAACGTCCAATCAACAACAACAACAAAAAAACAAAAACAAAAAAAAAAAATATATATATATATATATATATATATATATATATATATATATATATATATATATATATATATATATATATATAAATTACACCTGTTTAAATCCATTACAAAGCATGATGGGAAAAATGCAAAACTCTCTCCACACTTATCCATGTTTGGCACATTTTAGCTGCTTGATATTTCTGATTAATTAAAAAAACCTAAAGGAGGTCACCACGGAAGTAAACAATGTAGGAGTCCAACTTTCAATTACTCTTAATAACCAATTAAATTATAATTATTGAGTTTGGTCCCAGGCCAAATTTCGGTCCAATAGCGGCCATTCTATCGCCACCTAGTAACCAATGAAAGTAACTCAAACATTATTTGTTCCCAGCATAGCATTCATGTATATGACTCAATCCAATCAACCTTCCCTAGTCATGGTGCAGGGAAAAAAAATAAACCAGTGCAAAAATTAAACAAACATGGTCACATTGAACGTTGTAGAAATGAATGACTAAACGTCCAATCAACATTAAAACAAATAAAATCTAAATTACACCCGTTTAAATCCATTACAAAGCATGATGGGAACAATGCAAAACACTCTCTCCACACTTACCCATGTTTGGTGCATTTTAGCTACTTGATATTTCTGATTGATTAAAAAAAAACTTTCAGGAGGTCGTCATTGAAGTAAACAATGTAGGAGTCAAACTTTCACTTAATCTTAATAACCAATTAAATTATAATTATTAAGTTCGGTCCCAGGCCAAATTTTGGTCCAATTGCGGCCATTTTGTCGCCATCTAGTGGCCAATGAAAGTAACTCAAACATTAATTTTACACAGCATAATATTCACATATATGACCCAATACAAACAACCTTCCCCAGTCATGATGCAGGAAAAAAAAATCAACCCGTGCAAAAATTAAACAAACATGGTCACATTGAACGTTGTAGAAATGAATAACAAAATGTCCAATCATCATTAAAACATTTTTTTTTTTAATAATCTAAATGACACCCGTTTAAATCCATTACAAAGCATCATGGAGAAAAATGCAAAACACTCTCTACACACTTATCCATGTTTGGCACATTTTAGCTGCTTGATATTTCTGATTGATTAAAAAACTTTAAGGAGGTCGTCATGGAAGTAAACAATGTAGAAGTCCAACTTTCACATACTCTTAATAACCAATTAAATTATAATTACTGCGACCCCGAAGGGGACAAGCAGTAGAAAATGGATGCATGGATGGATATTAAGTTCGGTCCCAGGCCAAATTGTGTCGCCATCTAGTGGCCAGTGGAAGTAACTCAAACATTAGTTGTACACAGCATAGCATTCACTTATATGGTCCAATCCAAACAACCTTCCCTAGTCATGGTGCAGGAAAAACGCTGTAAAAAATGAATAACAAAATGTCTAATCAACATTAAAAAAAACTCTCAACTACACCGCAGTGATGGGAAAAATGCAAAACGCTATAACCCAAAGGTATCCATGTTTGGCGCATTTTAGCTGCTTGATATTTGTAATAGATTAAAAAACTTTAAGGAGGTTGTCATTGGAAGTAAACAATGTAGAAGTCCAACTTTCACATACTCTTAATAACCAATTAAATTATAATTATTACTTTCGATCACAGGCCAAATTTTGGCCCGATAGCAGCAAATTTGTCGCCATCTAGTGGCCAATGAAAGTAACTCAAACATTAACTGTACACAGCATAGCATTGACTTATATGACCCAATCCAAACAACCTTCCCTAGTCATGATGCTACAAAAAAAAATCAACCAGCGCTAAAATTAAACAAACATGGTCACATTGAATGTTGTAGATATGAATGGAAAAAAACGTCCAATCAACAAAAAAAAATAAAAAATTAATAAATAAATAAAATAAAAAAAAAAAATAAATAAAAAAATAAAAAAAAAAAAAAAAAAATATATATATATATATATATATATATATATATATATATATATATATATATATATATATATATATATATATATATAAATTACACCTGTTTAAATCCATTACAAAGTATGATGGGAAAAATGCAAAACACTCTCTCCACACTTATCCATGTTTGGTGCATTTTACTGCTTGATAGTTCTGATTAATTAAAAAAAACCTAAAGGAGGTCGTCACGGAAGTAAACAATGTAGGAGTCCAACTTTCACTTACTCTTAATAACCAATTAAATTATAATAAATTAGTTCAGTTCCAAGCCAAATTTCAGTCTGATAGCAGCCAAATTGTCAACGGCTAGTGGCCAATGAAAGTAACTCAAACATTAATTGTACACAGCTTAGCATGCAATTATATGACCCAATCCAAACAACCTTCCCTAGTCATGGTGCAGGGGGGAAAAAATCAATTAGTACAAAAATTACACACACATGGTCACAATGAACGCAGTAGAAATTAATAACAAAATGTCAAATCAACATAAAAAGAAAATCTAAATTACACCGCAGTGATGGGAAAAATGCAAAACACTCTCCCCACAGGTATCCATGTTTGCCGCATTTTAGATGCTTAATATTTCTGATTGATTAAAAAACGTTAAGGAGGTCGCCACGGAAGTAAACAATGTAGGAGTCCAACTTTCACATACTCTTAATAACCAAATAAATTATAATAAGTAATTTTGCTCCCAGGCCAAATTTTAGTCCGATAGTGGCCATTTTGACGCCATCTAGTGGCCAATGAAAGTAACTCCAACATTAATTATACATAGCATAGCATTCACTTACATGACCCAATCCAAACAACCTCCCCTAGTCATGGTGCAGGAAAAAAAATCAACCGGCACAAAAATTCAACACACATGGTCATATTGAATGTTGTAGAAATGAATAAAAAAAACATCCAATCAACATAAAAAAAAACTTAGTCGGGTTGTGAACACAAGCGGCTTCCATTTTCTTTTTTTTGTCACGCTCAAGCTCGTCTTCCTCCTCGTCATCAGGGCTAATTCCTATTCTCTCTCCCCCTACAGTGAAGCCAACCATCATAGACGTGGACATATTTGTCAACAGCATCGGACCCGTGTCCTCCATAAACATGGTAAGTCACATGACCATTTCACAAAGTGTTCTGATTGGCCAGTGGCATGTCCTGAAAATGGGATAAGATTATTAGGTATTATATTTGCTATAAGGTAGCATGTATAATTTTTGTTAACAATCATCACACTCAACTCAGGGTACTTTTTTTAAATCATCTTTTCACTATCGATAAAATATTAAAACATTTTTTGCTTCATTGATCTTAATTATTATTGAATCTGCCTAGGTAAGGGTACAGTTATAGTTTATGGTGTGTTGTTTTTGTTGTTGTTGCGCCCTAAAAAGTGTTAATACTGTACGTATTGTACTTATTACGCACCAGCTGTTTAACGTGCGTCTTAGTTGTAGTTTTCATTAACACATTTGGAGGTGCTGAAATTGCCATGTAAAATCACTAATGCTAATCAGTAACATGTCATTAGCAAAGCTAATAGATATTAGCATCAAGGTAGCACATTTTTGGAAAAGTGGAGCCTTACTTTACTTACGTTGGAGCGTTTTTTTGTTTTTTTTTAGTCAATTACTTTGTAAAACGGCAACATGACCGAGAGTTAGTTTGGCTGAGTGCGCTCTCAGTGCTGCTGGAGTGATTGCCAAGTGCCAAAGTGCAAAGAGGTAACCGGGTAACATGACATCGTTGGATTTTACGTGAATCGGTGCTTGGTAGGACCGATTCACCCAAAAAGTACCGGATCCGGTACCCATGCCTACATTTGCCCAACTTTTGCGACCCAAATATAATATGAACCACGTCTTCTGGGCGATATTAACAGAACCTATTTTTAGCACGTCAAATGTGCGCTCTTTAAGGCGCTGTTGTATGATCCAATTGCACGAAAATGCATATTGCAAGAATTTTTTTTCCGTATGGGGGAGATATGATTAACATAGTGTATCTCGCACATGAAAACAAATGCTAGTAAAATTATAATTATAAAGTGATCTTGCTGATTCGACAATAAGTATTTTTTATTTCTGACGGTCCTAATATGTTGCAAAAATTATTCCCGGGCGCGGCGGCGACCGCTGCTGCTCACTGCTCCCCTCACCTCCCAGGGGATGGGTCAAAGGCAGAGGACAAATTTCACCACACCTAGTTTGTGTGTGACAATCATTGGTACTTTAACTTTAAACTTAACTTAACTTATTAAGCAGCTTAGTTGTAGTTTTCCTTAACACATTTAGAGGTGTGTAAATCGCCATGTGAAATCGCTAATGCTAATCAGTAGCATGTCATTAGCAAAACAAATGTATATTACCATTAAGCTAGCATATTATTGGAAAAGTGGAGCCTTAATTTACTTACGTTGGAGCGGTTTTTTTTTTAGTCAGTTACTTTGTCGGCATTTAAAACGGCAACATTACGTTAGTTTGGCTTAGTGCGCTCTCAGTGCTGCTGGAGTGATCGCCAAAGTGCAAAGACACATGACCATCCATCCATCCATCCATCTTCTTCCGCTTATCCGAGGTCGGGTCGCGGGGGCAGCAGCTTAAGCAGGGAAGCCCAGACTTCCCTCTCCCCAGCCACTTCGTCCAGCTCCTCCCGGGGGATCCCGAGGCGTTCCCAGGCCAGCCGGGAGAGATAATCTTCCCAGCGTGTCCTGGGTCTTCCCCGTGGCCTCCTACCGGTCGGACGTGCCCGAAACACCTTCCTAGGGAGGCGTTCGGGTGGCATCCTGACCAGATGCCCCAACCACCTCATCTGGCTCCTCTCGATGTGGAGGAGCAGCGGCTTTACTTTGAGCTCCCCCCGAATGACAGAGCTTCTCACGCTATCTCTAAGGGAGAGCCCCGCCACTCGGCGGAGGAAACTCATTTCGGCCGCTTGTACCCGTGATCTTGTCCTTTCGGTCATGACCCAAAGCTCATGACCATAGGTGAGGATGGGAACGTAGATCGACCGGTAAATCGAGAGCTTTGCCTTCCGGCTCAGCTCCTTCTTCACTACAACGGATCGATACAGTGTCCGCATTACTGAAGACGCCGCACCGATCCGCCTGTCGATCTCACGATCCACTCTTCCCCCACTCGTGAACAAGACTCCAAGACACATGACACCGTTGGATTTTACGTGAATCGGTGCCTGGTAGGACCGATTGACCAAAAAACCACCGGATCCGGTACCCATCCCTACATTTGCCCAACTTTTGCGACACAAATATAATATGAACCACGTCTTCTGGGCGATATTGTGATCTAGACCTGATCCAATTGCAAGAAAATGCATATTGCAAGAAGTATGGGGGAGATATTATTGCTTGATTGGCAGCACTAAAATTGGCTCTAGTGTGTGAATGTGAGTGTGAATGTTGTCCGTCTGTCTGTGTTGGCCCTGCGATGAGGTGGCGACTTGTTCAGGGTGTACCCCGCCTTCCGCCCGATTGAAGCTGAGATAGGCTCCAGGGACAAGCGGTAGAAAATGGATGGACGTAGATATTATTAACATAGTGTATCCAGCACATAAAAAAAAATGCTATTAAAAAAAAAGTAGCAGAGATCAAAACAAATCAGTTGAATTATTTTTAATTAGCCTTCTAAGCCATCCTGCAGCTATAAAATTATAAAGTGATCTTGCTGATTCGACAATAAGTATTTTTTTTTTTATTTCTGACGGTCCTACTATGTTGCCTTGCACACGCACGGAGGGTTTTTTCTGCTTCACCTTTGCAGCCCAGTCTCGCCTCCACGTGATCACGTTGCGAGTGCTAAGTGATTATATTTGCATCTCCTCCTCCCAGTGTCGTGTGTTGTGCTGAGATGCAATTGTCACTGCACAAGTTTGCACGTGTTTTAGCACACGCAAACATTTCGAAATGGGACCCATTACCTCCCTGCTTGACACTCAGCATCAAGGGTTGGAATTGGGGGTTAAATCCCCAAAAATGATTCCCGGGCGCGGCCACCGCTGCTGCTCACTGCTCCGCTCACCTCAAGGGTTATGGGTCAAATGCAGAGAATAATGGGTCAAATGCAGAGAATAATTTCGCCACACTAAGTGTGTGTGTGACAATCATGGGTACTTTAACTTTAAATCAATTCATTTTTTTTATCTCAATTATAATTTATGTACCGTTTTTTCCGGACTATAGAGCGCACCAATATATTAGCCGCACCCGCTAAATTTTAGGTGAAAAATATTTGTTTCCATATATAGGTCGCACTGGACTATAAGCCGCAGATATATACGTTGTGAAATGAGTTATTTACACAGAAATATTCTGTAAATGTTTATTTACATACCTAAATTCAGTGTTTTTCAACCTTTTTTGAGCCAATGCACCTTTTTTGCGTTGAAAAAATGCGGACGCACACCACCAGCAGAAATCATTAAAAAACGAAACTCTATTGAAAGTTTTTTGGTGGCTTTTCCTCTTTTTTTGGTATTTTCCTGTAGCACTTTCATGTCTTCCTTTGAGCGATGTTTCCCGCATCTACTTCGTTTTAGCAATCCAGAATATTTTAGTTGTTTTTATCCTTCTTTGTGGGGCCATCTTTGCTCCACAGTAAGTCTTTGCTGTCGTCCAGCATTCTGTTTTTGTTTACTTTGTAGCCAGTTCAGTTTTAGTTTTGTTCTGTATAGCATTCCCTAAGCTTCAATGCCTTTTCTTAGGGGCACTCACCTTTTGTTTATTTTTGGTTTAAGCATTAGATACATTTTTACCTGCACACTGCCTTCCGCTACTTCCGACATCTACAAAGCAGTTAGCTACCTGCCACCACCTACTGATATAGAAGAGTATTACACGGTTACTCTGCCGAGCTCTAGACAGCACCGACACTCAACAACAACACATCATTTGCAGACTATAATTAACGGTTTGCAAAAAATATTTTTAACCAAAATAGGTGAAATTAGATCACACCAGACTGTATCTCACGGCACAACAGTGTGCCGCGGAACAGTGGTTGAAAAACACTGCCTTAATTGTTTCCAAACGGTGTCTAACACTGGCAGTAAAACGGCTGATCAAACAAAACAGAAGTCATCGTAAAAGAAACTGAAACAATACAAAAAGAATGCCTTTATAAGTTAATAATACTAACACAGACGCTCGTAAACATGTTAGCATATTAGCTCATGCTAACGACGCTAGCTTCATTACAGTACGATAGCACGTACAAATATGCATGAAAACACTCCGACAGACATTTAGTAATTAAGACTTTTTTTAGTTTTATTGTAAAACTTACAAACGTTGCTTTGGAGTGATGAATGAAGAATTCATACGAGTAGGAACGCTGCGGGCGGCACGTCTACTTCCGGTTATTAGCTCTAAAACAAAAGAGCACTGCGGTGAGCGAACTTGTCCAAAAGATGGCGCCATAGCACAAACAATAACACGTCTTTTCAGTGTCATTGCTTGTGTTGTTTGTTTTTTAAAGTTAGCATATTAGCTAATGCTAACGACACTAGCTTGAGTGTGATAGCACGTACAAATAAGCATGAAAACACTCCTACAGACGTCACACGTGGGACGTTTAGGTACCTAAGAATTGTTTTAGTTGCATTGTAAAACTTACAAAAAGAGATAAATGCTTTAAAATGTATAATCGGACATTATCGGTATCGGTATCAAAAAGTAAAATTTATGACTTTTTAAAACGCCGCTGTACGGAGTGGTACACGGACGTAGGGAGAAGTACAGAGCAGTTGCGTCTCCCAGTCATACTTGCCAACCCTCCCGATTTTCCCAGGAGACTCCCCAATTTCAGTGCCCCTCCCGAAAATCTCCCGGGGCAACCATTATCCCGAAATTTCTCCCGATTTCCACCCAGACAACAATATTGGGGGCGTGCCTTAAAGGCACTGCCTTTGCGTGCCGGCCCAATCACATAATATCTACGGCTTTTCACACACACACAAGTGAAAGCCACGCATATTTGGTCAACAGCCATACAGGTCACACTGAGGGTGGCCGTATAAACAACTTTAACACTGTTACAAATATGCGCCACACTGTGAACCCACACCAAACAAGAATGGCAAACACATTTCGGGAGAACATCCGCACCGTAACACAACATAAACATAACAGAACAAATACCCAGAACCCCTTGCAGCACTAACTCTTCCGGGACGCTACAATATACCTCCTACCCCCCCAAAACCCCGCCCACCTCAACCTCCTCATGCGCTCTCAGGGAGAGCATGTACCAAATTCCAAGCTGCTGTTTTGAGGCATGTTAAAAATAAATAATAAATATGGCAGTGCCATGTTGGCATTTTTTGCCATAACTTGAGTTGATTTATTTTGGAAAAACTTGTTACATTGTTTAATGCATCCAGCGGGGCATCACAACAAAATTAGGCATCGTAATGTGTTAATTCCACGACTGTATATATCGGTATCGGTTGATATCGGAATCGGTAATTAAGAGTTGGACAATATCGGATATCGGCAAAAAAGCCATTATCGGACATCTCTACTTACAAACGTTGCGTGGGGTGACGAATGAAGAATCCATACGAGTAGGAACGCTATGGACGGCTGGAAGACTGAAAGGCACTTGTACTTCCGGCTCAAAGACTTAAACAGCCGGAGACACTCGCAGGCATTCACCAGAGAAGTTGCGCCCACAAGGGTGGGGACAATGGAAGTAAACCGTGCCTTAAAGATACGCCCACAAAGATGGCTAATGCAATGTAACATGGTTGATTGGCAACACTAAATTGGCCCTAGTGTGTGAATGTGAGTGTGAATGTTGTCTGTCTATCTGTGTTGGCCCTGTAATGAGGTGGCGACTTGTCCAGGGTGTACCCCGCCTTCCGCCCGATTGTAGTTGAGATAGGCTCCAGCGCCCCCCGCGACCCCTATGGGAATATCCATCCATCCATTTTCTACCGCTTATTCCCTTCGGGGTCGCGGGGGGCGCTGGAGCCTATCTCAGCTACAATCGGGCGGAAGGCGGGGTACACCCTGGACAAGTCGCCACCTCATCGCAGGGCCAACACAGATAGACAGACAACATAGATGTACCGTATTTTTCGGATTATAAGTCACAGTTTTTTTCATAGTTTGACCGGCCGGGGGTGCGATTTATGTGTGAAATTATTAACACATTACCGTAAAATATCAAATATTATTATTTATGTCATTCACGTAAGACAGTGGTTCTCAACCTTTTTTCAGTGATGAACCCCCTGTGAAATTTTTTTAAATTCAAGTACCCCCTAACCAGAGCAAAGCATTTTTGGTTGAAAAAAAAGAGATAAAGAAGTAAAATACAGTACTATGTCATCAGTTTCGGATTTATTAAATTGTACAACAGTGCAAAATATTGCTCATTTGTAGTGGTCTTTCTTGAACTATTTGGAAAAAAAAGATAGGTTTTTATTTATATTTATAAAGGATTTTTGAATTGTTGCTATTTTTAGAATATTTCTAAAAAATCTCACATACCCCTTCGCATACCTTCAAGTACCCCCAGGGGTACGCGTACCCCCATTTGAGAACCACTGACGTAAGAGACTAGACCAGGGGTCGGCAACCCGTGGCTCTTGAGCCGCATGCGGCTCTTTGATCACTCTGATGCGGCTCAGCAGCTTACTTGCCGAACCCCCCGATTTTCCCGGGAGACTTCCAGATTTCAGTACCTCTCGCAGAAAACTCCCGGGATTAATATTTACCGATTTTAACCCTTACAGTTATAATAAGGGCGTGCCATGATGGTACAGCATTTGGCGCCCTCTACAATCTGTATTACCGTATTTTCCGCACTATAAGGCGCACCGGATTATTAGCCGCACCTTCAATGAATTACATATTTCATAACTTTGTCCACCAATAAGCCGCCCCGGATTATAAGCCGCGCCTACGCTGCGCTAAAGGGAATGTCAAAAAAACAGTCAGATAGTTCAGTCAAACTTGAATAATATATTGAAAACCAGCGTTCTAACAACTCTGTCCCAAAATGTACGCAAATGTGCAATCACAAACATAGTAAAATTCAAAATGGTGTAGAGCAATAGCAACATAATGTTGCTCGAACGTTAATGTCACAACACACAAAATAAACATAGCGCTCACCTTCTGAAGTTATTCTTCATTCGTAAATCCTTCGAATTCTTCGTCTTCGGTGTCCGAATTGAAAAGTTGCGCAAGCGTGGGATCCAAAATGGCCGGTTCCGTCTCGTCGAAGTCATCGGAGTCAGTGTCGCTGTTGTTGTCCAGTAGTTCTGTGAATCCTGCCTTCCGGAAAGCTCGGACCACAGTTGTGACCGAAATATCTGCCCAGGCATTTACGATCCACTGGCAAATGTTGGCGTATGTCGTCCGGCGCTGTCTGCCCTTCTTAGTGAAGGTGTGTTCGCCTTCGGAGCTGTGTGAAAAAAGCCACCCGGCCTCTTCGCGTAAACTTCCCTTAACCACTCGCTCATCTTTTCTTCATCCATCCATCCCTTCGAGTTAGCTTTTATGATGACGCCGGCTGGAAAGGTCTCTTTTGGCAAGGTCTTCCTTTTGAATATCACCATGGGTGGAAGTTAGCATGGCAAGCTAGAACCACAGTGAAGGATGACTTCTCATTCCCTGTGGTGCGAATATTCACCGTACGTGCTCCCGTTCCACAGTGCGGTTCACAGGAATATCAGTTGCTGTGAAATACGGTAGTAATCCGTGTGCGGATGGAGAGATTGCGTCTTTTTATGAACCGGATCCTTGTCGCTTAGTAGGAGCCATTTTGTGGTCTTTACAGATGTAAACAGGAAATGAAACGTACGGTGATATCCGCGCGTTTTTTCTTCTTCTTCCGGGGGCGGGTGGTTGCTTACAGTAGAAGAAGAAGCGCTTCCTGTTCTATGGGGGCGGGTGCTTTCCTTGGCGGTTGCTTGCGTAGAAGAAGAAGCGCTTCCTGTTCTACCGGGAAAAAAGATGGCGGCTGTTTACCGAAGTTGTGAGATCGAAACTTTATGAAAATGAATCGTAATAAAGCGCACCGGGTTATAAGGCGCACTGTCAGCTTTTGAGAAAATTTGTAGTTTTTAGGTGCGCCTTATAGTGCGGAAAATACGGTAACAGCGTGCCACCCCAATCACTTGTTATGCAGTGTGCATCTTCTGCTTGCACACGGACATGACAGCAGGCATACTTGGTCAACAGCCACACAGGTTACACTGACGGTGACCATATAAAACAACTTTAACACTCTTACTAATAATGCGCCACACTTTGAACCAAAACCAAACAAGAATGACAAACACATTTCGGGAGAACATCTGCACCTTAACACAACATAAACACAACAGAACAAATACCCAGAATCCCATGCAGCCCTGACTCTTCCGGGCTACATTATACACCCCTGCTACCACCAAACCCCGCCCCCACCCAACCCTGCTCCCTCACACATGAACCCCCAGACCCCCTCTCTGTGCGTCGGTTGAGGTGGGCGGGGTTTGGTAGCGGGGGTGTATAATGTATCCCGGAAGAGTTAGGGCTGCATGGGATTCTGGGTATTTGTCCTGTTGTGTTTATGTTGTGTTACGGTGCAGATGTTCTCCCGAAATGTGTTTGTCATTCTTGTTTGGTGTGGGTTCACAGTGTGGCGCATTATTAGTAAGAGTGTTAAAGTTTTTTTTATATCGCCACCGCCAGTGTAACCTGTGTGGTTGTTGAGCAAGTATGCCTTGCTGTCACTTACGTGAGCAAGCGGAAGTCCCATATAAAGTGTGGCTGATCAGGCACGCTGGTTGTAGTGGGCGCTATATACTGTACCACCACAGCACGCATGACGCTGACAAGCGCCATTCATTTTAAAACCCGCGTGCCGCACCAGCATTCAAATTCTATATTAAGGTGTGGGCAGCGTGTCTGAGACCCTTGGTTTATATATAGCATAAAGCAAAAAAAAACTTTGTGAGCAGTGTTATTTCATTTTAAATTTCAAAAATTTTTTTGTGGCTCTCATTGTTATCTATAATTTGTGAAACTGGTCAAAATGGCTCTTTGACTGGTAAAAGTTGCCGACCCCTGGACTAGACGTATATCAGCAATCGTCACACACGTCAACCAATAAAAATTTGTCGGGGGCGGGTCATGGCAAAATGCGATTTATACTCTAGTGCGACTTATATATGTTTTTTTTCCTTCTTTATTATGCATTTTCGGCCGGTGCGACTTATACTCCGGAGCGATTTATAATCCGAAAAATACGGTATTTGATTCACCTAGCGCAGGGGTCGGCAACCTTTACCACTCAAAGAGCCATTTTGACCTGTTCCACAAAATAAAGATAACAATGGGAGCCACAAAACTCTTGAAATTTAAAATGAAATAATACTGCATAAAAAGTTTTTTTTTTTGCTTTGTGCTATGTATAAACCAGGGGTCTCAGACACGCGGCCTGCACCTTAATATGAAAATTTAATGTTAGTGCGGCCCGCGAGTTTTATATGAATGCCGCTTGACAGCATCACACTTGCCAACCCTCCCAATTTGTCCGGGAGATTCCAGAATTTCAGAGCAACTATTCTCTCGAATGTCTGCTGAGTTTCACCCAAACAACAATAATAAGCACGTGCTATGATGTCACTGCCTTTAGCGCCCTCTACAACCTGTACGAACAGCTTGCCAGACGAGTCACATGTTGCATGCAGCTTCTGCAGACATACTCAAGTGACTGCAAGGCATACTTGTTCAACAGCCATACAGGTCACACTGAGGGTGCCCGTTTAAACAACTTTAACACTCTTACTAATATGCGCCACACTGTGAAGCAACAGCAAACAAGAATGACAAACACATTTCGGGAGAACATCTGCACTGTAACACAACATAAGCACAACAGAACAAATATCCAGAATCCCATGTATCCCAACTCTTCCGGGCTACATTATACACCCCCCCCCTCCGTGCGTTGGTTGAGGTGGGCGGGGTTTGGTGGTAGCGGGGGTGTATAATGTAGCCCGGAAGAGTTAGGGTTGCATGGGATTCTGGGTATTTGTTCTGTTGTGTTACGGTGCGGATGTTCTGTCAAGGATCGTGTGGTGACTGTCTGTGCACCAGTCTCCCCACGTTAAACTAAGTCAGGCACAGGCATCCTCCATAAAGCGATACACCCCTACCAGGAGGATCGTCATACTCGTTCGAGTGACCGCCGATGATGATGATGACATTCTTGTTTGGTGTGGGTTCACAGTGTGGCACATATTAGCAAGAGGGTTAAAGTTGTTTATATCACAATCCTCAGTGTAACCTGATCTGCTGTTGACCAAGTATGCCTTGCAGTCACTTGCGTGTGTAAACAGAGGCCGCATACTACATGTGACCAGGCCAGCACGCAGATAGCATGGTGTAAAAGCGGACGTGACGACATGTTGTAGAGCAGTGGTCCCCAACCACCGGTACCGGTCCGTGGACCGATTGGTACCGGGCCGCACAAGAAATTAACAAAATAAAATATATATATATATATATATATATATATATATATATATATTTTTTTTTTTTCTTTTTTTTCTATTAAATCAACATAAAAACACAATATATACATTATATATCAATCAAAAATTTGCATCATGGCCGTCAGTAGAAATGTCCGATAATGGCTTTTTTGCCGATATTGTCCAACTCTTAATTACCGATTCCGATATCAACCGATACCGATATATACGGTCGTGGAATTAACACATTATTATGCTTAATTTTGTTGTGATGCCCCGCTGGATGCATTAAACAATGTAACAAAGTTTTCCAAAATAAATCAACTCAAGTTATGGAAAAAAATGCCAACATGGCACTGCCATATTTATTATTGAAGTCACAAAGTGCATCATTTTTTTTTAAACATGCCTCAAAACAGCAGCTTGGCATTTGGGACATGCTCTCCCTGAGAGAGCATGAGGAGGTTGGGTTGGGGGGGGTGGGTTGAGGTGGTGGTGGTGGGGGAGTGTAGGGGGTAGCGGGGGTATATTGTAGCGTCCCGGAAGAGTTAGTGCTGCAAGGGGTTCTGGGTATTTGTTCTGTTGTGTTACGATGCAGATGTTCTCCCAAAATGTGTTTGTCATTCTTGTTTGGTGTGGGTTCACAGTGTGGCGCATATTTGTAACAGTGTTAAAGTTGTTTATACGGCCACCCTCAGTGTGACCTGTATGGCTGTTGACCAAGTACACGTTGCATTCGCTTGTGTGTGTGAAAAGCCGTAGATATTATGTGACTGGGCCGGCACGCAAAGGCAGTGCCTTTAAGGTTTATTGGCGCTCTGTACTTCTCCCTACGTCCGTGTTCCACTCCGTACAGCGGCGTTTTAAAAAGTCATACATTTTACTTTTTGAAACCGATACCGATAATTTCCAATATTACATTTTAAAGCATTTATCGGCAGTCCTATATTATCGGACATCTCTAGCCGTCGGCGAAGAAAAATCCAATAAATTGGTCACACCGTTTTATGAACCGCAGGATTCAAAGCGTAGGAAAAACGTAGCGCCTTATTATCCGTAATTTATGGTCATCATGTTTTGCCCTAAAAATCCTTCTGTGTCCAGGGGACTTATTACCTGAGTTTGTAAACAATGACAAAAGTGTAGCATCGTCCTCCAGTGATAACATACTTGTTTGTTGCCACGGAGGCGAGGATTACCATACCATACCAACGTTATTTAAAAAAGACCTTTACAAACAACTACAGTTGAAAAACAGAGGGCTGTACACCACAAAGAAAAACACGTATAGACAGACTAATTTAATTTAAAGCAGATGCAAATATATAAAAAAAGTGTTGTTTGTTTACATGCTTTTTTTTATTTCTCTTTGGTATTTGGGCTTATTGGACCCTAATTAGAATAAAAACTAAAAATCATCTTTTGATATAATGTACTTAGTCCATAAGTACACAAACGTGTACTTCATGTTTGGTGACATGCTAGTTCTTATTTTTACACTTTTTTTCCCCCAAATTCCATTGTATGTTATACTCTTCTGACACCACCAGATGGCAGTATAAGTGTCCACATAAGCGGCCATAAGACCCCCAATTCAGTAGTGTACACAATTTTGTAAATAAGAGCTAAAAGGTGATGTCCACGCATGTGGCCACTAAGCCTCTACCTCTAAGGTTAACCTCAAAAGTTAAAAACAGTTACAAAGTCTCATGCTGGGTTAAAAGCCAATGAGTAAAAAATGGGTTTTAAGAATTAGGGACTTGGAAGTGGCTTTCACTATGGAGGGGTGTTAGCCGCTAGCGAGGACACGTTCATTGGCTGCCAAATTTGACATGCATTAAAATCTCCATTGTCGTCTTTATCGCGCAACCCTGGTTTAGATCAGTCCACTCCATCCGTCCATCCATCTTCTTCCGCTTATCCGAGCAGCCTAAGCAGGGAAGCCCAGACTTCCCTCTCCCCAGCCACTTGGTCCAGCTCTTCCTGTGGAATCCCGAGGCGTTCCCAGGCCAGCCGAGAGACATAGTCTTCCCAACGTGTCCTGGGTCTTCCTTGTGGCCACCTACCGGTCGGACGTGCCCTAAACACCTCCCTAGGGAGGCGTTCGGGTGGCATCCTGACCAGACGCCCGAACCACCTCATCTGGCTCCTCTCCATGTGGAGGAGCAGCGGCTTTACTTTGAGCTCCCCCCGAATGGCAGAGCTTCTCACCCTATCTCTAAGGGAGAGACCCGCCACCCGGCGGAGGAAACTCATTTGGGCCGCTTGTACCCGTGATCTTGTCCTTTCGGTCATGACCCAAAGCTCATGACTATAGGTGAGGATGGGAACGTAGATCGACCGGTAAATTGAGAGCTTTGCCTTCCGGCTCAGCTCCTTCTTCACCACAACGGATCGATACAGCGTTCGCATTACTGAAGACGCCGCACCGATCCGCCTGTCGATCTCACGATCCACTCTTCCCTCACTCGTGAACAAGACTCCGAGGTACTTGAACTCCTCCACTTGGGGCAGGGTCTCCTCCCCATCTCCAACCCGGGCGACAACCATGGACTCGGTCTTGGAGGTGCTGATTTTCATCCCGATCCAGTGAGAGCTGAAGATCCTGGCCAGATGAAGCCATCAGGACCACATCATCTGCAAAAAGCAGAGACCTAATCCAGCATCCAGAGTCAGGTCGGGCTTATAATAATAATAATAATAATAATAACTGGGATTTATATAGCGCTTTTCTAAGTACCCAAAGTCGCTTTACATGTAAAACCCATCAATCATTCACACCTGGTGGTGGTAAGCTACTTTCATAGCCACAGCTGCCCTGGGGTAGACTGACGGAAGCGTGGCTGCAATTTGCGCCAACGGCCCCTCCGACCACCACCAACGGCAGCGATTTTTGGATGATAAGAGGCAGGGAGCGAACCTGCAACCCTCAGGTTTCTGGCACGGTTGCTCTACCCACTACGCCATGCCGCCCTTATACCGCCACGGGTAAGATGTACCCCCGTGCTACCTGCCGCATTCGGGCAGATGGGGCTCGTAAACCTGGTAAGGCAGCCCATCTAGGAGAAGGAAATCTCCAATCTCAAAACCACCGCTGCCTTGCGGTCAACCCACTCGAGGATAAGGCTAAGGGAGTAAACCCTAACAGAAAATCAGGAGCCGGAGTCCTGACGGTGGTTTGACGTTGTATCGACACTCGTCGCTCCCTTCGATCCACCAGCCATGCGGAGAGAGGGGGGGCTTGCTGCCTGGACAACAGCTTGCCCTCCATAATTCCATGCCCAGGACGTGTAGATCCACTGGAGAGGTCACTCCAGCAGATACCGGTTCTAAGCCCATCCGATTGGCGAAAGAAACGGGTGCCAGGGGCCATCTCGCAGTGAGACCCACCCCCCTTTTTGGATCTACCCCATCGTCTCCCGAGACGGAAGGATGCCGACGAATCCTGCAGCCACCAAACCGGATCCCCTCAACGCTTTGACTGTGCCTAGACATTCTGTGCATAAGAGTTATGAACAGAATCGGAGTCCAACCCTCACTGGAAACGGGTCCGACTTACTGCCGGCAATGCGGACGAAGCTCTGACACTGATCATACAGGGAGCGGACCACCACAATCAGACAGGCCGATACCCCATACTCTCTGAGCACTCCCCACAGGACTTCCCGAGGGACACGGTCGAATGCCTTCTCCAAGTCCACAAAGCACATGTAGACTGGTTGGGCAAACTCCCATGCACCCTCAAGGACCCTGCCGAGAGTATAGAGCAGGGGTGCTCATTACGTCGATCGCGAGCTACCGGTCGATCTCGGAGGGTGTGTCAGTCGATCACCAGCCAGGCATTAAAAAAATAGTCCTAAAAGTGAGTGATCATAAATCTTCATTATGACGTCACTTTCGTCACTTGATTGACATTCACGGCACCCGAGGGTCTTCTGAGATGACGCTGGCTGCTGCCAGCTCATTAAAATTACCGACTGGAAGGCGAGAAACACTTTATTTCAACAGACTCTGGCGCCGTACCTGTCGTCAAAACTCCAAAGACCGACTGCACAGTTGCGCTAACAAAATAGGAGTCTCAGAAAGCTGGCGTGCACAAGCTAGCAAGCTACGGAGTTTGCCGACAATGTATTTCTTGTAAAGTGTATACAAAGGAGTACGGAAGCTGGACAAATAAGATGCCAAAAACCAACCACTTTCACGTGGTATTGGACAGAAAGGAGGACTTTTTTTCTCCTCCATTCGAAAATGCGGACCTTATCAGCACCACTGTCTGATTCCTATCAATGCAAGTCATCAGAATCAGGTAATACACCAACTTATATTCTTGTCTTCATAAAAGAAAGGAATCTATATGTGTTAAACATGCTTGTATTATCTTTAAACACCTTTAACTTATTAACAATATTAACTATATGTGTTAAACATGCTTGTATTATCTATAAACACCTTTAACTTATTAATATTAACTATATGTGTTAGACATGCTTGTATTATCTTTAAACACCTTTAACTTATTAACAATATTAACTATATGTGTTAAACATGCTTGTATTATCTTTAAACACCTTTAACTTATTAACAATATTAACTATGTGTTAAACATGCTTGTATTATCTTTAAACACCTTTAACTTATTAACAATATTAACTATATGTATTAAACATGCTTGTATTATCATTAAACACCTTTAATTTTTTAACAATATTAACTATATGTGTTAAACATGCTTGCATTATCTTTAAACACCTTTTACTTGTTAACAATATTAACTATATGTATTAAACATGCTTGTATTATCATTAAACACCTTTAATTTTTTAACAATATTAACTATATGTGTTAAACATGCTTGTATTATCATTAAACACCTTTAACTTGTTAACAAAAACATATATTTCATAAATAAGTAAATGTAAATTATATATATGAATGACAATTAGTGATTAGTGTGAGCGTGTACTTTGAGATCATAATTGGACGTCTAACGTTTACGTGAAGTGTAACAAAGTCCTCCTGCTTTGGCTGAAATGTGACAAAAGCCTGAAGTACATCCTTACAAAGAACATTCCATTGTTTCCAATGACACCACTGCAATTATTTCTTTGTGTGTTAACCTCAGTTTCGTTTTTTTGGCCGCCCGGAATAAAAGGACTACTTAGCACGCTACGCTGGAACCTACGCTTTTGTTCAAGTCGACGCCGCGTTCTTGAGGGATTCAATTCCACCTGCTCTGATTATTACTTTCTGGCGCCGTTGCAATGAGGAATGTTCGTGGAGTTTGAAATAAAAAACAATTTGTGCGATTAAATCGACAGGAAAAAAGCAGAAAGTGGGACAAAAAGAACAAAAAGTGACCCATAGTGTGATAGTCAGCACATTTGTCTCATCATTGCTGTCCTTGAGCCATTATTAGGGCCCGCACGGCCCATTGCAAAAGGACTCCCACAGGGAGTCCTTATGCAATGGGACATAAGGACCTATTGAATTTCTAAGGTTTTATTAGGGCCCGCACGGCCCATTGCAAAAGGACTCCCACAGGGAGTCCTTATGCAATGGGACATAATTAGGGCCCGCACGGCCCATTGCAAAAGGACTCCCACAGGGAGTCCTTATGCAATGGGACATAAGGACCTATTGAATTTCTAAGGTTTTATTATTATTTTTCTTCCGCCGCCACAACAAACTGTAATTTGACCCACTTAACATGCTTCAAAACTCACCATATTTGACCCACACATCAGGACCTGCGAAAATTTCCTTTTTTTAAAAAAACCGAACCCCAAAACTCAAAATTGCGCTCTAGCGCCCCCTAGGAAAAAAAAAAAACTAGACTGCCTGTAACTCCCACTAGGAAGGTCGGAAAAACATGAAACAAAATCCTCTATGTAGGTCTGACTCTGACCTAACTTTCATAATGGTACATTCTCGGGCTAAAATCAACAGGAAGTTGGCAATTCCCCCTTCAAGACAAAAAAGTACTAAAAACAGTCAGTTTTGCTTCTTTGAGCTGCAATTTGACCCCCTTAACACGCTTCAAAACTCACCGAACTGAACGCACACATTAGGACTGGCAAAAATTGCGATCTAATAAAGAAACCGAACCCCAAATCAAAAAATTGCCCTCTACAGCAATTTTTGAATAAAACTGATAAAAAACTGCTCCTCGGAAGAAAAAATAGACAAAACTGCCTGTAAATCCCACTGGGAAGGTCGGAGAGACATGAAACAAAAACCTCTATGTAGGTCTCACTTAGACCTACATTTCATAAATTGACAACCCCCAGCAAAAATGAACAGGAAGTTTGCTATTCCCCCTTCAAAACAACATTTTTGTAAATACCGGTCACCTTCCTTCAAAATCTATCTCCTCTGAGCGCGTTTGTCGTTTCGCCTTCAAAATAACACAGGTGAGAGATAAAACCCTTGTGATTAAAAGTATAGATGGGATTTTTAATACCTGCTCCGGTTTTGATTTTATGACCCTTCAAAGACCCGCTGCACTGATGCTCCTGCGGTGCTGTTTTTCTAAGATGGCTGCTCAAAAGCAGGAAGCACTAACGTGCCCACACAATGCAGACAAGGTAGGTACACTAGACAAAAGTCTTGGGACACTTCAGACTAAAAGTAGACAAAAGTATTGGGACACTTAGGACTAGCACCTGCCAAATACGCGGGCCCGACCAACGCTGCTTGCAGCTTTAATTCTTATTATTGTGGGAATGCTCTAAAACAGTGTTTTTCAACCTTTTTTGAGACAAGGCACATTTTTTGCGTTGAAAAAATGCGTAGGCATAAATTATTAAAAAACGAACCTCAGTTGACAGTAAAAAGTCGTCGTCGCAATTGTCGGATATGACTTTAAAGCATAACCAAGCATGCATCAATATAGCTTTTGTCTCAAAGTAGGTGTACTGTCACCACCTGTCACATCACACCCTCACTTATTTGGAGTTTTTTTTGCTGTTTTCCTGTGTAGTGTTTTAGTTCTTGTCTTGCGCTCCTATTTTGGTGGCTTTTTCTCTTTTTGTTGGTATTTTCCTGTAGCAGTTTCATGTCCTTTGAGCGATATTTCCCGCGTCTACTTTGTTTTTATCCTTCTTCGTGGGGACATTGTTGATTGTCATGTCATGTTCGGATGGACATTGTGGACGCCGTCTTTGCGCCACAGTAAGTCTTTGCTGTCGTCCAGCATTCTGTTTTTGTTTACTTTGTAGCCAGTTCAGTTTTAATTTCGTTCTGCATAGCCTTCCCTAAGCTTCAATGCCTTTTCTTAGGGGCACTCACCTTTTGTTTATATTATTATTTTTGGTTTAAGCATTAAAGGCCTACTGAAAGCCACTACTAGCGACCACGCAGTCTGATAGTTTATATATCAATGATGAAATCTTAACATTGCAACACATGCCAATACGGCCGGGTTAGCTTACTAAAGTGCAATTTTAAATTTGGCGCGAAATATCCTGCTGAAAACGTCTCGGTATGATGACGTCAGCGCGTGACGTCACAGATTGTAGAGGACATTTTGGGACAGCATGGTGGCCAGCTATTAAGTCTTCTGTTTTCATCGCAAAATTCCACAGTATTCTGGACATCTGTGTTGGTGAATCTTTTGCAATTTGTTCAATGAACAATGGAGACAGCAAAGAAGAAAGCTGTAGGTGGGAAGCGGTGTATTGCGGGCGACTTCAGCAACACAAACACGGCCGGTGTTTCATTGTTTACATTCCCGGAAGATGACAGTCAAGCTTTACCATTGGCCTGTGGAGAACTGGGACAACAGAGACTCTTACCAGGAGGACTTTGAGTTGGATGCGCAGACGCGGTACCGTGAGTACGCATGCAGCTGCGGCTTCCAAACATTTGATCGCTTGCCCGTACGTGCGTGCCGCTATGTGCATGTCACGTACGTAACTTTGGGGAAATATATGTGCTGTATGAACTTTGGGGAGGTGAACGGTACTTTGGGCTGTGGGTTTGAGTGTGTTGTGCAGGTGTTTGAGTTGTATTGGCGGGTTATATGGATGGGAGGGGGGAGGTGTTTGTTATGCGGGATTAATTTGTGGCATATTAAATATAAGCCTGGTTGTGTTGTGGCTAATAGAGTATATATATGTCTTGTGTTTATTTACTGTTTTAGTCATTCCCAGCTGAATATCAGGTCCCACACAGCATCTTCCCTATCTGAATCGCTCCCACTGCCCTCTAGTCCTTCACTCTCACTTTCCTCATCCACCAATCTTCCATCCTCGCTCAAATTAATGGGGAAATCGTCGCTTTCTCGGTCCGAATCGCTCTCGCTGCTGGTGGCCATGATTGTAAACATGTTAACCGGAGAAGCTCCACAACCTGTGACGTCACGCTACTCGTCTGCTACTTCCGGTACAGGCAAGCCTTTTTTATCAGCGACCAAAAGTTGCCAACTTTATCGTCGATGTTCTCTACTAAATCCTTTCAGCAAAAATATGGCAATATTGCGAAATGATCAAGTATGACACATAGAATGGACCTGCTATCCCCGTTTAAATAAGAAAATCGCATTTCAGTAGGCCTTTAAACACCTTTTTACCTGCACGCTGCCTCCCGCTGTTTCCGACATCTACAAAGCAATTAGCTACCTGCCGCCACCTACTGATATGGAAGAGTATTACACGGTTACTCTGCCGAGCTCTAGACAACACCGACACTCAACAACAACACATCATTTGCAGACTATAATCACTGGTTTGCAAAAAATATATTTGACCCAAAATAGGTGAAATGAGATCATCTCCCACGGCACACCAGACTGTATCTCATGGCACACTAGTGTGCCGCGACACAGTGGTTGAAAAACACTGCTCTAAAACATTCACACATATGGTTTTCTACACCAAAATTAGTCTATTTATTCAACTTCTTCTTCTTCTCCAGATTTTGGCCCGCTCTACCTTCCACATTTTTCACCCGATTCAAACCATTCCAACTTCAAACTGTTCAGCCTATTCGGGAATCGTGAGCATTCCCTTGAAAAATTCAAAAAATTCCTAGATTTACCAGAATTCCAGGTTTTCCGGGATATTTTTCCCATTAAAAAATAAAGCCATTTTTCACACTTCCGCTATATCCAAATTTTTCAACCGATTCAAACCATTCCACCTTCAACACATTCCACCATCCTGGAAATTCACACTACCCTTTTTCCAAGTTCAAAAAAATTCCAGGATTTTCCAGAATTCCTGGTTTTCCAAAGCCCTAATTCCACCCTTTTTTCTGTCGACTACCCTTTCCACATTTTTCAACCCACTTAAACCGGTCCACCGTCAAAACATTCCTCTTAATTAGGACAAAAAAAACCAAAGTTGTTTTTTGAACTGGAAAAATTCCCGGTTTTCCCCAAATTCCAGGAATTACATAATACCATTTCTCAATTCAACATGTTACTACTTCAACATTTCTCGACCGATTGGAAATTTTCAACACCAACCATTCCAACTCATTCAAGTTTTTTACCAATTTAAAAAAAATTCCCGCTATTACCGAAATTCACAAATGTTTGGGAAATTTCCTTTTAATCCATTGGGACATTCTTCAAAGTTCCACATTTCCCACATTTTTCATCCGATTCAAATCGTTCTAACTCCAAAATATTCAGCCTGTTCAAAATTGTGTCCTCTCCTTCAACAATTTAAAAAAAAATTCCGGATTTCCAAGAATTCCCTGTTTTCAGGGACATTTTCCCCATTCAAAATGAATTGTCCAATTTTTTAAACTTCCACAATTCCCACATTTTTCAACCTATTGAAACCATTCCGTAAAACCAATTCTCAATTCAACATGTTACTACTTCAACATTTCTCGACCGATTTACCAATTTCAAAAAAATTCCCGCTTTTACCGAAATTCCCACATTTTGGGGAAATTTCCATTTAAACCAATGGGACATTCTTCGAAGTTCCACATTTCCCACATTTTTTATCCGATTCAAACCGTTCCAACTCCAACATATTCAGTCTGTTCAAAATTGTGTGCTCTCCTTCAACAATAAAAAAAAAAATCCCGGATTTCCAAGAATTCCAGTTTTCAGGGACATTTTCCCCATTCAAAATGAATTGTCCATTTTTTTAACATCCACAATTCCCACATTTTTCAACCTATTGAAACCATTCTACCTTCAACACATTCCACCATCCTGGAAATTCAAACTACCCATTTTTCAAATTCAAAAAAATTCTAGGATTTTCCAGAATTCTTGGTTTTCCAAAGCCCTAATTCCACCCTTTTTTCTGTCGACTACCCCTTCCACATTTTTCAACCCACTTAAACCGTTCCACCGTCAAAACATTCCTCTTAATTAGGACATAAAACATAGCTGTTTTTTTAACTGGAAATATTCCCGGTTTTCCCCAAATTCCAGGAATTCCGTAATACAATTTCTCAATTCAACATGTTACTACTTCAACGTTTCTCGACCGATTAGAAACATTTCAACACCAACCATTTAGAACATTCAAGTTGTTTTTTTTTACAAATTTCAAAAAAAATTCCGCTTTTCCCGAAATTCCCACATTTTGGGGAAATTTCCATTTAAACCAATGGGACATTCTTCAAAGTTCCACATTTCCCACATTTTTTATCCGATTCAAACCGTTCCAACTCCAACATATTCAGTCTGTTCAAAATTGTGTGATCTCCTTCAACAATAAAAAAAAAAATCCCGGATTTCCAAGAATTCCAGTTTTCAGGGACATTTTCCCCATTCAAAATGAATTGTCCATTTTTTTAACATCCACAATTCCCACATTTTTCAACCTATTGAAACCATTCTACCTTCAACACATTCCACCATCCTGGAAATTCAAACTACCCATTTTTCAAATTCAAAAAAATTCTAGGATTTTCCAGAATTCTTGGTTTTCCAAAGCCCTAATTCCACCCTTTTTTCTGTCGACTACCCCTTCCACATTTTTCAACCCACTTAAACCGTTCCACCGTCAAAACATTCCTCTTAATTAGGACATAAAACATAGCTGTTTTTTTAACTGGAAATATTCCCGGTTTTCCCCAAATTCCAGGAATTCCGTAATACAATTTCTCAATTCAACATGTTACTACTTCAACGTTTCTCGACCGATTAGAAACATTTCAACACCAACCATTTAGAACATTCAAGTTGTTTTTTTTACAAATTTCAAAAAAAATTCCGCTTTTCCCGAACTTCCCAAATTTTGGGGACATTTCCATTTAAACCAATGGGACATTCTTCAAAGTTCCACATTTCCCACATTTTTTATCCGATTCAACCCGTTCCAACTCCAACATATTCAGCCTGTTCAAAATTGTGTGATCTCCTTCAACAATTAAAAAAAAAAACCCGGATTTCCAAGAATTCCCAGTTTTCAGGGACATTTTCCCCATTCAAAATGAATTGTCCATTTTTTAAACTTCCACAATTCCCACATTTTTCAACCTATTGAAACATTCCACCTTCAACACATTCCATCATCCTGGAAATTCAAACTACCCCTTTTCCAAGTTCAAAAAAATTCCAGGATTTTCCAGAATTTCTGGTTTTCCAAAGCCCTAATCCCACCCTTTTTTCTGTCGACTACCCCTTCCACATTTGTCAACCCACTTAAACCATTCCACTGTCAAAACATTCCTCTTAATTAGGACAAAAAACTAAGTTGTTTTTTGAATTGGAAAAATTCCCGGTTTTCCCCAAATTCCAGGAATTCCATAATACCATTTCTCAATTCAACATGTTACTACTTCAACATTTCTCGACCGATTAGAAAAAATTCAACACCAACCATTTAGAACATTCAAGTTTTTTTTTTACAAATTTCAAAAAAATTCCCGCTTTTCCCCAAATTTACATTAAAACCAATGGGACATTCTTCAAAGTTCCACATTTCCCACATTTTTCATCCGATTCAAACCGTTTTAACTCCAAAATATTCAGCCTGTTCAAAATTGTGTGCTCTCCTTCAACAATAAAAAAAATCCCGGATTTCCAAGAATTCCCAGTTTTTAGGGACATTTTCCCCCATTCAAAATGTTATACGTCCACAATTCCCACATTTGTCAACCTATTGAAACCATTCCACCTTCAACATATTCCACTCATCCTGGACATTCAAACGAACACTTTCCCAAGTTCCAAACCAAATTGCGGTTTTCCTGGAAATTTAAACTCTTCAACATTCAAACCTATCCAACGTTGAACTATTCTTACATTCATTCTGTCAGCATTTCAGTTCAACTTCAGCATTGGAGCATTCACACGCAATTCCTTCAGGACTTTCCTCATTCAGTTATTATTATTATTATTATTATTGTTATTATTATTATTATTATTATTATTATTATTATTATACACAGATGTTGCACCCTCACAATTAGCTCAATTATTTGTTTGTAATCAAATGTTTACACCAAATGATAAAAAAAAGCTGGTTAGAAGAAGCTTCATGCTGCTTTTTTGTTTTCATTTGGCTGCAAAGCGACAGATTGCAGTTTCACAAAAAATCTATTTTAATGCAAAAGTCCAATCCACCTTATTTATACAGCACAATTTAAAAGTTTCACAAAGTCAAAATGCACATTTAAAAAAGCGGGATGGAAACGATGGGGTCAAACTCAAGGCCCAGGGAGCCAGATCTGGTACTTTATATTTATATCTCCATTTTTATAAAAATAAAAAATAAAAAAAAAATACATGTACTGCATACTTTGATATTATTTAATAATGCAACAAATTGTGTATTCATACATTCCAATCTATTTGTTTTGTTAGAATGAAAATAAAAACTTTAAATATCTGCTTGACGTAGGATTTCTACTTAAGTTCTCCATCAAATTGTACACTTTAAAAATGACATTTTACTGTAAAAACTGTTTTTTACTGTTAAAAAAAAACTAACAATGATACCACTTTTTTCCATTTACAGTACAGAAAAAAAGTACAGATTTTTTTCACACTATATGTTAAAAAAAATGTATATATATAGTATACGGTAGGGTTGTACGGTATACCGGTACTAGTATAATATCGCGGTACTAATGAATCAAAAACGGTACTATACTCTGTTTGAAAAGTACTGGTTCTGCACTGACATTGCTCATTTTACGAGCAGAGGAGCATGTTCGGCAGCGCACAATCACTGAGTACTTTACAAGCAGACACAGAATAGGGAGAACGGACGCATTTTGGCCTAAAAACTGACGATAAAGGTGAAGCTAGTAGCTAACGTCCATCCGCAGTCGGCAGTGTTTTAGCTACTTCTAAATCACTAATCCTCGCCTCCATGGCGGCAAATAAAGTAAGTTTTGTGCAAGTAGCATTATCACTGGAGGACAAGGACTAGCTAAACATGCTTCACTACACACCGTAGCTCACCGGCGTCACAATGTAAACAAACGCCATGGGTGGATCTACACGTGACATCCACTGTAATGATACCAAGTACAGGCGCGTATCTAGTCGATACTACTATGATTACATTGATATTTTTTATGGTCACACAATCTATTTTCCTTTAAAAAAAAATCATATTATGTTTATGAACTCAGGAAATACGTCCCTGGACACATGAGGACTTTGAATATGACCAATGTATGATCCTGTAACTACTTGGTATCGAATCGATACCTAAATTTGTGGTATCATCCAAAACTAATGTAAAGTATCAAAGAAGAGAAGAATAAGTGATTATTACATTTTAACAGAAGTGTAGATAGAACATGTTAAAAGAGAAAGTAAGCAGATATTAACAGTAAATGAACAAGTAAATTAATAACTCATTTTTACAGTTTGTCTTTAATAATGTTGACAAAATAATAGGTGTATAAATGACACAATCTGTTACTGCATACGTCAGCAGACTAATTAGGAGCCTTTGTTTGCTTACTTACTACTAAAAGACAAGTTGTCAAGTATGTTCACTATTTTATTTAAGGACAAACTTGCAATAAGTAACATATGTTTAATGTACCCTAAGATTTTTTTGTTAAAATAAAGCTAATATTGCCATTTTTTTGTGATCCCCCTTATCTAGAAAAGTACCGAAAAGTATCAAAATAATTTTGGTACCAGTACTAAAATATTGGTATATAATTTATACGGTAATAACAGCATTACAGTGTTTTCCACAGAATGGCAATCTATTTGTGGTGGTATGGTACATGGCCATATCATTTTCATAATTGCATTCTTTTTTTAAAGGCAAAACAATATTCACATGTATTTAAAAGAAAATATCATTTTTTTTGTTGCTTTATATTGTCAATTTGTGCTGTAACACTTTGTACATGCCTTGATTTAGAGCTGGTCGAAGTAGCTGGGGAGAAGGAGGTCTGGGTTTCACGTTGCCGCCATTCAAATCCAGAATATTGTCCTGCCTTTATTTGGCGTGGACGCGCACAAACTCCTGTTATAGATTATTGATTCTTTGTAATTGTCACTAAGATCTGGGCAAAGGTCACATTTGCTGCAAAACGGTTAAGTCGGGCGATACGGCAGAAAAGTGTATCACGGTATCAGTGTTTTGTATCAGAAGATGTCAGGTTGAAACACTGATGACATCTATTAAACAAGACAAGAAGCAAGGAATTAAACAGAGACAGAATTAAATTTGGCTCAGTGAGGAGAAACGCGTAGACCTGTACCCTTGCACAGTGTCCCACCACGCTCCGACGAAAGATTGTACGCCTCCTCTTTTATTTGGACTTTCCCTGATTACATGGCAACAGCTGTTTCTAAGGGAGGGGGGTCGTAAACAGCCGCTGCCTTTGGTCACAAAACCGTTCAAAGAAAAGGTGCCTGGAGGGGGGTCAGGTCCTGCTTCCTCTCCGCTTTGTAGATCTCGGGTCGAGACAAAATATTCCAGTGGATTACAATACATCAAAGAAACTGACACCTTCATGTCGCTTCCCATCCTACAGAGTTTTACAAGCCTTTTGATTGGTAAGATCAAAGACAGCTGTTGTCCTCTCGCCGGGAACTCATTGCAACACAAAGTTTTGTGATAACTTAGATACAATTATTCTGACAGTACGTATCGATAATTTCTTTTTAATTTAATTTAATTTATTCTTTTTAATTAATCGATCCAACAAAACAATACACAACAATACCATAATAATGCAATTCTTATTCCAAAACCAAACCCGACCCAGCAACATTCAGAATAGCAATTAACAGAGTATAATTATAATTATTGATATTTTTTTATGACCTACTGGAAAATATATTTTATTTGAAATGTAACTTCCTGTGATTATAATCAAGGCAGACAGGAAATGTCAACACAAGCGTGGAAAACACTCAAACAATGTCAACAAAATAGTCAAATCACATTGAACATTTAATAATAAGCTCCTAAAATGAAGGAATATGTAATAAATGCACCAGGCCGTGCTAGGGGCTAGGAATTTCCAAAATGGGGCCCCAGGGACCCCATCAAGTCATAAAAATGGGGTCCCACAGTACATTTTTGGGGTCCCACTTTTTTGAAAACAAATGATCAATGTATGCATTATCCTGTTATATCTTACATTCTATATTGTGTTTTGGAAAAAGGTTGTCATAAACGTTGCTTAATTCATTAAAAAAAAAAATACAAAAGAAAACAAATTTTTATAAACAATCATTCACTTTCTTCTTTCTGTCAGGTTCAAACACTGATGACATCTATTAAACAAGACAGGAAGCAAGGAATTAAACAGACAGAATTACATTTGGCTCAATTGAGGAGAGACATCTGGGCTGCACTCTTGTACAGTCTCACCACGCTCTGGCGAAAGATTGTACGCCTCCTCTTTTATTTGGACTTTCCCTAATTACATGGCAACAGCTGTTTCTAAGGGACGGGGGTCGTAAACAGCCATCGCCTTTGATTACAAAGAGTTCAGAGAAAAGGTCGGTTCAAAGAAAAGGTCGTAAAACAGTTCAAAGTAGTAATTCTCGGGTCTAAACAAAATCTTACTGTGGATTACAATACATCAAAGAAACAGAACACCTTCATGTTGTTCCCATCCTACACAGTAGAGTTTTACAAGCCTTCTTCTTGGTAGGTTCAAAGGACAGCTTTTGTTCTCTCGCCAGGAACTCATTGAAACACAAAGTTTTGTGATAACTTACAAACCCCGTTTCCATATGAGTTGGGAAATTGTGTTAGATGTAAATATAAACGGAATACAATGATTTGCAAATCCTTTTCAACCCATATTCAATTGAATATGCTACAAAGACAACATATTTGATGTTCAAACTCATAAACTTTATTATTTAAATAATCATTAACTTAGAATCTCATGGCTGCAACACGTGCCAAAGTAGTTGGGAAAGGGCATGTTCACCACTGTGTTACATGGCCTTTCCTTTTAACAACACTCAGTAAACTGAGGAGACACATTTTTGAAGCTTCTCAGGTGGAATTCTTTCCCATTCTTGCTTGATGTACAGCTTAAGTTGTTCAACAGTCCGGGGGTCTCCGTTGTGCTATTTTAGGCTTCACATTTTCAATGGGAGACAGGTCTGGACTACAGGCAGGCCAGTCTAGTACCCGCACTCTTTTACTATGAAGCCACGTTGATGTAACACGTGGCTTGGCATTGTCTTGCTGAAATAAGCAGGGGCGTCCATGGTAACGTTGCTTGGATGGCAACATATGTTGCCCCAAAACCTGTATGTACCTTTCAGCATTAATGGCACCTTCACAGATGTGTAAGTTACCCATGTCTTGGCCACTAATACACCCCCATACCATCACACATGCTGCCTTTTACACTTTGCGCCTATAACAATCCGGATGGTTCTTTTCCTCTTTGGTCCGGAGGACACGACGTCCACAGTTTCCAAAAACAATTTGAAATGTGGACTCGTCAGACCACAGAACACTTTTCCACTTTGTATCAGTCCATCTTAGTGAACTCAGGCCCAGCGAAGCCGACGGCGTTTCTGGGTGTTGTTGATAAACGGTTTTCGCCTTGCATAGGAGAGTTTTAACTTGCACTTACAAATGTAGCGACCAACTGTAGTTACTGACAGTGGGTTTCTGAAGTGTTCCGGAGCCCATGTGGTGATATCCTTTACACACTGATGTCGCCTGTTGATGCAGTACAGCCTGAGGGATGGAAGGTCACGGGCTTAGCTGCTTACGTGCAGTGATTTCTCCAGATTCTCTGAACTCTTTGACGATATTACGGACCGTAGATGGTGAAATCCCTAAATTCCTTGCAATAGCTGGTTGAGAAAGGCTTTTCTTAAACTGTTCAACAATTTGCTCACGCATTTGTTGACAAAGTGGTGACCCTCGCCCCATCCTTGTTTGTGAATGACTGAGCATTTCATGGAATCTCCTTTTATACCCAATCATGGCACCCACCTGTTCCCAATTTGCCTGTTCACCTGTGGGATGTTCCAAATAAGTGTTTGATGAACATTCCTCAACTTTATCAGTATTTATTGCCACCTTTCCCAAATTCTAAAGTTAATGATTATTTGCAAAAAAAAAATGTTTATGAGTTTGAACATCAAATATGTTGTCTTTGTAGCATATTCAACTGAATATGGGTTGAAAAGGATTTGCAAATCATTGTATTCCGCCTTCAACTCCCTACAGAAGCATCTACTGATCCGGAAACTACACCAGCTCAACATCCCCCCTCAGCTGATCCACCTCACCCACAACTTCCTCACTGACCGATTGCAAGCAGTAAGGGTGGGCTCAAACACATCCCCGATGCTTACCATCAACACCGGGGTCCCACAGGGATGTGTGTTGAGCCCTTTCCTGTACACACTCTACACCAATGACTGCCGTAGCATCTCACCCACCACAACATACTTAAAATACTCAGATGACACAGCCATTCTCGCACTCCTCTCCAACAGTCAATCCATCCTGGACTATCATAACACAGTCAAACATTTCACAGAGTCATGCACAGCCAGTTATCTGGAAATCAATGTCAATAAAACAAAATAAATATGGTTCAACCCCCCCCTCACCTCAGAACCCCATCATCATAAACACACAAACAGTTAAAACAGTTGACACTTTTAAATACCTGGGCCTAAACTTGGACAATAAACTCACCTTTGATCAACACACCACGGACATTCAAAAAAGAAGTCAACAAAGACTGTCAGCCATCCGGAAACTTAAAGGATTATACGTTGCACCTCATCTCCTGTTATTACTTTACCAAAGCATTGTTCAACCCATCCTTCTGTACTGTTCCACATGTTTTTTCACCATGCTTTCTGTAACCAACCGGACCAAACTCACACGCATTACAAACATAGCAGCTAAAATCATCGGCCTACCCACACCCAACATTAGCTTTCAGCTAACTTCCTGAGCCTAAATGAAGACAAAACAGAAGTTATGTTGTTCGGTCCAAGTCGCTCTCCCTCCCCCAACGTTGACCTCGGCACTCTGACCCCGTATCTCAGCGACTCTGTCACAAACCTGGGGGTAAAGTTTGACTCAGATTTTAAATTCGAAAAACAAATCAGCAGCGTCGTTCAAAAAAGCTTTTATCAATTACGGCAAATAGCGAAAGTGAAACCGCTTCTATCAAGACATGATCTTGAGAAATTAATCCACGCTTTTATCTCGACTCGTCTTGATTACTGTAATGCCCTGTATGTTGGCATTAGCCAGGCCTCCCTCGCCCGCCTGCAGCTCGTGCAGAACTCTGCTGCTCGTCTGCTAACACAGACCCGCAGACGTGAGCACATCACCCCTATTTTAGCGTCCCTTCACTGGCTCCCTGTGCGTTACCGAATACATTTTAAACTCCTTTTATTTGTTTTTAAATGTCTAAACAACCTCGCGCCAACCTATCTCTCCGACCTCCTTCAGCCTTACTGCCCCACCCGATCCTTAAGATCAGCCGATCAGCTGCTGTTGACGGTCCCTGACACAAGGCTGAAGCTTAGAGGTGACAGAGCTTTCGCCGTTGCTGCTCCCAAGCTCTGGAACGACCTACCCCTGAGTGTTAGACAAGCCTCCTCTCTTCCTGTTTTTAAATCTCTCTTAAAAACATACTTTTATTCCATGGCTTTTAACACTGAGTGATATCCATCCTGCAATGGCGCCCCATAATACACCTGCTGTGATCCTGTTTTTATGTTTTTATTAATTCTATTTTAATTATTTATTTTTTATCATGTTCTGTTTGTGTTGTGTTGTGTTTGCTCGGTACTCGTTTTATCTTTTAACCTGCTCATTGTACAGCACTTTGGCTACCCCTGTGGTAAATTTTAAATGTGCTTTATAAATAAAGTTGATTTGATTTGATTTGATTTCAGACATAAACCACAGGTCCATCACCCGACTGGCAAAAACAATAGTCCAGGATATCACTCACCCACTACACCAATACATCATCCCACTACCATCAGGGCGCAGGTACAGAACAATCAAATTCCGGAGGGTCCGCCTCAGGAAAAGCCTGATCCCTGCAGCTATAGCCGCCCTTAACAGCAGGCCCGGCCGACCTGTCTGACAAGCCTGTAAATGTGTGTTAGTCATGTATGATGTCTTTTTGTTATTTTTTGTGTGTGATGTGTAATGTCTAGTGTTTAAATGTACGGCAGTGACAATGAATTTCCCCAAGGGGACCAATAAATCTAATCTAATCTAATCTAACACAATTTCCCAACTCATATGGAAACGGGGTTTGTAGATACAATTATTCTGACAGTGACTTTTCAATTTCTTCATTTGGACTTTCTCTTCTCACTCCATGCAAAGAATCAGGCAAACTTGGTACTGTTGTCGTGGCGATTGTTGCCGTCCTGCAGGGAAGTAGCGACACACAGCTTTGGTCTTTGCAGGAGTACCAGATCGACATCATCTTCGCGCAGACGTGGACGGACAGCCGCCTGCGCTACAACAGCACCGTGAAGATATTGACGCTCAACAGCAACATGGTGGGCCTGATCTGGCTGCCCGACACCATCTTCAGAAACTCCAAGGACGCGGACGCCCACTGGATCACCGTGCCCAACCAGCTGCTCAGGATATGGAACGACGGCAAGATCCTCTACACTTTAAGGTACGACACGTCCGCTGACATCAACCTTGCCCTCATGTGCAGTGTGAGTCAACAAGGCACTATGGAACTAATCAATACATCCATCTTGGAATAAGGCAGTAACATAACATGTGGGCACAAAATAATATATTTTTAAATGCATGGCCATTCCGACATAAACAATTATAGAATTGGTTAATAAACGTCAATAATCCATTTATTTATTGTGAATAAAGTCATGCAGACAGTTGTAAAATGTGTCTGACTGCAGAGAGATACGACCAGCTCCTTTATCTTCGAGTACTTCCATCCATCCATCCATCCATCTTCTTCCGCTTATCCGAGGTCGGGTCGCGGGGGCAGCAGCCTAAGCAGGGAAGCCCAGACTTCCCTCTCCCCAGCCACTTCGTCCAGCTCCTCCCGGGGGATCCCGAGGCGTTCCCAGGCCAGCCGGGAGACATAGTCTTCCCAACGTGTCCTGGGTCTTCCTCGTGGCCTCCTACCGGTCGGACATGCCCTAAACACCTCCTTAGGGAGGCGCTCGGGTGGCATCCTGACCAGATGCCCGAACCACCTCATCTGGCTCCTCTCGATGCGGAGGAGCAGCGGCTTTACTTTGAGCTCCCCCCCGGATGACAGAGCTTCTCACCCTATCTCTAAGGGAGAGACCCGCCACCCGGCGGAGGAAACTCATTTCGGCCGCTTGTACCCGTGATCTTGTCCTTTCGGTCATAACCCAAAGCTCATGACCATAGGTGAGGATGGGAACGTAGATCGACCGGTAAATTGAGAGCTTTGCCTTCCGGCTCAGCTCCTTCTTCACCACAACGGATCGATACAGCGTCCGCATTACTGAAGACGCCGCACCGATCCGCCTGTCGATCTCACGATCCACTCTTCCCTCACTCGTGAACAAGACTCCGAGGTACTTGAACTCCTCCACTTGGGGCAAGATCTCCTCCCCAACCCGGAGATGGCACTCCACCCTTTTCCGGGCGAGAACCATGGACTCGGACTTGGAGGTGCTGATTCTCATCCCAGTCGCTTCACACTCAGCTGCGAACCGATCCAGTGAGAGCTGAAGATCCTGGCCAGATGAAGCCATCAGGACCAAATCATCTGCAAAAAGCAGAGACCTAATCCTGCAGCCACCAAACCGGATCCCCTCAACGCCTTGACTGCGCCTAGAAATTCTGTCCATAAAAGTTATGAACAGAATCGGTGACAAAGGGCAGCCTTGGCGGAGTCCAACCCTCACCGGAAACGTGTCCGACTTACTGCCGGCAATGCGAACCAAGCTCTGACACTGATCATACAGGGAGCGGACCGCCACAATCAGACAGTCCGAAACCCCATACTCTCTGAGCACTCCCCACAGGACTTCCCGAGGGACACGGTCGAATGCCTTCTCCAAGTCCACAAAGCACATGTAGACTGGTTGGGCAAACTCCCATGCACCCTCAAGGACCCTGCCGAGAGTATAGAGCTGGTCCACAGTTCCACGATCGAGTACTTATGTTCATTAATTTAATGAATGTGATGGGAATTAATTTAACTGTTTTTTTATTCCAAATGAATGCATGGTGAATGCATTATACTCTGGGCCTGTTTTACTGCCAATGGAACTGGTGCTTTACAGAGAGTAAAGGAGGATTACCTCCAAATTCTTCAGGACAAGCTAAAATCATCAGTCCGGCGCAGTTGGGTGTTCCAACAGGACAACGACCCCAAACACACGTCAAAAGTGGTAAAGGAATGGCTAAATCAGGCTAGAATGAAGGTTTTAGAATGGCCTTCCCAAAGTCCTGACGTGTGGGCAATGCTGAAGAAACAAGTCCATGTCAGAAAACCAACACATTTAGCTGAACTGCACCAATTTTGTCAAGAGGAGTGGTCGGAAACGGTGGAACAGGGGTTAGTGCGTGTGCCTCACAATAAGGTCAATTTCTGGCCCCTCCCACCTCCAAAGACACACACCTGGGGTTTAGAGATGCGCGGTTTGCGGACACAACCGCGGAGTCCGCGGATTATCCGCGGATCGGGCGGTTGAAATAAAAAAAAATTAGATTTTATCCGCGGGTCGGGTCGGGCGGTTGAAATAAAAAAAAAATAGATTTTAAATAGATTCAGGCGGGTGGCAGTTAAACCAATTCGGAAATATATATACATAGTTAAATGTTGTTACCCACATACGAAAAACGAGCAGGCACCTGCAGCATATGCCACAACAGAAGAAAAAAAAAAAAGAGATGGACACTTTTACGGAGCGGAGAAGGGACGCCTCGCCGGGGTCCGGGACCGAGGCCCCTTCCCCCGAGAGGGCCCCACCGGGAGCCGTAGCTGAGGCGATCCGCGAGAAGGGCCCGACGCACGTCCAGGGTCACCACCGCGCCCACCGCACCGACACCCCGCCTCGTCCGCCTTCGCCGTGGCCGGCGTCACGCGCAGCAGGTAAGCAGCTTACCTGCCCGCCACCCCCGTGGCCGGGGGCTCGTAACAGGGGTCACTCCACGCGCTCCGCCCGCGCAGCTTACCTGCCCGCCACCCCTGTTGCCGGGGGCACGTAACAGGGGTCACTCCGCGCGCAGTGCGCTCACGAAAGGGGTGGGGCTCACCCTGGTTGATATAGACAGCAGGACGGTGGGCATGGAAGTCGGAACCCGCTAAGGAGTGTGTAACAACCCACCTGCCGAATCAACTAGCCCTGAAAATGGATGGCGCTGGAGCGTCGGGCCCATACCCGGCCGTCGCCGGCAGCGAGAGCCGCGAGGGCTAGGCCGCGACGAGTAGGATGGCCGCCGCGGTGCGCGCTGAAGCCTCGGACGTGAGCCCGGGTGGAGCCGCTGCGGGTGCGAGGGACATCGCACCTCCATGCGCTTGGAGGTGCGCTCAACGCGGCTCCCATATGATTGCGCACTGGTGTGCGTCTGAGCCGTGACAGCGTGGCACGCATTGAATGTCTCTGCTACATTGGATCAGTCTCCTTTCTTTAACAGGCAAAAGCTTTATAACCTCACTAATGCCTTGCATCGTCTATATTAGATATATAACAACGGGCGGGTGCGGTTCTGATTAAATGTTAGATCGGGTGGATGGCGGATGGTTGACGACTTTCTGATGCGGTTGCGGATGAAATAATTACCTATCCGCGCATCTCTACTGGGGATATATACGCCTATCCCATCTCCAAAGACACACCTGGGGATATAGGCCCCTCCCACCTCCAAAGACACACACCTGGGGATATATAGGCCCCTCCCACCTCCAAAGACACACACCTGGGTATATAGGCCCCTCCCACCTCCAAAGACACACACCTGGGGATGTAGGCCCCGCCCACCTCCAAAGACATGCTCCTGATAGGTTGATTGTCAACACTAAATGGTCCCTAGTGTGTGAATGTTGTTTTGGCCCTGTCATTAGGGGGCTACTTGTTCAGGGTGTACTCCGCCTTCCGCCCGAGTACAGCTGGGATAGGCTCCAGCAACCCCCGCGATCCCGAGAGGGACAAGCAGTAGGAAATGGATGGCTGGCTATTCCAGAATGATGTACTGAAGCAGAAGTACACACTGATTGTGCGGTAGATGTGTCTTTCTTCTATTTTCACTTGCTGACTTTAACTTGATGTTATTCCACTGTGGTCGTCAACCTGTCTGCTCCTTCTTCTTCTTCTTCTTCTTCTTCTTCTTCTTCTTCTTCTTCTTCTTCTTCTTGTTTATCAACAATAACAACAAGAGCCATGCAAACAATTAGTGATGTGAGTCCACATTTGAATAAGACGCTGAATAATGTCTTCCTGACATATTGGCACATTTAATATGAGCCAGGACTTTGGCCTGCCGACATTCTTCCTGCTGCGAGGATATTTTCATATTTATATATTTTTATATATTTGCCTTTGTGCAAACTTTGGGCAGTAATATCCGCCCATGGCGTGAGCAGGAGACAATGAAATGTCATTTGCTTTGATTCATTACGCCGCAGCAAACAGAGATGACATTCTGTGATAGCACTGCATCTGCTGTGTGACCTGCTTTAATCAGCCTCACTTTGTCTCACTGCTCTTTAAAGAGGCAGCACTCGTGCGCTGCTTTAATCAGCCTCACTTTGTCTCACTGCTCTTTAAAGAGGCGGCACTCGTGCACTGCTTTGATCCGACTCACTTTGTCTCACTGCTCTTTAAAGAGGCGGCACTCGTGCGCTGCTTTAATCAGCCTCACTTTCTCAGTGGTCTTTAAAGAGGCGGCACTCGTACGCTGCTTTAATCACCCTCACTCTGTCTTAGTGCTCTTTAAAGAGGCGGCACTTGTGCGCTGCTTTAATCAGCCTCACTTTGTCTCAGTGCTCTTTAAAAAGGCGGCACTCGTGCGCTGCTTTAATCAGCCTCACTTTGTCTCACCGCTCTTTAAAGAGGCAGCACTCGTGCACTGCTTTAATCAGCCTCACTTTGTCTCACTGCTCTTTAAAGAGGCGGCACTCGTGCACTGCTTTAATCCGACTCACTTTGTCTCACTGCTCTTTAAAGAGGCGGCACTCGTGCGCTGCTTTAATCAGCCTCACTTTGTCTCACTGCTCTTTAAAGAGGCGGCACTCGTGCGCTGCTTTAATCAGCCTCACTTTCTCAGTGGTCTTTAAAGAGGCGGCACTCGTACGCTGCTTTAATCACCCTCACTCTGTCTTAGTGCTCTTTAAAGAGGCGGCACTCGTGCGCTGCTTTAATCAGCCTCACTTTGTCTCAGTGCTCTTTAAAGAGGCGGCACTCGTGCGCTGCTTTAATCAGCCTCACTTTGTCTCACCACTCTTTAAAGAGGCAGCACTCGTGCACTGCTTTAATCAGCCTCACTTTGTCTCACTGCTCTTTAAAGAGGCGGCACTCGTGCACTGCTTTAATCAGCCTCACTTTGTCTCACTGCTCTTTAAAGAGGCGGCACTCGTGCACTGCTTTAATCCGACTCACTTTGTCTCACTGCTCTTTAAAGAGGCGGCACTCGTGCACTGCTTTAATCAGCCTCACTTTGTCTCACTGCTTTTTAAAGAGGCGGCACTCGTGCACTGCTTTAATCAGCCTCACTTTGTCTCAGTGCTCTTTAAAGAGGCGGCACTCGTGCGCTGCTTTAATCAGCCTCACTTTGTCTCACCGCTCTTTAAAGAGGCGGCACTCGTGCACTGCTTTAATCAGCCTCACTTTGTCTCACTGCTCTTTAAAGAGGCGGCACTCGTGCACTGCTTTAATCAGCCTCACTTTGTCTCACTGCTCTTTAAAGAGGCGGCACTCGTGCACTGCTTTAATCAGCCTCACTTTGTCTCACTGCTCTTTAAAGAGGCGGCACTCGTGCACTGCTTTAATCAGCCTCACTTTGTCTCACTGCTCTTTAAAGAGGCGGCACTCGTGCACTGCTTTAATCAGCCTCACTTTGTCTCACTGCTCTTTAAAGAGGCGGCACTCGTGCACTGCTTTAATCAGCCTCACTTTGTCTCACTGCTCTTTAAAGAGGCGGCACTCGTGCACTGCTTTAATCAGCCTCACTTTGTCTCACTGCTCTTTAAAGAGGCAGCACTCGTGCACTGCTTTAATCAGCCTCTCTTTGTCTCACTGCTCTTTAAAGAGGCGGCACTCGTGCACTGCTTTAATCCGACTCACTTTGTCTCACTGCTCTTTAAAGAGGCGGCACTCGTGCACTGCTTTAATCCGACTCACTTTGTCTCGCCGGTCTTTAAAGAGATGACACTCGTGCGCTGTGCTACATTAATCGGCCTCACTTTGTCTCGCTGGTCTTTAAAGAGGCAGCACTCGTGCACTGCTTTAATCAGCCTCACTTTGTCTCGCTGCTCTTTAAAGAGGCGGCACTCGTGCACTGCTTTAATCAGCCTTACTTTGTCTCAGTGGTCTTTAAAGAGGCGGCACTCGTGCGCTACTTTAATCGGCCTCAAATTGTCTCGCTGGTCTGTAAAGAGGCGGCACTCGTGCGCTGCTTTAATCGGCCTCACTTTCCCTCGCATGGAAAACTCCAATAAAACTTTAAAGAGGCGGCACTCGTGCACTGCTTTGATCAGCCTCACTTTTCCTCGCAAGGAAAACTCCATTAAGTCTTTAAAGAGGCGGCACTCATGCGCTGCTTTAATCGGCCTCACTTTGTCTTGCTGCGCTTTAAAGAGGCGGCACTTGTGTGCTGCGCTTCATTAATCGGCCTCACTTTGTTTCGGTGGTTTTTAAAGATGCGGCACTCGTGCGCTGCTTTAATCGGCCTCACTTTGTCTCGCTGGTCTTTAAAGAGATGACACTCGTGCGCTGTGCTACATTAATCGGCCTCACTTTGTCTCGCTGGTCTTTAAAGAGGCAGCACTTGTGCGCTGCTTTGATCAGCCTCACTTTGCCTCGCAAGGAATACTCCATTAAGTCTTTAAAGAGGCGTCACTCGTGCGTTGCTTTGATCAGCCTCACTTTGCCTCGCAAGGAAAACGCCAATAAATCTTTAAAGAGGCGGCACTCGTGCGCTGCTTTAATCGGCCTCACTTTCCCTCGCATGGAAAACTCCAATAAAACTTTAAAGAGGCGGCACTCGTGCACTGCTTTGATCAGCCTCACTTTTCCTCGCAAGGAAAACTCCATTAAGTCTTTAAAGAGGCGGCACTCATGCGCTGCTTTAATCGGCCTCACTTTGTTTCGCTGGTTTTTAAAGATGCGGCACTCGTGCGCTGCTTTAATCGGCCTCACTTTGTCTCGCTGGTCTTTAAAGAGATGACACTCGTGCGCTGTGCTACATTAATCGGCCTCACTTTGTCTCGCTGGTCTTTAAAGAGGCAGCACTTGTGCGCTGCTTTGATCAGCCTCACTTTGCCTCGCAAGGAATACTCCATTAAGTCTTTAAAGAGGCGTCACTCGTGCGTTGCTTTGATCAGCCTCACTTTGCCTCGCAAGGAAAACGCCAATAAATCTTTAAAGAGGCGGCACTCGTGCGCTGCTTTAATCGGCCTCACTTTCCCTCGCATGGAAAACTCCAATAAAACTTTAAAGAGGCGGCACTCGTGCACTGCTTTGATCAGCCTCACTTTTCCTCGCAAGGAAAACTCCATTAAGTCTTTAAAGAGGCGGCACTCATGCGCTGCTTTAATCGGCCTCACTTTGTCTTGCTGCGCTTTAAAGAGGCGGCACTTGTGCGCTGCGCTTCATTAATCGGCCTCACTTTGTCTCGCTGGTTTTTAAAGAGGCGGCACTCGTGCGCTGCTTTAATCGGCCTCACTTTGTCTCGCTGGTCTTTAAAGAGATGACACTCGTGCGCTGTGCTACATTAATCGGCCTCACTTTGTCTCGCTGGTCTTTAAAGAGGCAGCACTTGTGCGCTGCTTTAATCAGCCTCACTTTGCCTCGCAAGGAATACTCCATTAAGTCTTTAAAGAGGTGGCACTCGTGCGCTGCTTTGATCAGCCTCACTTAGCCTCACAAGGAAAACTCCAGTAAATCTTTAAAGAGGCGGCACTCGTGCGCTGCTTTAATCGGCCTTACTTTGTCTCGCTGGTCTTTAAAGAGATGGCACTCGTGCGCTGCACTACATTAATCTGCCTCACTTTGTCTCGCTGGTCTTTAAAGAGGCAGCATTCGTGCGCTGCTTTAATCGGCCTCACTTTGTCTCACTGCTCTTTAAAGAAGCGGCACTTGTGCACTGCTTTAATCCGAATCACTTTGTCTCGTCGGTCTTTAAAGAGGCGGCACTCGTGCGCTGCTTTAATCTGCCTCACTTTGTCTAGCTGGTCTTTAAAGTGGCGGCACTCGTGCGCTGCTTTAATCAGCCTCACATTGTCTCGCTGGTCTGTAAAGAGGCGGCACTCTTGCGCGGCTTAATTGGACTAGCTTTGTCTCGCCGGTCTTTAAAGAGGCGTCACTCACGCGCTGCTTTAATCGGCCTCACTTTGTCTCGCTGGTCTTTAAAGAGATGACACTTGTGCGCTGCGCTTCATTAATCTGCCTCACTTTATCTCGCTGGTTTTTAAAGAGGCGGCACTCGTGCGCTGCTTTAATCGGCCTCACTTTGTCTCGCTGGTCTTTAAAGAGATGACACTCGTGCGCTGCGCTTCATTAATCTGCCTCACTTTATCTCGCTGGTTTTTAAAGAGGTGGCACTCGTGCGCTGCTTTAATTGGCCTCATTTTGTCTCGCTGGTCTTTAAAGAGATGACACTCGTGCGCTGTGCTACATTAATCTCCCTCACTTTGTCTCGCTGGTCTTTAAAGAGGTGGCACTTGTGCGCTGCTTTAATTGGCCTCATTTTGTCTCGCTGGTCTTTAAAGAGATGACACTCGTGCGCTGTGCTACATTAATCTGCCTCACTTTGTCTCGCTAGTCTTTAAAGAGGCAGCACTTGCCTCACTTTGCCTCGCAAGGAAAACTCCATTAAGTCTTTAAAGAGGTGGCACTCGTGCGCTACTTTAATCGGCCTCACTTTGTCTTGCTGCTTTTTAAAGAGGCTGCCCTCGTGCGCTACATTAATGGGCCTCACTTTGTCTCACTGGTTTTTAAAGAGGCGGCATTCGTGCGCTGCTTTAATCGGCCTCACTTTGTCTCGCTGGTCTTTAAAGAGATGGCACTCGTGCGCTGCTTTAATTAGCCTCACTTTGTCTCGCTGCTCTTTAAAGAGGCGTCACTCGTGCGCTGCTTTAATCTGCCTCACTTTGTCTCGCTGGTCTTTAAAGAGATGGCACTCGTGCGCTGCTTTAATCTGCCTCGCTTTGTCTCGCTGCTCTTGAAAGTGGCGGCACTCGTGCACTGCATTTAATCGGCCTCATTTTGTCTCGCTGGTCTTTAAAGAGGCGGCACTCGTGCGCTGCTTTAATGATATTGATTATTGATTGTGTGTGTGCAGACTGACCATCAATGCAGAGTGCCAGTTGCAGCTGCACAACTTCCCCATGGACCAGCACTCATGCCCACTCATCTTCTCCAGCTGTGAGTACGCACACGAGTGCTGAAAGTCGGCAAATCTGGAGCAGGACTTGAGCTTAGTCGGCCGTCGTCATGGAAACAATCACTTTGCTCAAACTCATTTCATCTACATACCAACTGACCCCAGTTTGTTGTTACCATGGCAACGCTTCAACAGAAAGCCTCATCTTCCTTCCTTCCCTTACGTCCTTCTTTTTTTCATTCCTTTCTTCCTTCTTTTTCCCTTCCTTCCTTACTTCAATCCTTCATTTCTTCCTTCTCTTCCTCCTTCCTACCTTCTTTCCTAGCTTCCTTCCAATTCATCCTTCCTTCTTTCATTGCTTCCTTCAATTTTCCATTCCTCCTTACTTGCTTCCTTCTCTTTCTCCTTCCTTCCTTCTTTCCTTGCTTCCTTCCTGCTTTGCTTTATTCCCTTCTCCCTTCCTTCTTTCTCTCCTTCACTTATTCCTTCCTTGTTGTCACATCTCTCTTTCCTTGCTTCCTTCCTACCTTGCTTCCTTCCCTTCTTCCTTTTTTTCCTTCGTTTCATCCTTCTCTCCTTTCCTCCGTTACTCCTACCTTGCTTCCTTCTTTCTTTCCTTACTTCCATCTTTCCTTCCTTGCTTCCTTCTTTCAGTCCTTGCATCCTAGCAGTGTTGTCATTAGCAGACATTGATTGTGTAGGTGTGATACAGGTGTAGGTGTGATACAGGTGTAGGTGTGAGCCAGGTGTAAGTGTTATCCAGGTGTAGCTGTGATACAGGTGTAGCTGTGATACAGGTGTAGGTGTTATCCAGGTGTAGCTGTGATACAGGTGTAGCTGTGATATAGGTGTAGGTGTGATACAGGTGTAAGTGTTATACATGTGTAGGTGTGACGCTGGTGTGGGTGTGATACAGGTGTAGGTGTGACGCTGGTGTGGGTGTGATACATGTGTAGGTGTGACGCTGGTGTGGGTGTGATACATGTGTAGATGTGATGCATGTGTAGATGTGGTGCATGTGAAGGTGTGATGTAGGTTTGATAAATGTGTGTGATACAGGTGTAGGTGTTATACATGTGTAGGTGTGACGCTTCTTTCTGTGATACATGTGTAAATGTGATGCAGGTGTAGGTGTGATACATGTGTAGATGTGATGTAGGTGTAAGTGTGATGTAGGTGTGATACATGTGTGTGTGGGATACAGGTGTAGGTGTGATACATGTGTAGATGCGATGCAAGTGTAGGTGTGATACGTGTGTGTGATACAGGTGTAGATGTGATACAGGGGTAGATGTGATACATGTGAATATGTGATGCAGGTAGGTGTGATACATGTGTGTGATACAGGTGTAGGGTTTATACATGTGTAGGTGTGACGCTGGTGTGGGTGTGATACATGTGTAGATATGATGTAGGTGTAAGTGTGATGTAGGTGTGATACATGTGAGTGATATATGTGTGTGTGATACATGTGTAGATGTGATACATGGGTAGATGTGATGCAGGTGTAGGTGTGATACGTGTGTGTGATACAAGTGTAAGTGTGATACATGTGTAGATGTGATGTAGGTGTGATACTTGCGTGTGATACAGGTGTAGGTGTGATACATGTGTAGATGTGATACATGTGTAGATGTGATGCAGGTGTAGGTGTGATACGTGTGTGTGATACAGGTGTAGGGTTTATACATGTGTAGGTGTGACGCTGGTGTGGGTGTGATACGCGTGTAGATGTGACACATTTTAAGGTGTGATGCAGGTGTGGGTGTGATACAGGTGTAGGTGTGACACACGTGAAGGTGTGATGCAGGTGTGGGTGTGATACAGGTGTAGGTGTGATACATGTGTAGATGTGATACATGTGTAGATGTGATAAAGGTGTAGGTGTGATACAGGTGTAGGTGTGATACAGGTGTAGGTGTGATACATGTGAAGGTGGGATGTAGGTGTGGGTGTGATACAGGTGTAGGTGTGATGCAGGTGTGGGTGTGATACAGGTGTAGGTGTGACACACGTGAAGGTGTGATGCAGGTGTGGGTGTGATACAGGTGTAGGTGTGATACATGTGTAGATGTGATACATGTGTAGATGTGATACAGGTGTAGGTGTGATACATGTGTAGGTGTGATGCATGTGTAGATGTGATACGTGTGTGTGTGATACAGGTGTAGATGTGATACAGGGGTAGATGTGATACATGTGAATATGTGATGCAGGTAGGTGTGATACATGTGTGTGATACAGGTGTAGGGTTTATACATGTGTAGGTGTGACGCTGGTGTGGGTGTGATACATGTGTAGATATGATGTAGGTGTAAGTGTGATGTAGGTGTGATACATGTGAGTGATATATGTGTGTGTGATACATGTGTAGATGTGATACATGGGTAGATGTGATGCAGGTGTAGGTGTGATACGTGTGTGTGATACAAGTGTAAGTGTGATACATGTGTAGATGTGATGCAGGTGTAGGTGTGATACTTGCGTGTGATACAGGTGTAGGTGTGATACATGTGTAGATGTGATACATGTGTAGATGTGATGCAGGTGTAGGTGTGATACGTGTGTGTGATACAGGTGTAGGGTTTATACATGTGTAGGTGTGACGCTGGTGTGGGTGTGATACGCGTGTAGATGTGACACATTTTAAGGTGTGATGCAGGTGTGGGTGTGATACAGGTGTAGGTGTGACACACGTGAAGGTGTGATGCAGGTGTGGGTGTGATACAGGTGTAGGTGTGATACATGTGTAGATGTGATACATGTGTAGATGTGATAAAGGTGTAGGTGTGATACAGGTGTAGGTGTGATACAGGTGTAGGTGTGATACATGTGAAGGTGGGATGTAGGTGTGGGTGTGATACAGGTGTAGGTGTGATGCAGGTGTGGGTGTGATACAGGTGTAGGTGTGACACACGTGAAGGTGTGATGCAGGTGTGGGTGTGATACAGGTGTAGGTGTGATACATGTGTAGATGTGATACATGTGTAGATGTGATACAGGTGTAGGTGTGATACATGTGTAGGTGTGATGCATGTGTAGATGTGATACGTGTGTGTGTGATACAGGTGTAGGTGTGACACATGTGTAAGTGTGATACAGGTGTAGATGTGATGCATGGGTAGATGTGATACATGTGAAGGTGGGATGTAGGTGTGGGTGTGATACAGGTGTAGGTGTGGGTGTGATACAAGTGTAGGTGTGACACATGTGAAGGTGTGATGCAGGTGTGGGTGTGATACAGGTGTTGGTGTGACACATGTGAAGGTGTGATGCAGGTGTGGGTGTGATAAAGGTGTAGGTGTGATACAAGTGTTGGTGTGATACAGGTGTAAGTGTGATACAGGTGTAGGTGTGATACAGGTGTATGTGTGATACAGGTGTAGGTGTGGTACAAGTGTAGGTGTGATGCAGGTGTAGGTGTGATACAGGTGTAAGTGTTATACAGGTGTAGGTGTGATACAGGTGTAGGTGTGATACAGGTGTTAGTGTTATACAGGTGTAAGTGTTATACAGGTGTAGGTGTGATCTAGGTGTGACACATGTGAAGGTGTGATGCAGGTGTGGGTGTGATACAGGTGTAGGTGTGATACAAGTGTAGGTGTGACACGTGAAGGTGTAATGCAGGTGTGGGTGTGATACAGGTGTAGGTGTGATACAGGTGTAGGTGTGATACAGGTGTAGGTGTGACACGTGAAGGTGTGATACAGGTGTAGGTGTGATACAGGTGTAGGTGTGATACAGGTGTAGGTGTGACACATGTGAAGGTGTGATGCAGGTGTGGGTGTGATACAGGTGTAGGTGTGATACCAGTGTTGGTGTGATACAGGTGTAAGTGTGATACAGGTGTAGGTGTGATACAGGTGTAAGTGTGATACAGGTGTAAGTGTGATACAAGTGTAGGTGTGATACATATGTAGATGTGATACAGGTGTAGGTGTGATACAGGTGTAGGTGTGATACAGGTGTAAGTGTGATACAAGTGTAGGTGTGATACGTGTGTAGGTGTGATACAGGTGGCTACAAGTTGATGATGTGTGTGATACAGATGGATACCCGAGAGAGGAGATGGTGTACAAGTGGAGAAGGAACTCTGTGGAAGCGGCCGACCAAAAGTCTTGGCGACTTTATCAGTTTGACTTCCTGGGCCTCAGAAACACGACTGACATCATCACCACCACAGCAGGTATTTGTATGCTCATACATACACATATCATAGAAATACACACTGTAGCAAGGCTTAGGTACGGCTTCGTCTGGGACCACAGGAACTGTCACAACAATCCGATGCAGCGTTTACAATTGTTTTATTTTCTTTCTCCCCAAAGTCTCTTTCCGCTTTTCAGCGTCTCTCTCGTGGTGTCGCTCTCGTCGTCTCCAGCCCACACCACCCCCTCATGGTCTCCGACGCTGCTAATAAAAGGAACAGGTGATTAGATAACTCGTTCCAGCTGAGATATCCACTCACCTGTCTGCCGCTTCATGGCCGGCCCCTGCACACACCCCGCCCGCAGGGAACGCGTGAACCACACACATATACATACATAATATACATACATATAGCATAGAAATACACACATATACATACATATATCATAGAAACACACACATATACATACATAATATACATACATGTATAATATAAATACACACATATACATACATATATCATAGAAATACACACATATACATACATATATAATATAAATACACACATATACATACATAATATACATACATATATCATAGAAATACACACATATACATACATAATATACATACATATATCATAGAAATACACACATATACATACATATATAATATAAATACACACATATACATACATAATATACATACATATATAATATAAATACACACATATACATACATATATAATATAAATACACACATATACATACATAATATACATACATATATAATATAAATACACACATATACATACATTTATCATAGAAATACACACATATACATACATATATAATATAAATACACACATATACATACATAATATACATACATATATCATAGAAATACACACATATACATACATAATATACATACATATATCATAGAAATACACACATATACATACATAATATACATACATATATCATAGAAATACACACATATACATACATATATAATATAAATACACACATATACATACATATATAATATAAATACACACATATACATACATAATATACATACATATATAATATAAATACACACATATACATACATATATAATATAAATACACACATATACATACATATATAATATAAATACACACATATACATACATAATATACATACATATATGATATAAATACACACATATACATACATATATAATATAAATACACACATATACATACATATATCATAGAAATACACACATATACATACATATATCATAGAAATACACACATATACATACATATATCATAGAAATACACACATATACATACATAATATACATACATATATAATATAAATACACACATATACATACATATATAATAGAAATACACACATAAATACACACATATACATACATATATCATATAAATACACACATATACATACATAATATACATACATATATAATATAAATACACACATATACATACATAATATACATACATATATCATATAAATACATACATATATAATATAAATACACACATATACATACATAATATACATACATATATAATATAAATACACACATATACATACATAATATACAGACATATATAATATAAATACACACATATACATACATAATATCATATAAATACATACATATACATACATATATAATATAAATACACACATATACATACATAATATACATACATATATAATATAAATACACACATATACATACATATATAGTATAAATACACACATATACATACATAATATACATACATATATAATATAAATACACACATATACATACATATATAATATAAATACACACTTCTCCAAGTCCACAAAGCACATGTAGACTGGTTGGGCAAACTCCCATGCACCCTCAAGGACCCTGCCGAGAGTATAGAGCTGGTCCACAGTTCCACGACCAGGACGAAAACCACACTGTTCCTCCTGAATCCGAGGTTCGACTATCCGGCGTAGCCTCCTCTCCAGTACACCTGAATAGACCTTACCGGGAAGGCTGAGGAGTGTGATCCCACGATAGTTAGAACACACCCTCCGGTTCCGCTTCTTATCAATCCGTTGTGGTGAAGAAGGAGCTGAGCCGGAAGGCAAAGCTCTCAATTTACCGGTCAATCTACGTTCCCATCCTCACCTATGGTCATGAGCTTTGGGTTATGACCGAAAGGACAAGATCACGGGTAAAAGCGGCCGAAATGAGTTTCCTCCGCCGGGTGGCGGGTCTCTCCCTTAGAGATAGGGTGAGAAGCTCTGCCATCCGGGGGGAGCTCAAAGTAAAGCCGCTGCTCCTCCACATGGAGAGGAGCCAGATGAGGTGGTTCGGGCATCTGGTCAGGATGCCACCCGATCGCCTCCCTCGGGAGGTGTTTAGGGCACGTCCGACCGGTAGGAGGCCACGGGGAAGACCCAGGACACGTTGGGAAGACTATGTCTCCCGGCTGGCCTGGGAACGCCTCGGGATCCCCCGGGAGGAGCTGGACGAAGTGGCTGGGGAGAGGGAAGTCTGGGCTTCCCTGCTTAGGCTGCTGCCCCCGCGACCCGACCTCGGATAAGCGGAAGAAGATGGATGGATGGATGAATCCGCGGAAGTTTGTTATTTTCTCCATGTGGTCGGGAGGGAGTTGCTGACTCCGAGTCGTCCGTGCCCTAATGGACAGTCCTTTTCGTCTCATAAATCTGAGACACCATGATGGTCCACCTCTAAAATCTTCAATATTCATTTCTTTGGCGGTTGTTTGGGCTTTCAGTCGGATCTGCACGGTGGAAACACCCCGGCCGTCTGCTCTCTGTGTGTTCACCCAGTCCTCAAGAAAGTTTTCAAGTTCCGGCCATCTGCTTTTATTACCTCGGAAGGATTTTTTTGTCTTTTTGCATTGAGTCAGTTCTTCATGCTGCCGTCTCCAACGTCTCACCATTGATTCATTGATGTCAAGGGTACGCGCAGCAGCTCTATTTCCTTCTTTGACAGCCAGATCGATTGCCTTTAACTTAAAAGCAGCATCATATGCACTTCTCCGTTTGGTTTCCATATTGAACACTTCCTTCGCGCAAACTGTCGCTGACGCTCTCCTACTCTTTGTTTTGCTCTCGTTACCTGGCGCCGGATGTCTGCCTCGGTCTCGCGCATCCTCGGTAGTGCGCGCACCTGGTGACCGGAAGCCGCACCGTCGTGTAAGCCGCAGGGCTCAGAACGAGGGAAAAAAGTAGCGGCTTATAGTCCGGAAATGACGGTAATAAGTTACTGCGGTCGTTATCTCCTTGTGTTTGTGACTATGTTTTTCATACGGTGTTCATCCGCAAATGGAAGACGTCAGGCTCATTTGTCAGTGCGGGTTGTTTCGGCATTTTTTTGGGTGTGGCACCGGCCGGAGACGTTAAAGTGCAGAGTTCCAAGCACTCTTCATTCTCTCGCGGGTGACTTTTTAAACGAAAGAACAAGTTAGTAGTGCTGCTACCAATGTTCCCTCTAATTGTTCATGTGTCTGAGCAAACACAAAAACTCCCTGAGCATTCAGTGAACATCACACGTGGCAATACCAGCAGCACACCTGTCTCAAACCAATCTTTTATTATAACACTCAAATGACAGGAGTCATTTTCATGAGATTATTTTGTAATATTAGTGATTTGGCCCACTTGTAATGAAAATAAAAGAAATGTTGTTTTTCATAAGCTATGGATTAGTATTGTACAATATGTCTGGGTGGGGGTCCTGCTTTGGAAATCCCTTTCAGAGATCACATTTAAACATCCTCATGTTGCACAATGAAATGTAAGCATAGGATGAAGTGTTACTTTCTCTACTAACAGCATTCCATGATTAATATCAATAAATTAACATTAATAATAAATGACAGTAGAATAAGCACACGTATGACTGAGGAGTCATAGTGTAACTTTGTGTGGTGTTTGAGTTGTCCGACTTTTTGTGTGGCCATAAACGCACCAGTGGCTTAGCGCTATGCGTGTTGGTGACAGATGACAAGTTGCTTTGTACGGCAGAAAATGACTAGTTTTTCCAGATAGAAGTTTATTACTCATGTTTTTGGTGTGGTTATGGCCGAATATAAACAGTTTTGCTCAATAAAGTGATGGATATAATTCCTGTCCTCGAAGCATCTCGATAGACGTTACAATAATTGAACGGTGTTGACGAACACCGTTAGGGCCGCTTGTTGTCACTGTCACTCAGAGTTGCATTGCAAAATTACACACATTAAATTATGTGTTTATTTTGTTTAGAATTCAGATGGGTTTGATTTGGTGCGCAGAGGACGCTTGAGCAGTGCACACCTTAGAGGGAACGTTGGCTTTGTTACTATTACTACTAGAGTATAGTACAATAAGGCGTGTGTACATGCAGGTGACTACGTGGTGATGACGGTGTACTTTGAGCTGAGTCGGCGTATGGGCTACTTCACCATCCAGACCTACATCCCCTGCATCCTGACTGTGGTTCTGTCCTGGGTCTCCTTCTGGATCAAGAAGGACGCCACTCCTGCCAGGACTGCTTTAGGTTGGTTTTCTTGTCCTTCTTGTTGTTGTTATTGGTGGTGGTGGTTGTTGTTGTTGCGGTGGTGGTTGTTATTGTGGTTATTGTTTGTCTTGCTCTGTCTGATGCCTTCTTCTCACTTTTTTATCTCATCTCCTTCTCTCTCACTGTGTTGTCGTGGTTGTTATTGTTGTTATTGTGGTTGTTGTTGTTATTGTTGTTGGTCATGCTCTGTCTGCTGCTGCCTTCTCATTCCTTTATCTCATCTCCTTCTCTCTCACTGTGTTGTTGTGGTTGTTATTGTTGTTATTGTGGTTGTTGTTGTTATTGTTGTTGGTCATGCTGCCTTCTCATTCCTTTATCTCATCTTGCTGGACACTTGACTCACTCCAACTGCTTCTTCTCTCTCTTTATTGTGGTGGTTCTTGGTGTTATTGTGTTTGTTATTGTTGTGGTTGTTAATGTGGGTGTTGTTTTTGTTGTGGCTGTTGTCATGGTGGTGATTGTTGTCATGGTTGTTTTAGTTGTGGCTGTTGTCTTGGTGGTGGTTTTTGTCGTGGTGGTGGTTGTTTTGTTGTGGCTGTTGCCCTGGTGGTGGTTGTTTTTGTTGTGGCTGTTGTCGTGGTGGTGGTTGTTGTCATGGTAGTGGTTGTTTTTGTTGTAGCTGTTGTCGGGGTGGTAGTGGTTGTTGTCGTGGTGGTGGTCGTTTTGTTGTGGCTGTTGTCGTGGTGGTGGTTGTTTTTGTTGTGGCTGTTGTCGTGGTGGTGGTCGTTTTTGTTGTGGCTGTTGTCGTGGTGGTGGTAGTTTTTGTCGTGGTGGTTGTTTTAGCGTGGCTGTGGTTGTGGTAGTCGTTTTTGTTGTGGCAGTGGTTGTTTTTGTCGTGGTGGTGGTGGTGGTGGTTGTTTTAGTGTGGCTGTTGTCGTATTGGTGGTTGTTGATGTTATTGTGTTTGTTATTGTTGTGGTTGTTAATGTGGGTTTTGTTTTTGTTGTGGCTGTTGTCATGGTGGTGGTTGTTGTCGTGGTTGTTTTTGTAGTGGTTGTTTTTGTCGTGGTCGTTTTGGTTGTGGCTGTTGTCGTGGTGGTTGTTTTAGCGTGACTATTGTGGTGGTGGTTTTTGTTGTGGTAGTGGTCGTTTTTGTCGTGGCTGTTGTCGTGGTGGTGGTTGTTTTTGTCGTGGTGGTGGTTGTTTTAGTGTGGCTGTTGTCGTGGTGGTGGTGGTCGTTTTTTGTTGTGGCTGTTGTCGTGGTGGTGGTTGTTTTTGTCGGGGTGGTGGTGGTTGTTGTCGTGGTAGTGGCCGTTTTTGTTGTGGCTGTTGTCGTGGTGGTGGTTGTTTTTGTTTTGGCTGTTGTCGTGGTGGTGGTTGTTTTTGTCGGGGAGGTGGTGGTTGCTGTCATGGTAGTGGTCGTTTTTGTTGTGGCTGTTGTCGTGGTGGTGGTTGTTTTTGTTGTGGCTGTTGCCGTGGTGGTGGTTGTTTTTTTGTTGTGGTGGTGGTTGTTGTGGTAGTGGTTGTTTTTGTTGTTGTGGTGGTGGTTGTTTTTGTTATGCTATTGTAGTGGTGGTGGTGGTTGTTGTCATGGTGGTGATCGTTTTTGTTGTGGCTGTTGTAGTGGTGGTGGTTGTTTTTGTCGGGGTGGTGGTGGTTGTTACCGGGGTGGTAGTGGTCGTTTTGTTGTGGTTGTTGTCGTGGTGGTGAATGTTTTTGCTGTGGCTGTTGTAGTGGTGGTGGTTGTTTTTGTCGGGGTGGTGGTGGTTGTTGTCGGGATGGTAGTGGTTGTTGTCGTGGTGGTGGTCATTTTGTTGTGGCTGTTGTCGTGGTAGTGGTTGTTTTTGTCGGGGTGGTGGTGGTTGTTGTCGTGGTAGTGGCCGTTTTTGTTGTGGCTGTTGTCGTGGTGGTGGTTGTTTTTGTTTTGGCTGTTGTCGTGGTGGTGGTTGTTTTTGTCGGGGAGGTGGTGGTTGCTGTCATGGTAGTGGTCGTTTTTGTTGTGGCTGTTGTCGTGGTGGTGGTTGTTTTTGTTGTGGCTGTTGCCGTGGTGGTGGTTGTTTTTTGTTGTGGTGGTGGTTGTTGTGGTAGTAGTTGTTTTTGTTGTTGTGGTGGTGGTTGTTTTTGTTATGCTATTGTAGTGGTGGTGGTTGTTTTTGTAGGGGTGGTGGTGGTTGTTGTCATGGTGGTGATCGTTTTTGTTGTGGCTGTTGTAGTGGTGGTGGTTGTTTTTGTCGGGGTGGTGGTGGTTGTTACCGGGGTGGTAGTGGTTGTTGTCGTGGTGGTGGTCGTTTTGTTGTGGTTGTTGTCGTGGTGGTGAATGTTTTTGCTGTGGCTGTTGTAGTTGTTTTTGTCGGGGTGGTGGTGGTTGTTGTCGGGATGGTTGTGGTTGTTGTCGTGGTGGTGGTCATTTTGTTGTGGCTGTTGTCGTGGTAGTGGTTGTCATTGTCGTGGTTGTTTTTGTTGTGGCTGTTGTCGTGGAGGTGGTTGTTTTTGTCGTGGTGGTTGTTTTAGGTAGTACACATAGTAGTGTTTCAAGTAGTATACATAGTGGTGTTTAAAGTAGTATACAGAGTAGAGATTAAAGTAGTACATGTAGTAGTATTTCAAATAGTACACATAGTAGTGTTTTGTATTGTTTAAAGTAGTACACATAGTATTTGTTAAAGAAGTAATAGTGTACAGCAGGACACATAGTATTATTTAAAGTTTTACACATAGTATTGTTTAAACAATAATATGTGTACTACATTAACACTGTCATGTTTACTACGTTGAACACTACTATATGTACTACTTAAAACACTAGTACACAGTGTGTTAAGTATAACTGTTATTACTGTGAATGATTCATGTCAATATAATAGTATATAATCAATTATTCGTCAATAATTATAACTAATATTGTATATGATTCATGTCATTAACTACAGTACTTACCATGACCACTACATAATATTTATAGTTTATAGTTATTATTAATAATAATGTGTTACAGGTATAACTACAGTACTTACCATGACCACTACATAATATTTATAGTATATTATTATTAATAATAAATATGTTACAGGTATAACTACAGTACTTATCATTACCACTACATAATATTCATAGTATATTATTATTAATAATAAATATGTTACAGGTATAACTACAGTACTTATCATTACCACTACATTATATTTACAGTATATTATTATTATTAATAATGTGTTACAGGTATAACTACAGAACTTACCATGACAAATACATAATATTTATAGTATATTATTATTAATAATGTGATACAGGTATAACTACACTACTTACCATGACAAATACATAATATTTAAGGTATATTATTATTATTAATAATGTGTTAAAGGTATAACTACAGTACTTACCATGGCCACTACATAATATGTATAATAATAATAATAATGTATTACAGGTATAACCACAGTACTTACCATGACCACTACATAATATTTATAGTATACTACTACTACTAATAATAATAATACTACTGTGTTACAGGTATAACTACAGTACTTACCATGACCACTACATAATATTGATAATTATTAATAATAATAATGTGTTGCAGGTATAACTACAGTACTTACCATGACCACTAAAAAATATTTATAGTATAATAATAATAATAATAATGTGTTACAGGTATAACCACAGTACTTACCATGGCCACTACATAATATTTATAGTATATTATTATTAATAATAAGTATGTTACAGGTATAACTACAGTACTTACCATGACCACTACGTAATATTTATAGTTTATAATTATTAATAATATTAATAATAATAATGAAATACAGGTATAACTACAGCACTTACCATGGCCACTACATAATATTTATAGTATATTATTATTAATAGTAATAATATTAATAATGTGTTACAGGTATAACTACAGTACTTACCATGACAACTACATAATATTTATAGTTTATAATTATTAATAATAATAATGTGTTAAAGGTATAACTACAGTACTTACCATGACCACTACATCATATGTATAGTATACTATTATTAATAATATATATGTTACAGGTATAACTACAGTACTTGCCATGACCACTACATAATATTTATAATTAATAATAATCATTTGTTACAGGTATAACTACAGTACTTACTATGACCACTACATCAAAATTATAGTATATTAATAATAATAATAATAATGTGTTACAGGTATAACTACAGTACTTACCATAACCACTACATAATATTTATAGTACATTGTTATTAATAATAAATATGTTACAGGTATAACTATAGTACTTACCATGACAACTACATAATATATATAGTATATTGTTATTAATAATAAATGTTACAGGTACAACTACCGTACTTACCATGACAACTGCATAATATTTATAGTTTATATTTATTAATAATAACAATAATAATAATGTGCTAAAGGTATAGCTACAGTACTTACCATGACCACTACATAATAGTTGTAGTATATTATTATTAATAGTAAATATGTTACAGGTATAACTACAGTTCTTACCATGACCACTACATAATATTTATATTATATTAAAAATAATAATAATAATGTGTTACAGGTATAACTACAGTACTTACCATGACCACTACATAATATTTATAGTATATTAATAATAATAATGTGTTACAGGTATAACTACAGTACTTAGCATGACCACTACATAATATTAATAATAATAATGTGTTACAGGTATAACTACAGTACTTACCATGACCACTACATAATATTTATAGTATATTATTATTATTAATAATAATAATAATGTGTTACAGGTATAACTACAGTACTTACCATGACCACTACATAATATTTATAGTATATTATTATTAATAATAATAATAATGTGTTACAGGTATAACTACAGTACTTACCATGACCACTACATAATATTAATAGTATATTAATAATAATAATAATAATGTGTTACAGGTATAAATACAGTACTTACCATGACCACTACATAATATTTATAGTATATTATTAATAATAATAATAATAATGTGTTACAGGTATAACTACAGTACTTACCATGACCACTACATAATATTAATAGTATATTAATAATAATAATAATAATGTGTTACAGGTATAAATACAGTACTTACCATGACCACTACATAATATTTATAGTATATTAATAATAATAATAATAATAATGTGTTACAGGTATAACTACAGTACTTACCATGACCACTACATAATATTTATAGTATATTAATAATAATAATGTGTTACAGGTATAACTACAGTACTTACCATGACCACTACATAATATTTATAGTATATTAATAATAATAATGTGTTACAGGTATAACTACAGTACTTAGCATGACCACTACATAATATTAATAATAATAATGTGTTACAGGTATAACTACAGTACTTACCATGACCACTACATAATATTTATAGTATGTTATTATTATTAATAATAATAATAATGTGTTACAGGTATAACTACAGTACTTACCATGACCACTACATAATATTTATAGTATATTATTAATAATAATAATAATAATGTGTTACAGGTATAACTACAGTACTTACCATGACCACTACATAATATTAATAGTATATTAATAATAATAATAATAATGTGTTACAGGTATAAATACAGTACTTACCATGACCACTACATAATATTTATAGTATATTAATAATAATAATAATAATAATGTGTTACAGGTATAACTACAGTACTTACCATGACCACTACATAATATTTATAGTACATTATTATTATTAATAATAATAATAATGTGTTACAGGTACAACTACAGTACTTAGCACGACCACTACATAATATCAATAGTATATTAATAATAATAATAATAATGTGTTACAGGTATAACTACAGTACTTACCATGACCACTACATAATATTTATAGTATATTATTATTATTAATAATAATAATAATAATGTGTTACAGGTATACCTACAGTACTTAGCATGACCACTACATAATATTTATAGTATTTTATTATTAATAATAATAATAATAATGTGTTACAGGTATAAATACAGTACTTACCATGACCACTACATAATATTAATAGTATATTAATAATAATAATAATAATGTGTTACAGGTATAAATACAGTACTTACCATGACCACTACATAATATTTATAGTATATTATTATTATTAATAATAATAATAATGTGTTACAGGTATAACTACAGTACTTACCATGACCACGCTGAGCACGGTGGCGAGGACGTCGTTGCCCAGAGTTTCTTACGTCACCGCCATGGATCTTTTCGTCACCGTCTGCTTCCTGTTTGTGTTTGCGGCTCTGATGGAGTACGCCACCTTGAACTATTACTCCTACTGCACACGCAGGCTGCCTTGCCTGGACAGGAAGAGACACGTGAGTCGTCATCATCACCTTCTGGCCACAAAACCTTTCTAGAAGCAGGAACTGAATGTCTTTCAACTTGTTGGGAAAGAAACTAAACTAGTATACGGCTGGACACTATCATGTTACCGGTGGTCAATATCAATAATTATTAATAATTTATAACAACATTTAATATTTATGTCTTGATCATTTCAAGCATATACAACGTTCACTTTTTTCAACGACATCACTGATTATTTCTCACTGCAGCCTTCATGAGAGATAGTAAAACACCACTTACTGTACAAGGTCTGCTGTCATTAGGATGCCGACTGCTCGGATGTTCACATATTCCCATTTAGATGAAGAATGACCCGTAATCCTCGCCAAGAACCAGGAAACAAGCGTCTTTTCATGTCGTTCTCGCCATTCCCGGGTCTAAATTGGCTGTCAAAATATACCAACTTGTCGGAATACATCCTCAGCCTTTTATTATCCAGGTGAGAGGCACGATATATAGTCGTGGTCAAAAGTTTACATATACTTGTAAAGAACATCATGTCATGGCTGTCTTGAGTTTCCAATCATTTCTACAACTCTTATTTTTTTGTGATGTAGTGATTGGAGCACATACTTGTTGGTCACAAAAAACATTCATGAAGTTTGCTTCTTTTATGAATTTATTATGGCTCTACTGAAAATGTGAGGGTCAAAAGTATACACACAGCAATGTTAATATTTGCTTACATGTCCCTTGGCAAGTTTACCTGCAAAAAAGCGCTTTTGGTAGCCATCCACAAGCTTCTGCTTGAATTTTTGACCACTCCTCTTGACAAAATTGGTGCAGTTCATCTAAATGTGTTGCTTTTCTGACATGGACTTGTTTCTTCAGCATTGTCCATCAATTTAAGTCAGGACTTTGGGAAGGCCATTCTAAAACCTTCATTCTCGCCTGATTTAGCCATTCCTTTACCACTTTTTGACGTGTGTTTGGAGCCATTGTCCTGTTGGAACACCCAACTGCGCCCAAGACCCAACCTCCGGGCTGATGATTTTAGGTTGTCCTGAAGAATTTGGAGGTCATCCTCCTTTTTACTCTCTGTAAAACACCAGTTCCATTGGCAGCAAAACAGGCCCAGAGCATAATACTACCACCACCACCATGCTTGACAGTAGGTATGGTGTTCCTGGGACCTTTTCTCCTCCAAACATATTGCTGGGTATTGTGTCCAAACAGCTCAATTTTTGTTGCATCTGACTACAAAACTTTCCTCCAAAAGGTCTTATCTTTGTCCATGTGATCAGCAGCAAACTTTAGATGAGCCTTAAGGTGTGGCTTCTGGAGCAAGGGCTTCCTTCTTGCATGTCCACACTTGACTGTTCCAGCAGCTTCCAATTCATTGCAGACCTGCTTCTTGTTGGTTCTCAGTTGACTCTTGATCATCCTGACCAGTTTTCTCTCAGCAGCAGCGTTTTCTTCTTGATCGTGGCAGTGACAAAACTGTGCCATGCACTTTATACTTACAATTGTCTGCACAGTTGCTCTTGGGACCTTAAGCTGCTTTGAAATGGCTCCAAGGGACTTTCCTGACTTGTTCAAGTCAATGATTAGTTTTTTCAGATCCGTGCCGAGTTCCTTTGACTTTCCCATTGTCGCGTTTGTAAGCGAGTCTAATGACTGCATCACATGAAACCTATTTAAATGGGCTCAGAGAAGTCAACAGGTGTCGTCAATCATAATCACTCACATGAAGTTAGGAGGCCATGCCATGAAGCTAATCTGATTTGATTGTAACTTTTCTACATCACCAAAATTGATCATGTATGTTGCTGTATTTATACTTTTGACTCAGCAGATTTGCTCACATTTTCAGTAGACCCATAATAAATTCATAAAAGAACCAAACTTCATGAATGTTTTTTGTGACCAACAAGTATGTGCTCCAATCACTCTATCACAAAAAAATAAGAGTTGTAAAAATGATTGTAAACTCAAGACAGCCATGACATTATGTTCTTTACAAGTGTATGTACACTTTTGACCACGACTGTATGATCTACAATCAAATTTGACGATCAAGGAAGCAGCTAATCAGTCGATGTCAACATTGGCAATCATGGTGCCGCTGTAAATAATCCGTCTAATAAATAATACTATAAACATTATAATAATAAATTATAATTATATATATATATGTATATGTATATTTATTATAATAAATAAACATTGATTAATATGTAAAATAATCAGTAATACATGTTAATATTCAAGTCTAAAAAAGTAAATGGACTTTTTGGATGTTTTTTAGAGGACCTCCCATTGGCTCTTACCTTTATTTAGAATAGAATAGAATAGAAAGTACTTTATTGATCCCTGGAGGCACCACAGTTCGCTCACAATAGACAATAAACATTTAGGTATTTTTACACCTAAATAAAATAAATACAGTCTATTATACAGCATTATTCACAAGTGAATAACATAAATACAGTCTATTATACAGCATTATTCACAAGTGAATAACATAAATACAGTCTATTATACAGCATTATTCACATGTGAATAATATAAATACAGTCTATTATACAGCATTATTCACATGTGAATAACATATACAGCATTATTCACATGTGAATAACATAAATACAGTCTATTATACAGCATTATTCACATGTGAATAACATAAATACAGTCTATTATACAGCATTATACACATGTGATTAACATAAATACAGTCTATTATACAGCATTATTCACATGTGAATAACATAAATACAGTCTATCATACAGCATTATTCACATGTGAATAACATAAATACAGTCTATCGTACTATCATACAGCATTATTCACATGTGAATAACATAAATACAGTCTATTATACAGCATTATTCACATGTGAATAACATAAATACAGTCTATCATTCAGCATTATTCACATTTGAATAACATAAATACAGTCTATTATACAGCATTATTCACATGTGAATAACAAATACAGTCTATCATACAGCATTATTCACATGTGAATAACAGTCTATCGTACTATCATACAGTATTATTCACATGTGAATAACATAAATGCAGTCTATTATACAGCATTATTCACATGTGAATAACATAAATACAGTCTATTATACAGCATTATTTACATGTGAATAACATAAATACAGTCTATTATACAGCATTATTCACATGTGAATAACATAAATGCAGTCTATTATACAGCATTATTCACATGTGAATAACATAAATACAGTCTATTATACAGCATTATTTACATGTGAATAACATAAATACAGTCTATTATACAGCATTATTCACATGTGAATAACATATACAGCATTATTCACATGTGAATAACATAAATACAGTCTATTATACAGCATTATTCACATGTGAATAACATAAATACAGTCTATTATACAGCATTATACACATGTGAATAACATAAATACAGTCTATTATACAGCATTATTCACATGTGAATAACATAAATACAGTCTATCATACAGCATTATTCACATGTGAATAACATAAAAACAGTCTATCGTACTATCATACAGCATTATTCACATGTGAATAACATAAATACAGTCTATTATACAGCATTATTCACATGTGAATAACAAATACAGTCTATCATACAGCATTATTCACATTTGAATAACATAAATACAGTCTATTATACAGCATTATTCACATGTGAATAACATAAATACAGTCTATCATACAGCATTATTCACATGTGAATAACATAAATACAGTCTATTATTCAGCATTATTCACATGTGAATAACATAAATACAGTCTATTATACAGCATTATTTACATGTGAATAACATAAATACAGTCTATTATACAGCATTGTTCACATGTGAATAATATAAATACAGTCTATTACACAGCATTGTTCACATGTGAATAACATAAGTACAGTCTATTATACAGCATTGTTCACATGTGAATAATATAAATACAGTCTATTACACAGCATTATTCACATGTGAATAACATAAATACAGTCTATTATACAGCATTGTTCACATGTGAATAACATAAGTACAGTCTATTATACAGCATTATTCACATGTGAATAACATAAATACAGTATATAATACAGCATTATTCACATGTGAATAACATAAATACAGCATTATTCACATGTGAATAATATAAATACAGTCTATTATACAGCATTATTCACATGTGAATAATATAAATACAGTCTATTATACAGCATTATTCACATGTGAATAACAAATAGTCTATTATACAGCATTATTCACATGTGAATAACATAAATACAGTCTATTATACAGCATTATTCACATGTGAATAACATAAATACAGTCTATCATACAGCATTATTCACATTTGAATAACATAAATACAGTCTATTATACAGCATTGTTCACATGTGAATAACATAAGTACAGTCTATTATACAGCATTGTTCACATGTGAATAATATAAATACAGTCTATTACACAGCATTATTCACATGTGAATAACATAAATACAGTCTATTATACAGCATTGTTCACATGTGAATAACATAAGTACAGTCTATTATACAGCATTATTCACATGTGAATAATATAAATACAGTCTATTATACAGCATTGTTCACATGTGAATAACATAAGTACAGTCTATTATACAGCATTATTCACATGTGAATAATATAAATACAGTCTATTATACAGCATTATTCACATGTGAATAACAAATACAAACTATTATACAGCATTATTAACGTGTGAATAATATAAATACAGTCTATTATACAGCATTATTCACATGTGAATAATATAAATACAGTCTATTGTGAAGTGAAGTGAATTACATTTATATAGCGCCTTTCTCTAGTGACTCAAAGCGCTTTACATAGTGAAACCCAATATCTAAGTTACATTTAAAGCAGTGTGGGTGGCACTGGGAGCAGGTGGGTAAAGTGTCTTGCCCAAGGACACAACGGCAATAACTAGGATGGCGGAAGCGGGGATCGAACCTGCAACCCTCAAGTTGCTGGCACGGCCGCTCTACCAACCGAGCTATACCGCCCCTATTACACAGCATTAATCACATGTGAATAACATAAATACAGTGTATTACACAGCATTATTCACATGTGAATAACATAAATACAGTCTATTATACAGCATTATTCACATGTGAATAACATAAATACAGTGTATTACACAGCATTATTCACATGTGAATAACAAATACAGTCTATTATACAGCATTATTAATGTGTGAATAATATAAATACAGTCTGTTATACAACATTGTTCACATGAGAATAACATAAATACAGTCTATTATACAGCATTATTCACATGTCAATAACATAAATACAGTCTATTATACAGCATTATTCACATGTGAATAACATAAATACAGTCTATAATACAGCATTATTCACATGTAAATAACATAAATACAGTCTATTATACAGCATTATTCACATGTGAATAATGTAAATACAGTCTATTACACGGCATTATTCACATGTGAATAACATAAATACAGTCTATTATACAGCATTATTCACATGTGAATAACATAAATACAGTCTATTATACAGCATTATTCACATGTGAATAACATAAATACAGTGTATTACACAGCATTATTCACATGTGAATAACAAATACAGTCTATTATACAGCATTATTAACGTGTGAATAATATAAATACAGTCTGTTATACAACATTGTTCACATGAGAATAACATAAATACAGTATATTATACAGCATTATTCACATGTCAATAACATAAATACAGTCTATTATACAGCATTATTCACATGTGAATAACATAAATACAGTCTATTATACAGCATTATTCACATGTGAATAATATAAATACAGTCTATTACACAGCATTATTCACATGTGAATAACAAATACAGTCTATTATACAGCATTATTCACATGTGAATAACATAAATACAGTCTATTATACAGCATTATTCACATGTGAATAACATAAATACAGTATTACACAGCATTATTCACATGTGAATAACGAATACAGTCTATTATACAGCATTATTAACGTGTGAATAATATAAATACAGTCTGTTATACAACATTGTTCACATGAGAATAACATAAATACAGTCTATTATACAGCATTATTCAAATGTCAATAACATAAATACAGTCTATTATACAGCATTATTCACATGTGAATAACATAAATACAGTCTATTATACATTTAAGTACAGTCAAAAAGAAATTTACGACTTCAAATACATTAAAAAAATCCTTACGTCGTTATGGGTTTCATAATGATGGTGAACAACCTTGCAGGGGAAATAGTTCTTCTCAGGTTTGTCATGTCTGTGTAATCATGTTTTGTTTTAGTCATGTTTTGTTTAGTTTAGTTATCGGACTCTTTAGTTTCTGGCTTTTCACTCCCTTGTCTTGTTTCCATGGTTACCCATAAGTTTCACCTGTTCCACGTTTGGACTCATTGTGCACTCTTGTTTGTCACCATAGCAACCCATTAGTTTTCACCTGCCCTCACGACTCACGCACCTGTCTTTAATCATGTCACTATTATTTAAGATTCCAGTTGCCAGGCTGTCTGTCTGGCGACATCATACCCCTGACACTCTGCTTCCCACTCTGTTTACCTCTGCGCACTTCATGCCATGTCCAAGTAAGTTTTTTCTATTCATGCCACAGTTAGCGACTTTTGTTCATGTCCTTAGTTTTTTGCCCACGTGCAAGTATTTGTTTCATTAGTCAAGTTTGTACTTCCGCCTTGTGTGCGCCTTTAGTTTCTTCTTTTTTGATAATATTTAATAAATCATGTACTTACATTCCCGTCTCGCCCGAGCCAACTTTCGGTTGCCTTCCGGAAAAACAAAACCCAAGGACCAAGTCATGACAAGTTTTCTCTACGTTTAATTAATAGAATGGTTGGAATCTGATTGGATTATTCCTGAGATTTAAAAAAAGGGTAGTACAGGATAGGATGGGGAAGAAGATGAGTAAAAAAATACAATCCAGACTGGGCTCCTAAGAGGTTCTAGTCTGGAGTGGGAAAAAACCTCCATGCCATGCACACATAAACATGTTACATTTAATCACGACAACTCGCAACAGAGGGGCGGGGAGTTGGGGCCCCGGAGGTCGACTGCTGCTATAAAGCGCTGCCAGCCGTCCATCACCCTGAAGGGAATCAAGCGGTGGTGAAGGCGTGGGGGGGTGTATATGCCCATTGTCTTGGGTGTGTCGATGTCATGTTCATAGGCTGGGGCTGTTCTGCAGGCAAGCAAAAGTTCGACTCCAGGTGTCGTTGAGGAGGGAGGGAGGTCAAAAGCGTCCATCATTGAGGTGTCCTCAGGGGTATTTTCAGGACAGCCTGTTCCTGTTCTTCATAGCGTCAAGGCCATTCAAGGGAGTCAAATCGTAGATTAGGATGTTTGTTTTCCGCGAGCAGACATTACAATGACTTGTCTGTTCTATTATTTTGTGGCGTGCAGAACTATTCGGTGTTGGACGCCAGACCGCCGCCCGCCGTCCTCGCCCTCAACAACTCCACGTACTGGCAGGACTTTGAGGACACGTGCGCCTACGAGTGTCTGGACGGCAAAGACTGCCAGAGCTTCTTCTGCTGCTACCAGGAGTGCAAAGGCGGCGCCTGGAGGCAAGGACGCGTCCACATCGACTTGCTGGAGCTGGACGCTTACTCGCGGGTCTTCTTCCCCACGTCCTTCTTCCTCTTCAACGTGGTCTACTGGGTGGGATACCTCTACCTCTAGCAGGAGGAGCCGGGAGAACATCCTCAGTGCCTTCAGTCCTGGGGACGGCCAAAGGACGGAACTTGGGTCTTGGTTCTTCGCCGTCTTTCGAGGTTTGTTGTTCCACGCCACAAGAACACGTCTGATCATCCCGCTACTTAGCTAATGTTTTGAGGATGACTCGTTAAAACGCACAAAGTCGCAAACTTGGTGACATTTCTTGACATGACTACGATCTTTACGAGGCTAACTGACTACGATAATCAGGGGATTATGTTCGGAAACGGTCCCTTGTTTAAGTACAAGGCTCATTGGTAAATTGTCAGTATTACAACAGTACTAACAGTACAATACTATCATTTTTTTAAAGCCAATATTCAATTTATTTACAAATAAAAGTACTGACTAGCCTTTTGTTTGTCCAAATAGTAGTCTGGTTAGCTTTAGCACATCCAGCTGGCTCGCGAGCTAACGATAGTAGCAGGCTACGAGCTAGCAAACAAAGTTAGAAAACTTTCAAATCTTGTAGTCCTCAAAGTTCGAGACAAGTAAGTTAAATAATCGCTAGCTATGTTGCTAACTAGCAGGCTATTTTTTTTTTTTAGCAAGTAAAGCTAGCTATGGCTTGTTTTACCGTTTAAATTCACTTTTGTAGCTTAAGTTTGTAAGGAAAGTTGATCTCAGGTTAGAAATGTTTAGTTTTCAGTCAAAATGATCATGAAAGAGATTTTTCATAAAAACTTTCCGCTTTTGTCCCCCAAATTAGCTCGAGTAAATCCTTTGTTATTTAGCTATTAAGCTAACGAAGAACTAAAATGTGTTTTCTTTGCTTATCACATCCACACATTGGTGGGGATCACTCATTTACTTTTCCAGCAGTTTCGATAAGTCCGGACATTTTTCATTATTTCGGACGAGAGGGTTTTATTTAATATTTTGGCGAGCGTTGTTCGTGTTTGAGCACATTTTTGGTATTTCCAACGTGCTTTGTCATTGGCAAACATTAGAAATGGATTTCACGATGGCGTTAAAAAGAACGTAAATACAAACCCCGTTTCCATATGAGTTGGGAAATTGTGTTAGATGTAAATATAAACGGAATACAATGATTTGCAAATCCGTTTCAACCCATATTCAATTGAATGCACTACAAAGACAACATATTTGATGTTCAAACTGATACAATTTTTTTTTTTTTTTGCAAATAATAATTACCTTAGAATTTCATGGCTGCAACACGTGTCAAAGTAGTTGGGAAAGGGCATGTTCACCACTGTGTTACATGGCCTTTCCTTTTAACAACACTCAGTAAACGTTTGGGAACTGAGGAGACACATTTTTGAAGCTTCTCAGGTGGAATTCTTTCCCATTCTTGCTTGATGTACAGCTTAAGTTGTTCAACAGTCCGGGATCTCCGTTGTGCTATTTTAGGCTTCATAATGCGCCACACATTTTCAATGTCTGGACTACAGGCAGGCCAGTCTAGTACCCGCACTCTTTTACTATGAAGCCACGTTGATGTAAGACGTGGCTTGGCATTGTCTTGCTGAAATAAGCAGGGGCGTCCATGGTAACGTTGCTTGGATGGCAACATATGCTGCTCCAAAACCTGTATGTACCTTTCAGCATTAATGGTGCCTTCACAGATGTGTAAGTTACCCATGTCTTGGGCACTAATACACCCCCATACTATCACACATGCTGCCTTTTACACTTTCACCCTAGAACAATCCGGATGGTTCTTTTCCTCTTTGGTCCGGAGGACACGACGTCCACAGTTTCCCAAAACAATTTGAAATGTGGACTCGTCAGACCACAGAACACTTTTCCACTTTGTATCAGTCCATCTTAGATGAGCTCAGGCCCAGCGAAGCCGACGGCGTTTCTGGGTGTTGTTGATAAACTGTATTCGCCTTGCATAGGAGAGTTTTAACTTGCACTTACAGATGTAGCGACCAACTGTAGTTACTGACAGTGGGTTTCTGAAGTGTTCCTGAGCCCATGTGGTGATATCCTTTACACACTGGTGTCGCTTGTTGATGCAGTACAACCTGAGGGATGGAAGGTCACGGGCTTAGCTGCTTACGTGCAGTGATTTCTCCAGATTCTCTGAACCCTTTGATGATATTACGGAGCGTAGATGGTGAAATCCCTAAATTCCTTGCAATAGCTGCTTGAGAAAGGTTTTTCTTAAACTGTTCAACAATTTGCTCATGCATTTGTTGACAAAGTGGTGACCCTCGCCCCATCCTTGTTTGTGAATGGAATCGACTTTTATACCCAATCATGGCACCCACCTGTTCCCAATTAGCCTGTTCACCTGTGGGATGTTCCAAATAAGTGTTTGATGAGCATTCCTCAACTTTATCAGTATTTATTGCCACCTTTCCCAACTTCTTTGTCACGTGTTGCTGGCTTAAAATTCTAAAGTGAATGATTATTTGCAAAAAAAAAAAAAAAGTTTATGAGTTTGAACATCAAATATGTTGTCTTTGTAGCATATTCAACTGAATATGGGTTGAAAACTATTTGCAAATCATTGTATTCCGTTTATATTTACATTTAACACAATTTCCCAACTCATATGGAAACGGGGTTTGTAGTTTGGCTTTAGAATTGTAGCGTAACAAAAGTGAGTCGGATTATGTCATGACTCATTTCTTTGAGTCGCGCTGCTTGCCGTAAACCAGAAGTTCTCAAACTATGGCAGTTTAACTTTGGAAGGTTTGCCGTGTCGTCGTGAATAAATTATCTTGTGCCGTGTGAGGTCCGTGAAATTTGAATTTGAAATTCTGCAAATATTTTATTAGTAGGTGTGTATTTTCCAACATACTCTTTGGCAATAATACCAGAATGGTGCTATAAGTTCACGATAACGCGCCCATGTCAATAATATTCCGTTCTAATATTAAACGTCGTTTGTTCAGTAAACCAAAGACGTGGAAGTCTTGTTGTCTCGTGAAAGTTGAAGGAAAACTGAAAGGTTAGCGTGTAGCCGTGCTTTTTATTTATGTTGTTGCTGAAACACGAGCTCACCACAATTCTGCTATTAAAAATGTACCAAAAATGAAGCAAAATGTCAAATTGCTACATCTCACGTTGCTATGGATACACCAGAATACTTTTAAAGTGATTTGATTAGCTGACGACTGTGGAGTCAAATATTTGACACTTTCAAGACCAGCACCAGGACCTAGTGTAACACTAACCCTAACCCAACCAAAACCCCAATTAGAACCAACCTTGAACAGGTCTTGACTCCTTAATACAACCCCAACCAAGAAAAAAAAACAGAACCTAGTGTAACACAAACCATAAACCCAACCAAAACCCCAGTTCGAAACCTGACCAAGGTATTGACTCCTTAATACAGCCCCAACCAAGACCAGACCCTAGTGTAACACTAACCATAAACCCAACCAAAACCCCAGTTAGAACCCTGACCAAGGTATTGACTCCTTAATGCAACCCCGACCAAGACCATAACCAGAAGCTAGTGTAACATTAACCATAAACCCAACCAAAACCCCAATTAGAACCCTGAACAGGTCTTGACTCCTTAATACAACCCCAACTAAGACAAAAAACAGAACCTAGTGTAACACTAACCATAAACCCAGCCAAAACCCCAGTTAGAACTCTGGCCAAGGTCTTGACTCCTTAATACAACCACAACCAGAACCTAATGTAACACTAACCATAAATCCAACCAAAACCCCAGTTCGAAACCTGACCAAGGTATTGACTCCTTAATACAGCCCCAACCAAGACCAGACCCTAGTGTAACACTAACCATAAACCCAACCAAAACCCCAGTTAGAACCCTGACCAAGGTATTGACTCCTTAATGCAACCCCGACCAAGACCATAACCAGAAGCTAGTGTAACATTAACCAAAACCCCAATTAGAACCCTGAACAGGTCTTGACTCCTTAATACAACCCCAACCAAGAAAAAAAAACAGAACCTAGTGTAACACAAACCATAAACCCAACCAAAACCCCAGTTCGAAACCTGACCAAGGTATTGACTCCTTAATACAGCCCCAACCAAGACCAGACCCTAGTGTAACACTAACCATAAACCCAACCAAAACCCCAGTTAGAACCCTGACCAAGGTATTGACTCCTTAATGCAACCCCGACCAAGACCATAACCAGAAGCTAGTGTAACATTAACCATAAACCCAACCAAAACCCCAATTAGAACCCTGAACAGGTCTTGACTCCTTAATACAACCCCAACCAAGAAAAAAAAACAGAACCTAGTGTAACACAAACCATAAACCCAACCAAAACCCCAGTTCGAAACCTGACCAAGGTATTGACTCCTTAATACAGCCCCAACCAAGACCAGACCCTAGTGTAACACTAACCATAAACCCAACCAAAACCCCAGTTAGAACCCTGACCAAGGTATTGACTCCTTAATGCAACCCCGACCAAGACCATAACCAGAAGCTAGTGTAACATTAACCATAAACCCAACCAAAACCCCAATTAGAACCCTGAACAGGTCTTGACTCCTTAATACAACCCCAACCAAGAAAAAAAAACAGAACCTAGTGTAACACAAACCATAAACCCAACCAAAACCCCAGTTCGAAACCTGACCAAGGTATTGACTCCTTAATACAGCCCCAACCAAGACCAGACCCTAGTGTAACACTAACCATAAACCCAACCAAAACCCCAGTTAGAACCCTGACCAAGGTATTGACTCCTTAATGCAACCCCGACCAAGACCATAACCAGAAGCTAGTGTAACATTAACCATAAACCCAACCAAAACCCCAATTAGAACCCTGAACAGGTCTTGACTCCTTAATACAACCCCAACCAAGACAAAAACCAGAACCTAGTGTAACACTAACCATAAACCCAGCCAAAACCCCAGTTAGAACTCTGACCAAGGTCTTGACTCCTTAATACAACCACAACCAGAACCTAATGTAACACTAACCATAAATCCAACCAAAACCCCAGTTAGAAACCTGACCAAGGCCTTAACTCCTTAATACAACCCCAACCAAGACCAGAACCTAATAATAATTAATTAATTAATTAATTAATTAATAATTAATAACTGGGATTTATATAGCGCTTTTCTAAGTACCCAAAGTCGCTTTACATGTAGAACCCATCAATCATTCACACCTGGTGGTGGTAAGCTACTTTCATAGCCACAGCTGCCCTGGGGTAGACTGACGGAAGCGTGGCTGCAATTTGCGCCAACGGCCCCTCCGACCACCACCTATCATTCATCATTCAATTCACCGGTGTGAGTGGCACCGGGGGCAAAGGGTGAAGTGTCCCGCCCAAGGACACAACGGCAGCGATTTTTCGATGGTAAGAGGCGGGGAGCGAACCTGCAACCCTCAGGTTTCTGGCACGGTTGCTCTACCCACTACGCCATGCCGCCCCAACCTAGTGTAACACTAACCATAAACCCAACAAAAACCCCAGTTAGAACCTCGACAAAGGTCTTGACTCCTTAATGCAACCCCGAACAAGACCATAACCAGAAGCTAGTGTAACATTAACAATAAACCCAACCAAAACCCCAGTTAGAACCCTGACCAAGGTCTAGACTCCTTAATACAACCCCAACCAAGACCATAACCAGAATCTAGTGTAACACTTACCATAAACCCAACCAAAACCCCTAGTTTGAACCCTGACCAAGATTTTAACTCCTTAATGCAACCCCAACCAAGACCATAACCAGAACCTAGTGTAACATATTCATAAACCCAACCAAAACCCCAGTTAGAACCCTGACCAAGGTCTTGACTCCTTAATTCAAGACCAGAACCAGAACCTAGTGTAACACTTAACCATAAACCCCACCAAAACCCCAGTTACAACCCTACCAAGATCTTGACTCCTTAATACAACCCCAACCAAGACCAGAACCTAGTGTAACACTAACCATATAGCCAACCAAAACCCCAGTTACAACCCTACCAAGATCTTGACTCCTTAATACAACCCTAACCAGAAGCTAGTGTAACCATGAACTCAACCAAAACCTTGGTTTCAACCCTAACCAAGACTTCAATACAATTAAAACTAAACCCAATCAAAACCGAACCCCAGATCTAGTGTACACCTAACCAAAAACCCAAAACTTAAACTAAAACAATCAAGACCGTAACAGAACCATGTCTAACCCATAACCGCCTGACCCAAAATCCAAACCCAACCTAAAACCTGTTCAAGACCCTAGTTTTAACTCCAGCCCCAGCCCTAAAACGAACCCCAAGACCCTACCACTCCAACATTAACCCTAAGCAGAACCTAGTCTAAAACTGACCCTAAATAAGAACCCAAGATTAAAACCGCTCAAAAACCCTAACTAATAACCTAGTTTTACCTTAACAAGACCATAACACTTTAATAAAACCCAGACCAAACCCAACCAAAACCCTAACCAGATCTTGTCTACCCGTAACCAGAAACCCAAGACTAACTTCAACCAAAACATTAATCAAGACACTAACCAAGAACCTCGTATAACCCATAACCTCTAAATCTAAACCAACCTAAAACATATCCAAGACCCTAGTTTTAAAACTAGTCCCAGTCCTAAAACTAACCTCTACCAAGACACAACACTCCCAATACTAACCCAAAACAAAACCGAGTCGAACACTAACTAAAAACCAAAGACTAAACACAACCAAAACCCTAACTCGATATAATCTACGACTTACCAAAAACTTTAGACTAACTTCAACCAATATACCCAATCAATACCCTAACCAGAACCTTGTCTAACTCATAACCCCTAATTGCAAACCTAACCTGAAACATACCCAAGACCCTAGTTTTAACTCTCGTCCCAGCCCTAAAACTAACCAACACTTACCCCAACCAAAACCCAAACCAGAACATAGTCTAACACTAACTAAAACCCAAGACTAACCAACCTCAGCCCTAAAACTAACTCTTACCAAAACCTAGAGTAACACCAACCAATACGTTAGTTTTAACTCTTCAAACTAACCCTACCACTCTTATTGTAACAAGACTAACTGTTAGGGTTTTGGTTAGGGTCTAACACTAACTCCAACCCCAGCACTAACACGAAACCCAACCCACCCTAAACCTAAGCAATACCTTAAAAACTCCAACACTAACTCCAACCAAAACCCTAATCAAGTCCCTTAGCACTAGCATTAGCCCTAACCAGAACATAGTGTAACATTAACCAAAAACCCAAGAGTTACCCCAATCAAGACCTTAGTTTCATCTCTTAGACGGCCCCTAAAACGCGAACACAAACCAAGACACGAACGGTTTGGGGTCGAACACTAGCGCCAACCCAAACCAGGACCCTAACGGTTTGAGGTCGAACACTAGCGCCAACCCAAACCATGATCCTAACGGTTTGGGGTCTAACACTAGCACCAAACCAAAACATGAGCTTAACGGTTTGGGGTCTAATACTAGCACCAACCCAAACCATGATCCTAACGGTTTGGGGTCTAACACTAGCCCCAACCCAAACCAGGACCCTAACGGTTTGGGGTCGAACACTAGCACCAACCCAAACCATGATCCTAACGGTTTGGGGTCGAACACTAGCCCCAACCCAAAACATGATCCTAACGGTTTGGGGTCTAACACTAGCACCAACCCAAACCATGATCCTAACGGTTTGGGGTCTAACACTAGCCCCAACCCAAACCATGATCCTAACGGTTTGGGGTCTAACACTAGCTCCATCCCAAACCATGATCCTAACGGTTTGGGGTCTAACACTAGCCCCAACCCAAACAATGATCCTAACGGTTTGGGGTCTAACACTAGCCCCAACCCAAACCATGATCCTAACGGTTTGGGGTCTAACACTAGCGCCAACCCAAACCATGATCCTAACAGTTTGGGGTCTAACACTAGCGCCAACCCAAACTATGATCCTAACAGTTTGGGGTCTAACACTAGCGCCAACCCAAACCATGATCCTAACGGTTTGGGGTCTAACACTAGCACCAACCCAAACCATGAGCTTAACGGTTTGGGGTCTAACACTAGCACCAACCCAAACCAGGACCCTAACGGTTTGGGGTCGAACACTAGCCCCAACCCAAAACATGATCCTAACAGTTTGGGGTCGAACACTAGCACCAACCCAAACCATGATCCTAACGGTTTGGGGTCTAACACTAGCCCCAACCCAAACCATGATCCTAGCGGTTTGGGGTCGAACACTAGCACCAACCCAAACCATGATCTTAACGGTTTGGGGTCTAACACTAGCACCAACCCAAACCATGATCCTAGAGGTTTGGGGTCGAACACTAGCACCAACCCAAACCATGATCTTAACGGTTTGGGGTCTAACACTAGCACCAACCCAAACCATGATCCTAGCGGTTTGGGGTCGAACACTAGCACCAACCCAAACCATGATCTTAACGGTTTGGGGTCTAACACTAGCCCCAACCCAAACCATGATCCTAGCGGTTTGGGGTCGAACACTAGCACCAACCCAAACCATGATCTTAACGGTTTGGGGTCTAACACTAGCCCCAACGCAAACCATGATCCTAACGGTTTGGGGTCTAACACTACCACCAACCCAAACCATGATCTTAACGGTTTGGGGTCTAACACTAGCCCCAACCCAAAACATGATCCTAACAGTTTGGGGTCGAACACTAGCACCAACCCAAACCATGATCCTAACGGTTTGGGGTCTAACACTAGCCCCAACCCAAACCATGATCCTAGCGGTTTGGGGTCGAACACTAGCACCAACCCAAACAGTGATCTTAACGGTTTGGGGTCTAACACTAGCACCAACCCAAACCATGATCCTAGCGGTTTGGGGTCGAACACTAGCACCAACCCAAACCATGATCTTAACGGTTTGGGGTCTAACACTAGCCCCAACCCAAACCATGATCCTAGCGGTTTGGGGTCGAACACTAGCACCAACCCAAACCATGATCTTAACGGTTTGGGGTCTAACACTAGCCCCAACCCAAACCATGATCCTAACGGTTTGGGGTCTAACACTACCACCAACCCAAACCATGATCTTAACGGTTTGGGGTCTAACACTAGCCCCAACCCAAACCATGATCCTAACGGTTTGGGGTCGAACACTAGCGCCAACCCAAACCATGATCCTAACGGTTTAGGGTCTAACACTAGCACCAACCCAAACCATGATCTTAACGGTTTGGGGTCTAACACTAGCGCCAACCCAAACCATGATCCTAACGGTTTGGGGTCTAACACTACCACCAACCCAAACCATGATCTTAACGGTTTGGGGTCTAACAATAGCCCCAACACAAACCATGATCCTAACGGTTTGGGGTCTAACACTACCACCAACCCAAACCATGATCTTAACGGTTTGGGGTCTAACACTAGCCCCAACCCAAACCATGATCCTAACGGTTTGGGGTCTAACACTAGCGCCAACCCAAACCATGATCTTAACGGTTTGGGGTCTAACACTAGCCCCAACCCAAACCATGATCCTAACGGTTTGGGGTCTAACACTACCACCAACCCAAACCATGATCTTAACGGTTTGGGGTCTAACACTAGCACCAACCCAAACCATGATCTTAACGGTTTGGGGTCTAACACTAGCGCCAACCCAAACCATGATCCTAACGGTTTGGGGTCTAACACTACCACCAACCCAAACCATGATCTTGACGGTTTGGGGTCTAACACTAGCCCCAACCCAAACCATGATCCTAACGGTTTGGGGTCTAACACTACCACCAACCCAAACCATGATCTTAACGGTTTGGGGTCTAACACTAGCCCCAACCCAAACCATGATCCTAACGGTTTGGGGTCTAACACTAGCGCCAACCCAAACCATGATCCTAACGGTTTAGGGTCTAACACTACCACCAACCCAAACCATGATCTTAACGGTTTGGGGTCTAACACTAGCCCCAACCCAAACCATGATCCTAACGGTTTGGGGTCTAACACTAGCGCCAACCCAAACCATGATCCTAACGGTTTAGGGTCTAACACTAGCACCAACCCAAACCATGATCTTAACGGTTTGGGGTCTAACACTAGCGCCAACCCAAACCATGATCCTAACGGTTTGGGGTCCAACACTACCACCAACCCAAACCATGATCCTAACGGTTTGGGGTCTAACACTAGCCCCAACACAAACCATGATCTTAACGGTTTGGGGTCCAACACTAGCCCCAACCCAAACCATGATCCTAACGGTTTGGGGTCTAACACTAGCGCCAACCCAAACCATGATCCTAACGGTTTAGGGTCTAACACTAGCACCAACCCAAACCATGATCTTAACGGTTTGGGGTCTAACACTAGCGCCAACCCAAACCATGATCCTAACGGTTTGGGGTCTAACACTACCACCAACCCAAACCATGATCCTAACGGTTTGGGGTCTAACACTACCACCAACCCAAACCATGATCTTAACGGTTTGGGGTCTAACACTACCACCAACCCAAACCATGATCCTAACGGTTTGGGGTAACTAAAAACTCAACCCTCATACCTCGTTATTTCAGAATCAGAATCAGAATCAGCTTTATTGTCATTACGCAAGGTAACGAGATTGAGGCCATTCCATACAGTGCGATGTGTGCATGCTAGAAAAACAATGTGCAAATATATAAAAATATAAAAAATGTAGAAGTGCAATGAATATGGTGTGAAATGAATATATACATGAAAAAAACAAAAACAAAAACAGGGTGGTTGGTGGAATGGGTTATTGCACCGAAGAGAAGGCAGTTATGAGGGACAATGGGGCAGTCCGTTCAGGATGGTTATGGCCCTGGGGAAGAAGCTGTTCTTTAGCCTGTTTGTTTTGGTTTTAATGCACCTGTAGCGCTTCCCAGAGGGCAGCAGGTGGAACAGGTCAGAGCCAGGGTGGGTGCTGTCTTTGATGATGGCACTGGCTCTGTTGAGGCAGCGGGAGGTGTAGATGTCCGTCAGAGAGGGGAGAGGGCGGCCGATGATCTTCTGAGCCGTCTTGACCACTCTTTGCAGCCTCTCCCTGTCTGCTGCAGCGCAGCTGCCGTACCATACCGTAATACAGTAGGTCAGCAGGCTCTCGATGGACGAGCGGTAGAAGGTCAGCAGCAGGTCAGGCTTCAGGTTGTACTTCCCGAGGACTCTAAGGAAGTGTAGCCGCTGCTGAGCCTTCTTGATGATTGATGTGGTGTTGACTGTCCAGGAGAAGTCATTAGAGATGTGGACTCCAAGGTACCTGAAGGTGTGGACCCTCTCTACACGCTCGCCGTTGATGTAGAGGGGGGCAGGGTCGGTGCTGCTCCTCCTGAAGTCGACGATGATCTCTCTGGTCTTGCTGGTGTTGAGAGCGAGGTTGTTCTCTGAAGACCAGGCCGTCAGCTTCAGGACCTCCTCTCTGTAGGCAGCCTCGTCACCCCTGGAGATGAGCCCGACCACTGTGGTATCGTCGGCGAACTTGACGGTAAGGTTGTCACTGTGGGCCGGACTGCAGTCATGGGTGTAAAGGCAGTAGAGGAGGGGGCTCAGCACACAGCCCTGTGGGGAGCCGATGCTCAGCGTGCGGGAGGTTGAGAGGTGCGGGCCAAGTCTCACATTCTGGGGTCGGTCCGTTAGGAAGTCCCTTATCCAGGCGTTTGTGAGAGGGGTGAGGCCAAGAGTGTCCAGTTTATTGCAGAGTCTGTCCGGGATTATTGTATTGAAGGCAGAGCTATAGTCCACAGAGAGCATCCGGACGTAGCTCTGCTGCTGCTCCAGGTGGTTCAGAGCAGAGTGGAGAGCAACAGCGATGGCATCCTCTGTGGACCTGTTCGCCCGGTATGCGAACTGGTGGGGGTCGAAGTCTGGAGGGATATGGTCCTTGATGTGCTGGAGAACAAGTCGCTCGAAGCACTTCATGATTACCGGAGTGAGGGCCACTGGTCGGTAATCATTCAGGCTGGTGATGGGAGACTTCTTCGGCACCGGGATTATTGTAGATGACTTCAGGCAGGATGGGATGACTGCCTGAGCCAGGGAGAGGTTGAAGATCCTGGTGAGGGGGGGAGCGAGCTGGTGGGCGCACGTCCTGAGCACCTTTCCAGGTACTCCGTCTGGTCCGGTAGCCTTCCTGGGGTTCACAGCCAGGAGCACTCGTCTGACACTGTGCTCCTGTACAGTGAGTGGAGTGGCGCCGGAGCCCGGTGGGGGCGGGGGCAGGGCTGGAGCAGATGAGTGTCGCTGGGGGGTTTCGAAACGGGCAAAGAAACAGTTAAGCTCCTCTGCCAGTGTCGCACTCTGATCCGCAGTTGTCGTATTGCAGCCTCTGAAGTTCGTGATGTCATGAATGCCCCGCCACACCTCCCGTGAGTTTTTGCTGGACAGATGGGACTCTATGCACCTCCTGTGGTCCGCCTTTGCTTTTTTAATCCCTCTCTTCAGGTCGGCTCTAGCAACACTGTACAGTGCCCTGTCCCCTGACCTGAAGGCTGCGTCGCGGGCCCTGAGGAGTGTGCGGACCTGGCTGGTCATCCAGGGTTTCTTGTTGGGGTAAACCCGGTTGGTTTTTTCCACAGTCACATTCCCGATGCAGAACTTTATGTAGTCCAGCACCGTTCCTGTGGCTGTCTCCAGCTCCTGTTGTTGGAAGAGGTCCCAGTCTGTGTGTTGGAAGCAGTCCTGAAGTTTGGGGAGTGCATCGTCAGGCCAGGTCATAACAGTCTTTGTGATAGGCCTGGCCTGGCGTCTGATGGGGGTGTAGGTAGGAGAGAGCAGGAGGGAAAGATGGTCTGACTGTCCAAGCTGGGGGAGGGGTGTAGCTCTGTACGCGTGCTTTATGTTGGTATACACGTGGTCCAGGGTGTTCTTGCCCCTTGTAGAACACTTCACGTGCTGGTAGAACTTAGGGAGTACAGTCTTCAGATTGGCCTTATTAAAATCCCCTGCTATGATATGAACACCGTCGGGGTGGGCCCGCTGCTGTTCGTTGACGGTGTTCAGCAGAAGAGAGAGCGCTGTGTTTACTTTGGCGTCCGGTGGAATATACACAGCCGTGATGATAACAACAGACAGCTCTCTCGGGAGAAAAAAAGGCCGACATCTAACAGACATGTACTCCACGTCCGGGCAACAGTGCTGTTTAGTGATTGTCCCGTTGTTGCACCAGTTCTCATGCGCGTAGATACAGAGCCCCCCTCCTCTGCTCTTACCGGAGTCCTTAGTTCTGTCCCGGCGGAGCAGAGTGCGTCCGGCTAGCTGCATGCTAGCATCGGGTATTTCCGGGTGAAGCCAGGTTTCGGTGATAATCATAGCACAACAGTCCCAAACATAGCGGTTTCCAGCAAGTTGTAACTCCAGGTCGTCCATCTTCTGTACAAGGGATCTGGCATTAGAGAGGAACAGGCTCGGTAGAGGTGGCTTGTGGGGTTGTTTCCTAAGCCTGAGCAAGACGCCGGACCTGCGGCCACGCTTCTGCTTCCTCTCCCTCCTCCGTCTGCGCCGTCTCCCAGACCCGACAACAAACCACGGAGAGCCCTGTGCTCTCGCTATGTCATCTGGGATGTTGTGCTCGTGGTGAAAGTCGCTCGAAACAGATATCTGGTGCGAGTTACCGATATCCAAGAGTGACTGGCGGGTGTACCGGGTGTTTGCAGTACAGGTGGTGCACAAAAGGAAAAAAAACATGAAGAAAAGAAGGAAGAAAGAGCACTGAAATGGAGAGCCGTAAGCCGCTGCGTCTGTGCGCGCCGCCATCTTAAAGATACTAAAGTGGATTAAAATAAAAGTACATTATTTAATCTTGTATTTTATTGTGGTGAGAACATACAAGTGTGCGCGAGCTAGCATCGGCACTACTGTTACCGACGGATGCTTTTATTTTGTAGCTCTTTGCACTGCAATGCATTCCCAACTTCCTGTCCGCCGCCTTTCCCCCCAGAGTTCACGACCACGGTTATTCCGCTATTACAAGGTGACGCCATGTTCACGCTGGAGGAGGAAACAGGAAGTCAATCAACTTCCTGTTTCCTCCAGCATCCTACAAATGTACGTTTGATCTCCTCCTCTCCTGCATTCGTGATGCTTTGCTTTTCTGTCACTGTGGAATAATAAAGTTTCATCAAGTGGAGTCGTCTTTCTAGTTTTTAACACAACAATTGTTATTAATATTCATGATTATATGGGAGATGTTCTTACCTTTCAGCCTTCATTCCATCCCTTCCGGGTGCCCGTCTTGGTTGGGGCCTGCTGGGTCTCGTCCCCACTGTTAAGTTTAGCAGGAGGAGGTGACGGCACAGAACCACAAGGGGGAGTAAAGCTCTATGTATTTATTATATATATACTGTACATATAACATTATATATAATAATAAACCATAAATAATATCACCAAACAATAATATAAATTAAACAGGAGGAAATGGAGTCTGACTAGATCCAAGGTGTGTGTGCGTGACTGTGTGTAATTAATTGTTGTGTATTACCGTGATGTGTTGGGCGAGAGGAGGGACAAAGCAGGAAGGCAGTCCGTGGGCAGGCAGAGAGTCGGGGGCTAAGCGGGGCGAAGAAGGTCCGTGTCCATGTGAAAGGTCGAGATCCAATGGGGTAGCCAGAGAACCAGAGACGAAAAACGAGGAAGACGAGACGCACCGCTCGCCACGCAGGAACGGGGATTTCCTGCAGGAACAACAGGACAATGAAACTCGGAGGGGGAAAACACAAAAAGAGAGAGAGTTTGCTTAGAGCAAGGACATCGCTTACGGTACCAACAGAAGATTGCTACGTTCTGGCCAGGATCCTTGGGTCCACTGGTTTTTATACAGTTCGCCCTCATCAGTCCCAGGTGTGCAGATTGATGATCGCCCACATGCCGGCGGCCAGCGCGACCAGGGGCGTGTCTCGGCGCGCTGCCAACGGAGGTGCTGGCAGACCCAGCTGCCGGAGAAAAGCGGGTTCGAGCCGGCGTCGTGACAGCTTGGTGCTGCAAGGTATTCAGCGGTGCTGCAAGTCAGCCAGCTGCTGGGGTAGTGACCTTGTGTGTCAGCGTGTCTGTGATCTTTTAATTTATTTAAAAAAACAATTATTTAATTTTTTTTTTTTAATTATTATTATTATTTTTTGTATTTTATTTTGTAATCATTATTCTTATTCTTATTTACTATTATTTTTTTAATTTTTAATTATTATTTTTGTGTGTCAGCATGTCTGTGATCTTTTTTTTAATGTATTTTTTTATATATTTTATTTTGTTATTATTTTTTTTATCATTATTATTATTCTTATTTACTATAATTTTTGTAATTTTTTTGTGTGTGTGTCTTTAAAAAAAAAAGTTTTTATATATATATATATATATATATATATATTTTTTTTTTTTTAATTATTATTATTTGTATTTTATTTTATAATCATTATTCTTATTTTTATTTACTATTATTTTTATTTTTTTCCCCCTCCCTCAGGGGGAGGATTCAACAGGGCAGTTGCTGGTTGTTCCATCTCCATTGTTGGGGTCCCTGCGGGTGGGGTGGGAGGTTCTCGTGGCCCCGTGCTGGGTGGTCCTGCATCGGCCGACTTGGGTGGATTAGGTGTTAGACAGTGTTAGGCAGCGGTTGCTGTCTAACATCCGTCTGGTTACGGGGAGTCTCTGGGCCCCTAAGGCGGGGCATCCCGCCTTTCTGCCCGCGTGGGATGTGGTCTCTCGCTGGCTTGAGGGCTGGCTGTCCCCTGCTTCTCTCGTGCCTTGTCCTCTGCCGGGCGCGTCTGTCTGCGGCCTGCTGCTGGCTCTTCCGGGCGGCACGGTGGGCCGGGCTCTGAGTTTTCCTGTCGCTGGGTGGCCTGGCTGCGTAGGGTCGGTGGTCCCTGGTTCCAGCAGGCCCAACCCACAAACAGCAGGTGGGTTGGGCTCTCTGGGTGGCTGGGGCCGTACTCTAGCTCCCGCATATACTGGGAGTCAAATATATTGTACATACAAACATACATATACACATACTGTACATATACATACATACACTCATGCACATAATCACGTTTCATCAGACATATATTAACATTGTTGCCCTAGGGTAAACTGGATACAACACATGGCACACTGACAAAGCTTCACCTATTGTTACTATAACAATCTACAAGGTTAATGTAGGTTGCTTCTCTTTCTTCCCCTCCATTTTTCTGCATTCTTCCGTATCTCAAGTCATCATTACGTATATGTATTGTTGCATTTGAACAACTGTAATAGAGGTCAATTATTGGTATCGTTCATTATCAATAGTGATATTTCTATTGGTATTTGTATCGTACATCAACAATGATTTGCCTGAGAAGCTGGACAGGACAAAAAAAAAGTAAAAAGTTGAGCTGACTTCCAAGGAGTCTGTTTATTGCAAGTGTGGCCTTCATAGTCAACAAGACCTCAATCATCTGCCAACAATACAACACGTACATATTATCATTATCATCATTATTATCATCATAATTATTGTCATGTTCACACATTCATCAGTTATAAAATCCCTTCCATGAACATAAATAAAGACAATGTTGTACTTGTGACACGGTGAGAAGATGATACCATCTAAATATCGATACCAAGGTGGGTGTTGGTATCGGATCGCTACTCGCCTGATTGGAGCGAGACTCTTGTTGCCAGAAAACAACTCGGTGTTATGCAACGGGTTGTGTTTGTGCCTCATTCCCGTGAGAACCCTGCGCCTGACTGGTTGAAGCATTAAGGGGCGGGACTATCCAGGACCAGCTGCAGCGTGCTCAAACGAGCGCCGGGTAGCATCCGAGAGCAGATAATACTGTATCGTCTCTTTCGGCGGTGCATCCTGCACTCGTGCCGGAAGTGAGCGAGTGGAATTGCTATTACGCTAATCGCACTTGTAGTCCGATACTGTGCCGTATGATACTATGATATCATTACATACTGTTTGGCATGATACATGTCCTGAAAACGGTGTGTGGATGAGAATTTTGTAGGATCAAGAAGTATCTCACAGAATCAAACACATGACAAACATGCACAGCTGACTGGCACGATACCAATATTGTAGCCTTGAGTATTGGCCGATACCAATATTAATCTGATACGATATCAACATTAATCCTAAATTTTTTTTTTATTATTTTGTGGTTTGTAACGTTGGAGCATGTTTAATTAAGTCAATTGAGTCACACAGAGAACAATGCGGACACGTTTGTTACTGAATACTTTCTAATACGCTTCTGCCTTGGAGACTATAAGTAATCTTCAACTATAGTTACATACTTCTTGTTTGTATTGACAAATGTGCTGTTTTACACTTATTACGTATGTCTGGCTTCTGTGCTTAGCTGTTGTGTAGCTGCAATATAGCCTAGCATGTTTACCTTTGTAAATTACTTTAATGAAATAGAAGAAATGGTTTGTTTATTGGAGGACAAGTAAACACTCTGCAGGAGTGCTTGTATCGCACATGATATCACACACAAGTAAGCACGCTGCAGGACTGCTTGTATCGCACATGATATCACACACAAGTAAGCACGCTGCAGGACTGCTTGTATCGCACATGATATCACACACAAGTAAACACTCTGCAGGACTGCTTGTATCGCACATGATATCACACACAAGTAAGCACGCTGCAGGGCTGCTTGTATTGCACATGATATCACACACAAGTAAACACTGTGCAGGACTGCTTGTATCGCACACAAGTAAATAGGCTACAGGACTGCTTGTATCGCACAATGATATCACACACAAGTAAACGCGCTGCAGGACTGCTTGTATCGCACATGATATCACACAAGTAAACACGCTGCAGGACTCCTTGTATCGCACATGATATCACACACAAGTTAACACGCATAACGACTGCTTGTATTGCACATGATATCACACAAGTAAACACGCTCCAGGACTGCTTGTATCACACATGATATCATGTGCGATACAAGCAGTCCTGCAGCGTGTTTACTTACACGCTGCAGGACTGCTTGTATCGCACATGATATCACACACAAGTTAACACGCTGTAGGACTGCTTGTATCGCACATAATATCACACACTGCTTGTATCGCACATGATATCACACAAGTAAACACTCTGCAGGACCGCTTGTATCGCACATGATACCACACACAAGCAAACACACTGTAGGAGTGTTTGTATCGTACATGATATCACACAAGTAATACTGCAGGACTGCTTGTATCACACATGATACACACAAATAATACTGCATGACTGCTTGTATCGCACATGATATCACACACAAGTAAACCGTCTGCAGGACTGCTTGTATCGCACATGATATCACACACAAGTAACACTGCAGGACTGCTTGTATCGCACATGATATCACACACAAGTAAACAGTCTGCAGGACTGCTTGCATCGCACATGATATAACACAAGTAATCCGGCTGAATGACTGCTTGTATCGCACATGATATCACACACAAGTAACACTGCGGGACTGCTTGTATCGCACATGGTATTACACACAAGTAAACGGTCTGCAGGACCGCTTGTATCGCACATGATATCACACAAGTGATCATGCTGAATGACTGCTTGCATCGCACATGATATAGCACACAGGTAAACACACTACAGGACGGCTTGTATCGCACATGATATCACACAAGTAATCATGCTGAATGACTGCTTGTATCGCACACGATATACCACACAGGTAAACACACTACAGGACTGCTTGTATCGCTCACAAGTAAATACACCACACGCCTGCTTGCATCGCACATGATATCACACGAGTAAACATGCTGCATGGCCGCTTGTATCGCACATGACATCACGCAAGTAAACATGCTGCAGGACCGTGTCGCACATGCTATCACACACACATGGCACGCAGCATGACTGCTTGCACTGCACATGATATCACTGTCTTGTACTTTTGCTGATAGAGAAATATGCGATATCAATATCGGATGGCATTAGTTCAGTGCGTTCACTCCTGACCAAGTGAAGCGTACTAAGGGGAGCAAACGGACTGTGTGTGTGTGTGTGTGTGTGTGTGTGTGTGTGTGTGTGTGTGTGTGTGTGTGTGTGTGTGTGTGTGTGTGTGTGTGTGTGTGTGTGTGTTCTTGTATCTCTACCCTTCTTGAGACGTGAAGAAGGAAAAGTATCTTCCATATTGAACAAGTGAGGACATAAATCATGGTCCCAATCACATTGCATCTAATAGAGAATGTCTCATTAGCGCCCCTGGTGGTGACATCTATCAAAATGAGGGTGGTCCCAAAAAGGAGGAATTTTTCAAATTGACTGTGTGTCGCTTTTAAAAGTGCTCCCCTTCTGGTCAACATATGAAATAACAAGTGTGTGTAAGAAATTGCAATGCGCCTCCTTTGGCCACATTTTATAAAAATAAAAACATATATATGCATATAGGGACCCATCCATCCATTTTCTACCGCTTATTCCCTTCGGGGGGGGCGCTGGAGCCTACAATCGGGCGGAAGGCGGGGTACACCCTGGACAAGTCGCCCCCTCATCACAGGGCATATATAGGGACATACTGTCATAACTTGAAGTAAGTAATGAAGATTAAAAACCAATTACAAACAAAAATTAAAGCTGCAAGCAGCGATGGACGGCACCGACTTTGAGCGCTCATAACATCCAAACCGGAGCAGTAATTAAAACTCTTTCATCAACTTTTAATCAGAAGGGTTCAATCTCTCTCCTGTGCTAATTTGAAGCCGACACGACAAACGCGCTCAGAGGAGATAATGTTTGAAAATAGGTGACTGTTTTTACTCAACTTTTGTTTTGAAGGGGGAATTGCAAACTTCCTGTTGATTTTTGCTGGGGGTTGTTAGTCTAAGTGAGACCGACATAAAGGTTTTTGATTCATGTCTCTACGACATTCCTACTGGGAGTTACAGGCAGTTTTGTCTGTGTTTTCTTCCTAGGGGGCGCTAGAGCGCAATTTTGAGTTTTGGGGTTTGGTTTTTTGATTAGATCTCAATTTTCGCCAGTCCTGATGTGTGTGTCCAATTTGGTGAGTTTTGAAGCAGGTTAAGGGGGTCAAATTACAGCTCAAAGAGGCGGTGGTATAATAATAAAACGCTAGAAATACAATAGGGTCCTCGGTCCCTAAGGGACTTGGTCCCTAAATAAGAAAAATGAACTAAAAGCAGTCACAATGTGTCGACTTTTTTCTTATAAAATTGGGAACAATTTCTCATATTCCTTCTGTTTCTGTAATATTGCAATATTTTCTTGTAAAATTATTACTTTTTTAATGCAAACTGGTGACATCTGTCATATAAAATTCAGAATTTTATCACAATATTGCCAACTTTTTGTTGTTGTTGTAAAATAGTTGTGCAAAATGATGACTTTGGTCATCATTTTGCCAAGTAAAATTCCGATTATCATTATAATACTCAATGTTTAAGTTTTCTTATAAATTGTGACTTTTGTCGAGTAAAATTAGGACTATTTTCATAAAATTGCCAAAATTTTAAGCCTTTCTTGTAAAAATGCGACTGTTATTGAGTAAAATTCCAACTTTTATCATAATATTGCACAAATGTTCAGTTTTTCTTGTAAAATTTTGACTTGCGTTGAGTAAAATTACGACTTTTATCACAATATTGCCAACTTTTTTGTTGTTCTTGTAAATAGTGAAATCTTTTGCGCAAAATGATGATTTTGGTCATAATTTTGCCAAGTAAAATTCCAATTATTATTATAATATTGCCAACATTTTTAAGTTTTCTTATAAATTGTGACTTTTGTCGAGTAAAATTACGACTCTTTTCATAAAATTGCCAAAGTGTTAAACTTTTCTTGTAAAAGTGCGATTGTTATTGAGTAAAATTCCAACTTTTATCATAATATTGCACGAATGTTCAGTTTTTCTTGTAAAATTTTGACTTGCGTTGAGTGAAATTACGACTTTTATCACAATATTGCCAACTTTTTTGTTGTTCTTGTAAAATAGTGAAATTTTTTGTAAAATTCCGATTATTATTATAATATTGCCAAAATGTTTAAGTTTTCTTATAAAATTGGGACTTTTGTTGAGTAAAATTACGACTTTTCATAAAATTGCCAAAATGTTAAGCTTTTCTTATAAAACTGTTATTTAGTAAAATTCCAACTTTTATCATAATATTGCACAAATGTTAAATTTTTCTTGTAAAATTTTGACTTGCGTTGAGTACAATTACGACTTTTATCACAATATTGCCAACTTTTTTGTTGTTCTTGTAAAATAGTGACATTTTTTGAGCAAAATTATGACCAAAGTCATAATTTTGCCAAGTAAAATTCCAATTATTATTATAATATTGCCAACATTTTGAAGTTTTCTTATAAATTGTGACTTATGTCGCGTAAAATTACGACTCTTTTCAAAAAATTGCCAAAATGTTAAGCTTTTCTTGTAAAAGTGCGATTGTTATTGAGTAAAATTCCAACTTTTATCATAATATTGCACAAATGTTCAGTTTTTCTTGTAAAATTTTGACTTGCGTTGAGTGAAATTACGACTTTTATCACAATATTGCCAACTTTTTTGTTGTTCTTGTAAAATAGTGAAATTTTTTGTAAAATTCCGATTATTATTATAATATTGCCAAAATGTTTAAGTTTTCTTATAAAATTGGGACTTTTGTTGAGTAAAATTACGACTTTTCATAAAATTGCCAAAATGTTAAGCTTTTCTTATAAAACTGTTATTTAGTAAAATTCCAACTTTTATCATAATATTGCACAAATGTTAAATTTTTCTTGTAAAATTTTGACTTGCGTTGAGTACAATTACGACTTTTATCACAATATTGCCAACTTTTTTGTTGTTCTTGTAAAATAGTGACATTTTTTGAGCAAAATTATGACCAAAGTCATAATTTTGCCAAGTAAAATTCCAATTATTATTATAATATTGCCAACATTTTGAAGTTTTCTTATAAATTGTGACTTATGTCGCGTAAAATTACGACTCTTTTCAAAAAATTGCCAAAATGTTAAGCTTTTCTTGTAAAAGTGCGATTGTTATTGAGTAAAATTCCAACTTTTATCATAATATTGCACAAATGTTCAGTTTTTCTTGTAAAATTTTGACTTGCGTTGAGTGAAATTACGACTTTTATCACAATATTGCCAACTTTTTTGTTGTTTTTGTAAAATAGTGAAATTTTTTGTAAAATTCCGATTATTATTATAATATTGCCAAAATGTTTAAGTTTCCTTATAAGATTGTGACTTTTGTTGTGTAAAATTACGACTCATTTCATAAAATTGCCAAAATTTTAAGCTTTTCTTGTAAAACTGCTATTTAGTCAAATTCCAACTTTTATCATAATATTGCACAAATGTTCAGTTTTTCTTGTAAAATTTTGACTTGCGTTGAGTAAATTATGACTTTTACCACAATATTGCCAACTTTTTTGTTGTTCTTGTAAAATAGTGACTTTTTTGCGCAAAATTATGACTTTGGTCATAATTTTGCCAAGCAAAATTCCAATTATTATTATAATATTGCCAACATTTTTAAGTTTTCTTATAAATTGTGACTTTTGTCGAGTAAAATTACGACTCTTTTCATACAATTGCCAAAATGTTAAGCTTTTCTTGTAAAAATGCAATTGTTATTGAGTAAAATTCCAACTTTTATCATAATATTGCACAAATGTTCAGTTTTTCTTGTAAAATTTTGACTTGCGTTGAGTGAAATTACGACTTTTATCACAATATTGCCAACTTTTTTGTTGTTTTTGTAAAATAGTGAAATTTTTTGTAAAATTCCGATTATTATTATAATATTGCCAAAATGTTTAAGTTTCCTTATAAGATTGTGACTTTTGTTGTGTAAAATTACGACTCATTTCATAAAATTGCCAAAATTTTAAGCTTTTCTTGTAAAACTGCTATTTAGTCAAATTCCAACTTTTATCATAATATTGCACAAATGTTCAGTTTTTCTTGTAAAATTTTGACTTGCGTTGAGTAAATTATGACTTTTACCACAATATTGCCAACTTTTTTGTTGTTCTTGTAAAATAGTGACTTTTTTGCGCAAAATTATGACTTTGGTCATAATTTTGCCAAGCAAAATTCCAATTATTATTATAATATTGCCAACATTTTTAAGTTTTCTTATAAATTGTGACTTTTGTCGAGTAAAATTACGACTCTTTTCATACAATTGCCAAAATGTTAAGCTTTTCTTGTAAAAATGCAATTGTTATTGAGTAAAATTCCAACTTTTATCATAATATTGCACAAATGTTCAGTTTTTCTTGTAAAATTTTGACTTGCGTTGAGTGAAATTACGACTTTTATCACAATATTGCCAACTTTTTTGTTGTTTTTGTAAAATAGTGAAATTTTTTGTAAAATTCCGATTATTATTATAATATTGCCAAAATGTTTAAGTTTCCTTATAAGATTGTGACTTTTGTTGTGTAAAATTACGACTCATTTCATAAAATTGCCAAAATTTTAAGCTTTTCTTGTAAAACTGCTATTTAGTCAAATTCCAACTTTTATCATAATATTGCACAAATGTTCAGTTTTTCTTGTAAGATTTTGACTTGCGTTGAGTAAATTATGACTTTTACCACAATATTGCCAACTTTTTTGTTGTTTTTGTAAAATAGTGACTTTTTTGCGCAAAATTATGACTTTGGTCATAATTTTGCCAAGCAAAATTCCAATTATTATTATTATAATATTGCCAACATTTTTAAGTTTTCTTATAAATTGTGACTTTTGTCGAGTAAAATTACGACTCTTTTCATACAATTGCCAAAATGTTAAGCTTTTCTTGTAAAAGTGCGATTGTTATTGAGTAAAATTCCAACTTTTATCATAATATTGCACAAATCTTCAGTTTTTCTTGTAAAATTTTGACTTGCGTTGAGTAAAATTACGACTTTTATCACAATATTGCCAACTTTTTTGTTGTTCTTGTAAAATAGTGACATTTTTTGTAAAATTCCGATTATTATTATAATATTGCCAAAATGTTTAAGTTTTCTTATAAAATTGTGACTTTTGTTGTGTAAAATTACGACTCTTTTCATAAAATTGCCAAAATGTTAAGCTTTTCTTGTAAAACTGTTATTTAGTCAAATTCCAACTTTTATCATAATATTGCACAAATGTTCAGTTTTTCTTGTAAAATTTTGACTTGCGTTGAGTAAAATTATGACTATCACAAAATTGCCAACTTTTTTGTTGTTTTTGTAAAATAGTGACTTTTTTGCGCAAAATGATGACTTTTGTCATAATTTTGCCAAGTAAAATTCCAATTGTTATTATAATATTGCCAACATTTTTAAGTTTTCTTATAAATTGTGACTTTTGTCGAGTAAAATTACGACTCTTTTCATAAAATTGCCAAAATGTTAAGCTTTTCTTGTAAAAGTGCGATTGTTATTGAGTAAAATTCCAACTTTTATCATAATATTGCACAAATGTTCAGTTTTTCTTGTAAAATTTTGACTTGCGTTGAGTAAAATTACGACTTTTATCACAATATTGCAAACTTTTTCGTTGTTCTTGTAAAATAGTGACATTTTTTGTAAAATTCCGATTATTATTATAATATTGCCAAAATGTTTAAGTTTTCTTATAAAATTGTGACTTTTGTTGAGTAAAATTACGACTCTTTTCATAAAATTGCCAACATTTTAAGCTTTTCTTGTAAAAGTGCGATTGTTATTTAGTAAAATTCCAACTTTTATCATAATATTGCACAAACGTTCAGTTTTTCTTGTAAAATTTTGACTTGCGTTGAGTAAAATTACAACTTTTATCACAATATTGCCAACTTTTTTGTTGTTCTTGTAAAATAGTGACATTTTTTGCGCAAAATGATGACTTGGTCATAATTTTGCCAAGTAAAATTCCAATTGTTATTATAATATTGCCAAAATTTTAAAGTTTTCTTATAAATTGTGACTTTTGTCGAGTAAAATTCCGACTCTTTTTATAAAATTGCCAAAATTTTAAAGTTTTCTTATAAATTGTGACTTTTGTCGAGTAAAATTCCGACTCTTTTTATAAAATTGCCAAAATGTTAAGCTTTTCTTGTAAAAGTGCGATTGTTATTGAGTAAAATTCCAACTTTTATCATAATATTGCACAAATCTTCAGTTTTTCTTGTAAAATTTTGACTTGCGTTGAGTAAAATTACGACTTTTATCACAATATTGCCAACTTTTTTGTTGTTCTTGTAAAATAGTGAAATTTTTTGTAAAATTCCGATTATTATTATAATATTGCCAAAATGTTTAAGTTTTCTTATAAAATTGTGACTTTTGTTGTGTAAAATTACGACTCTTTTCATAAAATTGCCAAAATGTTAAGCTTTTCTTGTAAAACTGTTATTTAGTCAAATTCCAACTTTTATCATAATATTGCACAAATGTTCAGTTTTTCTTGTAAAATTTTGACTTGCGTTGAGTAAAATTATGACTATCACAAAATTGCCAACTTTTTTGTTGTTTTTGTAAAATAGTGACTTTTTTGCGCAAAATGATGACTTTTGTCATAATTTTGCCAAGTAAAATTCCAATTGTTATTATAATATTGCCAACATTTTTAAGTTTTCTTATAAATTGTGACTTTTGTCGAGTAAAATTACGACTCTTTTCATAAAATTGCCAAAATGTTAAGCTTTTCTTGTAAAAGTGCGATTGTTATTGAGTAAAATTCCAACTTTTATCATAATATTGCACAAATGTTCAGTTTTTCTTGTAAAATTTTGACTTGCGTTGAGTAAAATTACGACTTTTATCACAATATTGCAAACTTTTTCGTTGTTCTTGTAAAATAGTGACATTTTTTGTAAAATTCCGATTATTATTATAATATTGCCAAAATGTTTAAGTTTTCTTATAAAATTGTGACTTTTGTTGAGTAAAATTACGACTCTTTTCATAAAATTGCCAACATTTTAAGCTTTTCTTGTAAAAGTGCGATTGTTATTTAGTAAAATTCCAACTTTTATCATAATATTGCACAAACGTTCAGTTTTTCTTGTAAAATTTTGACTTGCGTTGAGTAAAATTACAACTTTTATCACAATATTGCCAACTTTTTTGTTGTTCTTGTAAAATAGTGACATTTTTTGCGCAAAATGATGACTTGGTCATAATTTTGCCAAGTAAAATTCCAATTGTTATTATAATATTGCCAAAATTTTAAAGTTTTCTTATAAATTGTGACTTTTGTCGAGTAAAATTCCGACTCTTTTTATAAAATTGCCAAAATTTTAAAGTTTTCTTATAAATTGTGACTTTTGTCGAGTAAAATTCCGACTCTTTTTATAAAATTGCCAAAATGTTAAGCTTTTCTTGTAAAAGTGCGATTGTTATTGAGTAAAATTCCAACTTTTATCATAATATTGCACAAATCTTCAGTTTTTCTTGTAAAATTTTGACTTGCGTTGAGTAAAATTACGACTTTTATCACAATATTGCCAACTTTTTTGTTGTTCTTGTAAAATAGTGAAATTTTTTGTAAAATTCCGATTATTATTATAATATTGCCAAAATGTTTAAGTTTTCTTATAAAATTGTGACTTTTGTTGTGTAAAATTACGACTCTTTTCATAAAATTGCCAAAATGTTAAGCTTTTCTTGTAAAACTGTTATTTAGTCAAATTCCAACTTTTATCATAATATTGCACAAATGTTCAGTTTTTCTTGTAAAATTTTGACTTGCGTTGAGTAAAATTATGACTTTTATCACAAAATTGCCAACTTTTTTGTTGTTTTTGTAAAATAGTGACTTTTTTGCGCAAAATGATGACTTTTGTCATAATTTTGCCAAGTAAAATTCCAATTGTTATTATAATATTGCCAACATTTTTAAGTTTTCTTATAAATTGTGACTTTTGTCGAGTAAAATTACGACTCTTTTCATAAAATTGCCAAAATGTTAAGCTTTTCTTGTAAAAGTGCGATTGTTATTGAGTAAAATTCCAACTTTTATCATAATATTGCACAAATGTTCAGTTTTTCTTGTAAAATTTTGACTTGCGTTGAGTAAAATTACAACTTTTATCACAATATTGCCAACTTTTTTGTTGTTCTTGTAAAATAGTGACATTTTTTGCGCAAAATGATGACTTGGTCATAATTTTGCCAAGTAAAATTCCAATTGTTATTATAATATTGCCAAAATTTTAAAGTTTTCTTATAAATTGTGACTTTTGTCGAGTAAAATTCCGACTCTTTTTATAAAATTGCCAAAATTTTAAAGTTTTCTTATAAATTGTGACTTTTGTCGAGTAAAATTCCGACTCTTTTTATAAAATTGCCAAAATGTTAAGCTTTTCTTGTAAAAGTGCGATTGTTATTGAGTAAAATTCCAACTTTTATCATAATATTGCACAAATCTTCAGTTTTTCTTGTAAAATTTTGACTTGCGTTGAGTAAAATTACGACTTTTATCACAATATTGCCAACTTTTTTGTTGTTCTTGTAAAATAGTGACATTTTTTGTAAAATTCCGATTATTATTATAATATTGCCAAAATGTTTAAGTTTTCTTATAAAATTGTGACTTTTGTTGTGTAAAATTACGACTCTTTTCATAAAATTGCCAAAATGTTAAGCTTTTCTTGTAAAACTGTTATTTAGTCAAATTCCAACTTTTATCATAATATTGCACAAATGTTCAGTTTTTCTTGTAAAATTTTGACTTGCGTTGAGTAAAATTATGACTTTTATCACAAAATTGCCAACTTTTTTGTTGTTTTTGTAAAATAGTGACTTTTTTGCGCAAAATGATGACTTTTGTCATAATTTTGCCAAGTAAAATTCCAATTGTTATTATAATATTGCCAACATTTTTAAGTTTTCTTATAAATTGTGACTTTTGTCGAGTGAAATTACGACTCTTTTCATAAAATTGCCAAAATGTTAAGCTTTTCTTGTAAAAGTGCGATTGTTATTGAGTAAAATTCCAACTTTTATCATAATATTGCACAAATGTTCAGTTTTTCTTGTAAAATTTTGACTTGCGTTGAGTAAAATTACGACTTTTATCACAATATTGCCAACTTTTTTGTTGTTCTTGTGAAATAGTGAATTTTTTTGTAAAATTCAGATTATTATTATTATAATATTGCCAAAAGGTTTAAGTTTTCCTATAAAATTGTGACTTTTGTTGAGTAAAATTACGACTCTTTTCATAAAATTGCCAAAATTTTAAGCTTTTCTTTTAAAACTGTTATTTAGTAAAATTCCAACTTTTATCATAATATTGCACAAATGTTCAGTTTTTCTTGTAAAATTTTGACTTGCGTTGAGTAGAATTACGACTTTTATTATAACACCGCTAAAATTCTATGTTTTTCTTGTGAAATTGTGACCTTTTTCTTGTGAAATTCCAAATCATTTTTCACAACAAGCTTTTTATATTTACATAGTATGTATATATTATTAATGTTGTAAATACAAATCTTTTTATATCTAGAAAGGGTGGTCCTGAAGAGGTAGGCATTTTTCACAGGGCTCAAGAAGGTGACAAATACAAGAACGTGTGTGTGTGCGTGCGTGTGTGTGTGTGTGTGTGTGTGTGTGTTGTTGACGCTCCCTGCCAGCTTCACTGACAAGTGTTAATCTAATCTAAGATATTCTTCACTAATAAGGCTCTCTACCGTCACGTGACGCCAAAGAACCAATGACAGGGCCTGGAACCGGCCAAAAGTGGGCGGGGCGTGCGTGTGTCAGAGTTCTCAGTGCAGCAAAAAGTGTCCTGGTGTGTGTCTCACCATGAAGATGAAGGAGGTTTCTACTGGAGCAGCAGAGTTTCTTCACTTGGACTTTCTGGCCAACACTGGAAAAGTTCTGTTTGTGTCTTTCAGCGATGATAAAGTAGTTGTTGTTGTTGATCACATGTTCCATCCCAGTGATCACATGTTCCATCCCAGTCCTATGTGAGTGGCCAGCAGGTAGCACATGGCCATCATGCAGGTGGTTACCATCATGGGGAAACCCAACCTGTCAGTCCAGGGAGGAAACTACCGTCAGTACACACTACACACATCCTACACAATACACACTGTACACAATACACACTGTACACAATACACACACACACACTACGCTATACATACACAATACACACTGTACACAATACACACACACACTACACAATACACACAGTACGCAATACACACCGTACACGATACATCACACTACATAATACACACTGTACACACACTAAACAATACACACTGGACACAATACACACTGGACACAATACACACTGTACAACATAAACACACACTACACAATACACACTGTACACACTACACACAATACACACTGTACAACATACACACACACTACACGATACACACAATACAACATACACCCACACTACACAAGACATACGGTACACAATACACATACTACACAATACACACACACTACACAATACATACTGTACACACTACACACACACTACACAATACACACTGTACAACATACACACACGATACACACTACACAATACACACTGTACAACATACACACAATACACAAGACATACGGTACACAATACACATACTACACAATACACACCGTAGACAATACACACTGTACACCAGGGGTGCTCATTACGTCGATCGCGATCTACCGGTCGATCTCGGAGGGTGTGTCAGTCGATCACCAGCCAGGCATTAAAAAAATAGTCCTAAAAATGAGCGATCATAAATCTTCACTATGACGTCACTTTCGTCACTTGATTGACATTCACCGCACCCGAGGGTCTTCTGAGATGACGCTGGCTGCTGCCAGCTCATTAAAATTACCGACTGGAAGGCGAGAAACACTTTATTTCAACAGACTCTGGCGCCGTACCTGTCGTCAAAACTCCAAAGACCGACCACAGTTGCACAGTTGCGCTAACAAAACAAGAGTCTCAGAAAGCTGGCGTGCACAAGCTAGCAAGCTACGGAGTTTGCCGACAATGTATTTCTTGTAAAGTGTATACAAAGGAGTACGGAAGCTGGACAAATAAGATGCCAAAAACCAACCACTTTCATGTGGTATTGGACAGAAAGAAGGACTTTTTTTCTCCTCCATTCGAAAATGCGGACGTTATCATCACCACTGTCTGATTCCAATCAATGCAAGTCATCACAATCAGGTAATACACCAACTTATATTCTTGTCTTCATGAAAGAAAGGAATCTATATGTGTTAAACATGCCTGTATTATCTTTAAACACCTTAACTTGTTAACAATATTAACTATATGTATTAAACATACTTGTATTTTCATTAAACACCTTTAATTTATTAACAATATTAACTATATGTGTTAAACATGCTTGTATTATCATTAAACACCTTTAACTTGTTAACAATATTAACTATATGTATTAAACATACTTGTATTTTCATTAAACACCTTTAATTTATTAACAATATTAACTATATGTGTTAAACATGCTTGTATTATCATTAAACACCTTTAATTTATTAACAATATTAACTATATGTGTTAAACATGCTTGCATTATCATTAAACACCTTTAACTTGTTAAAAAAAACATATGTTTCATAAATAAGTAAATATAAATTATATATATGAATGAGGTAGATCCCCACGACTTGATCAATTGAAAAGTAGCTCGCCTGCAGAAAAAGTGTGAGCACCCCTGCTGTACACAATACATCACACTACACAATACACACACTACACGATACATCACGCTACACAACACACACCGTACACAATACACACCGTACCTACTCAGTGGCCTAGTGGTTAGAGTGTCCGTCCTGAGATCGGTAGGTTGGGAGTTCAAATCCCGGCCGAGTCATACCAAAGACTATAAAAATGGGACCCATTACCTCCCTGCTTGGCACTCAGCATCAAGGGTTGGAATTGGGGGTTAAATCACCAAAATGATTCCCGGGCGCAGCCACCGCTGCTGCCCACTGCTCCCCTCACCTCCCAGGGGGTGATCAAGGGTGATGGGTCAAATGCAGAGAATAATTTCGCCACACCTAGTGTGTGTGTGACAATCATTGGTACTTTAACTTTAACTTTAACACAATACATCACACTACATAATACACACTACACGATACATCACAATACACACTGTACAAGTACACAGTACACACTGTACAAGTACACTCTGTACAAATACACACAGTACACATACACTCTGTACAAGTACACAATACACACAGTACAAGTACACTGTACAAGCAGTACACACTGTACAAGTACACAGTACACACTGTACAAGTACACTCTGTACAAATATACAGTACAAGTACACAGTACACACTGTACAAGTACACAAGACACTCTACAGTACACGATACACACAGTACAAGTACACTGTACAAGTACACAGTACACACTGTACAAGTACACAATACACCCTACAGTACACAATACACACAGTACAAGTACACTGTACAAGTACACACTGTACAAGTACACAATACACCCTACAGTACACAATACACACAGTACAAGTACACTGTACAAGTACACAGTACACACTGTACAAGTACACAATACACCCTACAGTACACAATACACACTGTACAAGTACACAGTACACACTGTACAAGTACACTCTGTACAAATACACAGTACAAGTACACTCTGTACAAGTACACTATACACCCTACAGTACACACTGTACAAGTACACTCTGTACAAATACACAGTACAAGTACACTCTGTACAAGTACACTATACACCCTACAGTACACACTGTACAAGTACACTCTGTACAAGTACACTCTGTACACTGTACAAGTACACAGTACACACTGTACAAGTACACTCTGTACAAATACACACAGTACAAGTACACTCTGTACAAGTACACTGTACAAGTACACAGTACACACTGTACAAGTACACTCTATACAAATACACAGTACAAGTACACTCTGTACAAGTACACTATACACCCTACAGTACACACTGTACAAGTACACTCTGTACAAGTACACTCTGTACACTGTACAAGTACACAGTACACTCTGTACAAATACACACAGTACAAGTACACTCTGTACAAGTACACTGTACAAGTACACTCTGTACAAATACACACAGTACAAGTACACTATACACCGTACAGTACACAATACACACGGTACATGTACACTGTACAACAGGGGTGGGCAATTAATTTTTACCGGAGGCCGCATGAGCAACCCGAGCACTGCTGGAGGGCCACACAGACAATATTTCAATTACATTTTGCTCAAATTATTTTTGATGTACCGTAAGATAAATAATAATAATAATAATAATATTTTCATTTAACCTAACTTATCTTTATACAAAAGCAGATGGCTTATGATGGTTTTATTTTTAACACTTTCTTAGACAACACTTCCTGATGTATAATACAATGCAAAAATGTCAATTTCTGTCACTTTATCCTGCATCCTCTTTGTTGTGAACGTAGCACGCCTCTAAGGTGATTGGCCAAGGAGGAGGAAGCGTTGCTGTTGCGGAAATGAGGAGTGAGGATAGACGAGATAAGTTGAGCTGTGTTAGTATAGGTTGCTCAATAAAAGTTTAAAAAGAGCGTCAGACTTGGTGTGCACTTCTTCTGGACGCTACAATTGGTGTCAGAAGTGGGATGAAATGCCTCCCAGTTCGCTTTGCCATCAAACCTGGGAGTCTTCATTGAGGGCGGAATTCCCCCGTGCCAAGCAGCGTGTGCTGCACCTGTAGACGCTGCTTCTCTCCTCCCTCCCTCTCTCTCTCTCTTTGCGACGAGCTCCTCACGTCTGGGATTCACACAGACACCTTAAGTCCCCACTCAATGTCCTTCCCCTCCCGTACAATCTTGACAAAGTCGCCAGTAGTGATGGGTTGATGAGGCGTCATGAAGCGTTTCGACACATTATAAAACTGTATTGATACTGTGTCGATACTGTGTCACTAAATACTGACATCTGCTGGACATTAAAAATCCCTACAGGCAACCTATGGACCGACTCAACTGACACTGATTTTATGCTCTAGTACAGGTGTCACCAACCTTTTTGAAACCAAAAACTACTTCTTGGGTACTGATTAACGCGAAGGGCTACCAGTTTGATACACACTTAAATAAATAAATATATTGTCATTTGTAAGTTACACGTAAGTGTGATTTAAACAAGAATAGCTAAATAAATAAATTTATATATATAAAAAAATGGGTATTTCTGTCCGTCATTCCGTCGTACATTTTTTTTTCCTTTTACGGAAGGTTTTTTGTAGAGAATAAATGATGAAAAAAACACTTAATTGAACGGTTTAAAAGAGGAGAAAACACGAAAAAATGTAAAATAAAATTTTGAAACATAGTTTATCTTCAATTTCGACTCTTTAAAATTCAAAATCCAACCGACAAAAAGAAAAGACAAACTAGCTTATTTGAATCTTTTTGAAAAAATTAAAAAAATAATTTATGGAACATCATTAGTAATTTTTCCTGATTAAGATACATTTTAGAATTTTGATGACATGTTTTAAATTGGTTAAAATCCAATCTGCACTTTGTTAGAATATTTAACAAATTGGACCAAGCTATATTTCTAACAAAGACAAATCAGTATTTCTTCTAGATTTTCCAGAACAAAAATTTTAAAAGAAATTTAAAATACTTTGAAATAAGATTTAAATTTGATTCTACAGATTTTCTAGATTTGCCAGAATATTTTTTTTGAATTTTAATCATAGTAAGTTTGAAGAAATATTTCACAAATATTCTTCGTCGAAAAAACAGAAGCTAAAATATTTATTATTCTTTACAATAAAAAAAAAATAAAAAAAATACTTGAACATTGATTTAAATTGTCAGGAAAGAAGAGGAAGAAATTTAAAAGGTAAAAAGGTATATTTGTTTAAAAATCCTAAAATCATTTTTAAGGTTGTATTTTTTCTCTAAAATTGTATTTCTAAAAGTACTAAGAAGCAAAGTAAAAAAATAAATGAATTTATTTAAACAAGTGAAGACCCATCCATCCATCCATCCATTTTCTACCACTTATTCCAAGTGAAGACCAAGTCTTTAAAATATTTTCTTGGATTTTCAAATTCTATTTGAGTTTTGTCTCTTTTAGAATTAAAAATGTTGAGCAAAGCGAGACCAGCTTGCTAGTAAATAAATAACATTTAAAGAATAGAGGCAGCTCACTGGTAAGTGCTGCTCTTTGAGCTATTTTTAGAACAGGCAAGCGGGCGACTGATCTGGTCCTTACGGGATACCTGGTGACCGCGGGCACCGCGTTGGTGACCCCTGCCCTAGTATATACAATAATATAAACCAAGTCATTGTATTTCATTTAGGATTATTTCATATCTTCATTTAAATAAAAATATACTTTTATCTTTTTTAGATACAGTCAATAAATAATGTGAACATGTATCATAACATGGAAATCTAAGAGAACGTGTTGTGGATGATTGTGGACTGGGAATTTTTTTAATTTAATTTTTAAAAATTTTTATTAAAAAAAGTTTTTCCGACGTATTACATTTTAGACGATTTCTCTTCTTAGTTATTATTTCTCCGGCTGTAGAAAAGAGCCGCTCACAGGGCACAGAGGAGGCGTCAGTGCGACACAGTTCGCGTATCGGTCACGTGACCAAAACAGCTCATGATCGGTCACGTGACTTTCTAAAAGCGGTACGCGCACCGACACAGGGTTTTGCTCTATGAGCTCGACGCATGCGCCGATGCATCGGTGTTGCCGGACCCATCACTAACGTTCAGGCAACATTCGTGCCATATGGACCTCAAAATATGACACTGACGGGGCAAATGATTGTTTAACTAGGCTACAGATAGATCCACCCTTCTTCAGAAGTCATTCGTTGGTATTTGGAAACTATATATGCACGAGAAATGCATGCTAGTTTATATGGTGCCGGCAGTTGAGCATGGCGCGCATTTGACACAACGCTAAAACCGTAAAATGGTCTGAAATTAATCATGTAGGGTAGAAATTGTTACACAAAAACGTGCTTCATATTTCACTCTTTCTATCTACTTACATGTGATCAATGGATGGCGCACCGTATTGCCTGATTATCGGGATTCTGGAATTTGCAGCGTTGCCGAGCTTCGTCTTTGTCTCACGGAAGCTTCTACGCGCATGCGTGCAGCCTTGACTCAGCTCAGCTGACGTCAGCTTGTTCGAAAAACACAACACGTTCGCGGAACGTTACTACATAATGTATATCAAGTACATTTGCGGAAAAAAAACATTTCGAAAAGCCTAACGGTCGCTGTTTCTATTGCAGGCAAATATTTTGTGTGTCCGATAGGTTTTGATATGTTCTGAGAATGTTCTCATCTTGCATAACCAAACGAGAACCATACAGTAACATTACGCTAACGTTAGGTGTTACCTGGGATCAACTTCAGCAGGTCGTTACACTTAGTGATGGGTCCGGCAACACCGATGCATCGGCGCATGCGTCGAGCTCATAGAGCAAAACCCTGTGTCGGTGCGCGTACCGCTTTTAGAAAGTCACGTGACCGATCATGAGCTGTTTTGGTCACGTGACCGATACGCGAACTGTGTCGCACTGACGCCTCCTCTGTGCCCTGTGAGCGGCTCTTTTCTACAGCCGGAGAAATAATAACTAAGAAGAGAAATCGTCTAAAATGTTTAACGTCGGGAAAACTTTTTTTTATTATTTTTTTATAAAAATGTGTAAAAAATAAAATTAAAACAATTCCCAGTCCACAATCATCCACAACACGTTCTCTTAGATTTCCATGTTATGATACATGTTCACATTATTTATTGACTGTATCTAAAAAAGATAAAAATATATTTTTATTTAAATGAAGATATGAAATAATCCTAAATGAAATACAATGACTTGGTTTATATTATTGTATATACTAGGGCAGGGGTCACCAACGCGGTGCCCGCGGTCACCAGGTAGCCCGTAAGGACCAGATCAGTCGCCCGCTGGCCTGTTCTAAAAATAGCTCAAAGAGCAGCACTTACCAGTGAGCTGCCTCTATTTTTTAAAATGTTATTTATTTACTAGCAAGCTGGTCTCGCTTTGCTCGACATTTTTAATTCTAAAAGAGACAAAACTCAAATAGAATTTGAAAATCCAAGAAAATATTTTAAAGACTTGGTCTTCACTTGGAATAAGCGGTAGAAAATGGATGGATGGATGGGTCTTCACTTGTTTAAATAAATTCATTTATTTTTTACTTTGCTTCTTATTACTTTTAGAAATACAATTTTAGAGAAAAAATACAACCTTAAAAATGATTTTTGGATTTTTAAACAAATATACCTTTTTACCTTTTAAATTTCTTCCTCTTCTTTCCTGACAATTTAAATCAATGTTCAAGTAAATTTATTTATTTTTTTATTGTAAAGAATAATAAATATTTTAGCTTCTGTTTTTTCGACAAAGAATATTTGTGAAATATTTCTTCAAACTTACTATGATTAAAATTCAAAAAAATTATTCTGGCAAATCTAGAAAATCTGTAGAATCAAATTTAAATCTTATGGCAAAGTATTTTAAATTTCTTTTAAAATTTTTGTTCTGGAAAAGCTAGAAGAAATACTGATTTGTCTTTGTTAGAAATATAGCTTGGTCCAATTTGTTAAATATTCTAACAAAGTGCAGATTGGATTTTAACCAATTTAAAACATGTCATCAAAATTCTAAAATGTATCTTAATCAGGAAAAATTACTAATGATGTTCCATAAATTCTTTAAATTTTTTCAAAAAGATTCAAATAAGATAGTTTTTCTCTTCTTTTTGTCGGTTGAATTTTGAATTTTAAAGTGTCGAAATTGAAGATAAACTATGTTTCAAAATTGTATTTTACATTTTTTCTTGTTTTCTCCTCTTTTAAACCGTTCAATTAAGTGTTTTTTTCATCATTTATTCTCTACAAAAAACCTTCCGTAAAAGAAAAAAAAAATGTACGACAGAATGACAGACAGAAATACCCATTTTTTTATATATATAAATTTATTTATTTAGCTATTCTTGTTTAAATCACACTTACGTGTAACTTACAAATGACAATATATTTATTTATTTAAGTGTGTATCAAACTGGTAGCCCTTCGCATTAATCAGTACCCAAGAAGTAGTTTTTGGTTTCAAAAAGGTTGGTGACCCCTGTACTAGGGCATCAAATCAGTGTCAGTTGAGTCGGTCCATAGGTTGCCTGTAGGGATTTTTAATGTCCAGCAGATGTCAGTATTTAGTGACACAGTATCGACACAGTATCAATACAGTTTTGCAATGTGTCGAAATGCTTCATAACGCCTCATCAACCCATCACTAGTTACACTATACTCTTTAAACACAAATTAAGCTTTACCTTTCATTTCTGTAAAGAAATACTTGGCAGTCCATGTCTTGTTGAAAACACGCCATTCGTCATCAACTTTTCTTTTTTTAGCGTTTCGGGGATAACCACTTGTCGCTGTGCACCTTCACTCACAGGTTACACCCGGACATACACCCATAAATAACACTTTTCAAAATAAAAGCAGCACAGTTGTATTGCACGCACGACATAGATGTTTTTTTAATTTTATTTTGTAATTTGTGATTGCCGCTGTTCACATTCACTCACAATCGCGCACGAGCATACGTCCACGCGGAAGTAATACAAATAACGCTTTTCAAAACAAAAGCAGCATCGTTGTATAGCACACTCGAGATAGATACTTTTTTAAATGTATTTCGCGGGCCGGAAAGGGACGTACAAAGGGCCGGATGTGGCCCGCAGAAAGCCCACGTCTGCAACAAGTACACAGTACACACTGTACAAGTACACTCTGTACAAATACACACTCGGTACAAGTACACGATACACCCTACAGTACATGATACACACAGTACAAGTACACCCTGGACAGTACACAATACACTATTGATGCAAGTATCAACTGTACTGCACTGTTTGTGTTGACATACTTACACAATGTTTGTGTTGACATGTATTAACACAAAATGTTTATGTTGTCATATATTTACACAAAATGTTTATGTCGTCATATATTTACAAAATAATTTTGTGTTGTCATATTTACACAATAATGTTTGTGTTGTCATATTTACACAATAATGTTTGTGTTGACATATATTTACACAATAATGTTTGCGTTGACATATTTACACAATAATGTTTGTGTTGACATATATTTACACAATAATGTTTGCGTTGACATATTTACGCAATAATGTGTGTGTTGATATACTTACACAATGTTTGTGTTGACATATATTTACACAATGTTTGTGTTGACATATATTTACACAACAATGTTTGTGTTGACATATTTACACAATAATGTTTGTGTTGACATATATTTACACAATAATATTTATGTTGACATATATTTACACAATGTTTGTGTTGACATATTTACACAACAATGTTTGTGTTGACATATTTACACAATAATGTTTGTGTTGTCATATTTACACAATAATGTTTGCGTTGACATATTTACACAATAATGTTTGTGTTGACATATATTTACACAATAATGTTTGCTTTGACATATTTACACAATAATGTGTGTGTTGATATACTTACACAATGTTTGTGTTGACATATATTTACAAAATGTTTGTGTTGACATATTTACACAATAATGTTTATGTTGATATATTTACACAATAATGTGTGTGTTGACATATATTTACACAATAATATTTATGTTGACATATATTTACACAATGTTTGTGTTGACATATTTACACAACAATGTTTGTGTTGACATATTTACACAATAATGTTTGTGTTGTCATATTTACACAATAATGTTTGTGTTGACATATATTTACACAATAATGTTTGTGTTGACATATATTATCACAATGATTGTATTGACATATATTTACACAATAACGTTTGTGTTGACATTTATATACACAATGTTTGTGTTGACATATATTTACAAAATAATGTTTGTGTTGACATATATTTACACAATAATGTTTGTGTTGACATATTTACACAATAATGTTTGTGTTGTCATATTTACACAATAATGTTTGTGTTGACATATATTTACACAATAATGTTTGCATTGACATATTTACACAATAATGTTTGTGTTGACATATATTTACACAATAATGTTTGCGTTGACATATTTACACAATAATGTGTGTGTTGATATACTTACACAATGTTTGTGTTGACATATATTTACACAATGTTTGTGTTGACATATATTTACACAACAATGTTTGTGTTGACATATTTACACAATAATGTTTGTGTTGACATATATTTACACAATAATGTTTGCTTTGACATATTTACACAATAATGTGTGTGTTGATATACTTACACAATGTTTGTGTTGACATATATTTACAAAATGTTTGTGTTGACATATTTACACAATAATGTTTATGTTGATATATTTACACAATAATGTGTGTGTTGACATATATTTACACAATAATATTTATGTTGACATATATTTACACAATGTTTGTGTTGACATATTTACACAACAATGTTTGTGTTGACATATTTACACAATAATGTTTGTGTTGTCATATTTACACAATAATGTTTGTGTTGACATATATTTACACAATAATGTTTGTGTTGACATATATTTACACAATAATGTTTGTGTTGACATATATTTACACAATGTTTGTGTTGACATATATTATCACAATGATTGTATTGACATATATTTACACAATAACGTTTGTGTTGACATTTATATACACAATGTTTGTGTTGACATATATTTACAAAATAATGTTTGTGTTGACATATATTTACACAATAATGTTTGTGTTGACATATATACACAATAATGTTTGTGTTGACTTATTTACACAACAATGTTTGTGTTGACATATTTACACAATAATGTTTGCGTTGTCATATTTACACAATAATGTTTGTGTTGACATATATTTACACAATAATGTTTGCGTTGACATATTTACACAATAATGTGTGTTTTGATATACTTATACAATGTTTGTGTTGACATATATTTACACAATGTTTGTGTTGAAATATATTTACACAATAATGTTTATGTTGACAAATATTTACACAATAATGTTTGTGTAGACAAACATTTATACAATGTTTGTGTTGACATATATTTACACAATGTTTGTTTTGACATATTTACACAACAATGTTTGTGTTGACATATTTACACAATGTTTGTGTTGTCATATTTACACAATAATGTTTGTGTTGACATATATTTACACAATAATGTTTGTGTTGACATATATTATCACAATGATTGTATTGACATATATTTACACAATAACGTTTGTGTTGACATTTATATACACAATGTTTGTGTTGACATATATTTACAAAATAATGTTTGTGTTGACATATATTTACACAATAATGTTTGTGTTGACATATATACACAATAATGTTTGTGTTGACTTATTTACACAACAATGTTTGTGTTGACATATTTACACAATAATGTTTGTGTTGTCATATTTACACAATAATGTTTGTGTTGACATATATTTACACAATAATGTTTGCGTTGACATATTTACACAATAATGTGTGTTTTGATATACTTATACAATGTTTGTGTTGACATATATTTACACAATGTTTGTGTTGAAATATATTTACACAATAATGTTTATGTTGACAAATATTTACACAATAATGTTTGTGTAGACAAACATTTATACAATGTTTGTGTTGACATATATTTACACAATGTTTGTGTTGACATATATTTACACAATAATGTTTATGTTGACAAATATTTACACAATAATGTTTGTGTTGACAAACATTTATACAATGTTTGTGTTGACATATCAGTGTTTCCCACACATTCATTTATTTGTGGCGGCCCGCCACGAAAGAATTACGTCCGCCACAAATGGATTTTTCGGCTTTTGACTCGCTCGACCGCTCATAAAAGCAATGGGACTGTCTGTGAATGTTGCTTGTAGTTACACCTCCGGTGCATTGTAACTCCGCCAATAGCACTTAATTCACCTGGTGGGCCAGAAGAAGAAGAAGAAGAGGGACGGACGGACAGGACCAAAATACTCGCCGACTACTTTTCATAATGATGGCGCTTCCTACGTTTCTACCTCAAACGTCCAAAAGCTGCTGAAAGCCTTGATCCAGGATGCCATGGGGAAAAAAACTTAAATGGTGCCTTTTGGCGATAGTTAGCAGCTTGGTGGCTCATAGCCGGCTAGCTAACGCTTGCTAGCGTGGTAGCATTGCTTCATTTTTACAGGTGTTATAGGTAGATAGTAGTGATGGGTTGATGAAGCCTCATGAAGCGTTTCGACACATTGCAAAACTGTATTGATACTGTGTCGATACTGTGTCACTAAATACTGACATCTGCTGGACATTAAAAATCCCTACAGGCAACCTATGGACCGACTCAACTGACACTGATTTTATGACCTAGTACAGTGGTTCTCAAATGGGGGTACGCGTACCCCTGGGGGTATTTGAAGGTATGCCAGGGGTACGTGAGATTTTTAAAAAATATTCTAAAAATAGCAACAATTCAAAAATCCTTTATAAATATATTTATTGAATAATACTTCAACAAAATATGAATGTAAGTTCATAAACTCCGTGAAACACAAGCTCAGGTTTGTCACTAAAATGTCTGTCAAAAAGAAGTGTGAAAAGAAATGCAACAATGCAATATTCAGTGTTGACAGCTAGATTTTTTGTGGACATGTTCCATAAATATTGATGTTAAAGATTTTTTTTTTTTGTGAAGAAATGTTTAGAATTAAGTTCATGAATCCAGATGGAGCTCTAGTCTAGTACAATCCCCAAAGAGGGCACTTTAAGTTGATTATTACTTCTAGGTGTAGAAATCTTTATTTATAATTGAATCCCTTATTTATTTTTCAACAAGTTTTTAGCTATTTTTATATCTTTTTTTCCAAATAGTTCAAGAAAGACCACTACAAATGAGCAATATTTTGCACTGTTATACAATTTAATAAATCAGAAACTGATGACATAGTGCTGTATTTTACTTCATCTTTTTTTTTTCAACCAAAAATGCTTTGCTCTGATTAGGGGGTACTTGAATTTAAAAAAAATTCACAGGGGGTGCATTGCTGAAAAAAGGTTGAGAACCATTGACCTAGTATATACAATAATAGAAAGCAAGTCATTGTATTTCATTTAGGATTATTTCATAACTTCATTTAAATAAAAATATATTTTTTGTCTTTTTTAGATACAGTCAATAAATAATGTGAACATGTATCATAACATGGAAATCTAAGAGAACGTGTTGTGAATGAGGATGCTTGTGGACCTGGAAATTATTATTATTATTTTTTTACACATTTTTATAAAAAATAAAAAAATAAAGTTTTTCCAACGTATTCAATTTTAGACGCTTTCTCTTCTTAGTTATTATTTCTCCGGCTGTAGAAAAGACCCGCTCACAGGGCACAGAGGAGGCGTCAGTGCGACACAGTTCGCGTATCGGTCACGTGACCAAAACAGCTCATGATCGGTCACGTGACTTTCTAAAAGCGATACGCGCACCGACACAGGGTTTCGCTCTATGAGCTCGACGCATGCGCCGATGCATCGGTGTTGCCGGACCCATCACTAGTAGATAGGTTATAGCTGCATCGCTCGCGGCTCGTCATATATTTAATGTTAATCCGCGATTTCACCGAGCGTTTCACTGACGGTGAGCAGCCTGACGCTGCTTCATTAACACCGCCGCTGTTTGACTCGGTCACCTGTTTTCATACCGACGAGCTAACGTGTCCAGGTTATAACCATGTTGTCAATAAACACACATGGACTGAAGCTAAATTGTCCACTGTCCACTGCAGCATGTGAATGCAATGAAAAGAATAAAATCTGAGCCAACCAGCTGTTAAAATGTTGTCCAGGTTAATGTTTTATTAAAGGCCCTTCATTTCAAGATTTCAACTGTGATTGGGCTTTAAACAGGTGGATGACCTGTTCAGATGGGTGTAACTGCTACTGGTCAAATAATGTGAAATAGCATTTAATTTTACATGTATGCAATGCCATTTAAATGTAATTATAGATAATAATAATAATAATAATAAATACTGTGTAGTGTTGTAAATAGTCAACGGGAAGGATTCTAGTAAGATATAAGCCATGAGCACTACACAGCCAGAAAAAAACCTAGGCAGGACAAGTAAAAATATTGGGGCAAGTAGATTTGAGATGTCGGGCAAGTAGAAAAAAACCTTAACGTTGAACCCTGCATGTGTTGAGCTGCTGCCGCTTAAGGTTAGACGGCACTGTACATAGAGCGCTTCTGCTCATTAGTAATACATTCTAATGTTGGATGTTCACTCCTTCACACAGATGAGTATAGAAAAATATTTTCAACGGCCGAAAAGGGCTGGACTTGGAGAGGAGGTAGGCCTATAGTCCGGACCACAGGTGCGACCTGTTCAGCAGGAGGAGGAGGAGGAGGTTGACTGACTGTGGCAGGACACCTCTGCCTCTGTTTCACTTCATGTTGCTGGTAAATAATATGGTTGTAGTAGTAGTAGGCTAAAGTTAAATTATTTAGTATTCACTAATTAAAGGGGCAGCGCTTTAAGAGACATTTTAGCTTTTATATTTTATAAGATATATTTTTTGTAAGAACCACAATTAATAAATATATTTCAGTGAATCACTAATTGTTCAAATCTGTATATAAATATGTACATAAAATGTTGTAATTATATTCCAACTCCGCGTTCTTCTTGGTCATCGCCGCTGCCGCCCCCCCCCGCCGACCACACCACCACAAATAGATGCCTGTCCTGTGGGAAACACTGCATATATTTACAAAATGTTTGTGTTGACATAAATACACAATAATGTTTATGTTGACATATTTACACAATAATGTGTGTGTTGACATATATTTACACAATAATGTTTGTGTTGACATATATTTACACAATATTTATGTTGACATATATTTACACAATGTTTGTGTTGACATATATATCACAATGTTTGTATTGACATATATTTACACAATAACGTTCGTGTTGGCATATATATACACAATAATGTTTGTGTTGACATATATTTACAAAATAATGTTTGTGTTGACATATTTACACAATAATGTTTGTGTTGACATATATACACAATAATGTTTGTGTTGACATATATTTACACAATAATGTTTGTTGACATATATATATAGAATAATGTTTGTTTTGACATATTTAGACAATAATGTTTGTGTTGACATATATTTACACAATATTTGTGTTGACATTTCCAAAATGTTTGTGTTGACATATTTAGACAATAATGTTTGTGTTGACAAATATTTACACAATAATGTTTGTGTTGACATATTTAGACAATGTTTGTGTTGACATATTTAGACAATGTTTGTGTTGACATATATTTACCCAATGTTTGTGTTGACCAATAATGTTGACAAATAATAATACTAAACACAATAATGTTTATGTTGACAAATAGTTACACCATGTTTGCTGTATTTGATGTACACTGACTACTCTCAAGTATTTTGACAAGATTATAGAAACATAAGAGAAAAAATTGAGACATTGGAGGTTATTAGTTATTGTTATTACAGTTATTGTTATTATTAGTTACTGTGACTCACATTAAAATAGGCGTGAGGCAGATGTTACTTCAGTGTCAGGATCAACTCCCAACATTTGAACGTATTAACTTTATGGATAATGATAATAATAATAATAATAATAATTATAATAATGACTCCACAGCAAGAGCTTCGACTTTTAGCTGACTACTAAACATGAAATAGTCACCTATCCTATTCTAATATTTCTCTTCTAATACAAATCGTCAAAGTATTCACATTTTTTATCTTCTAATACAAATCAAAGTATTCTAATATGAATCATCGACCTTCTATAAATAAAGTATCTTGTAATATTAATCAGTGACATGTTGGTCACACTTGTGTTCTTGCTCATGGGCACACTGGAAGAAGGTCAGTGCCTGCAGGGAACTACTCATTATTCATAAACATCATCATCATCATTATTCTATTCTATAGCTTGCGGGCTATTGTGTGCTTAGCTGTTGTGTAGCTGCTAGTTCCTAGTAGCTTATAGCAGAGGTTCTTAACCGATTTGACTTAGGAACTTAACATTTCCACTACCCGAGATCCACTCAATATTTAAACTAAGTTAGTAATCTTACTCTTGATTTTAATCATCCTACTTTTAGTTTAAAACCTTGTCAAATTATATGAAAGCGTCACTAAGATTATTTATAATATTATTAGTCATAGATTAGAAAAATAAATACAAATCAAATATAAGAAGGGGTTCATTAATAAATGGTGAAAAATGTATTTACATACAATTATGTTGTGCTAAAACAAATGCATTAAATGATTAATGCATGTGTTTCTTCACTATACAAATGCAGCTTCACCACTTTAGTCATAGTTTTTGTGTTTAACAAATGTCTCTATGGCTTTAGCTGCAGACTTCTTCTGTTTATTTGATATTGTCATTACTGCCACAAGTGGTGGAAAAGTGTATTACAACAACCCTGTAAGTGAAGAAACGCTTGCCTGTAGCACAGCATTGTTTTTAACATCCATCCATTTTCTACCGCTTTTCTTGTTTACCTTTTGGAAATGACTATAGTAAAATAGAAGAAATTGTGTGATTTTATAAGCCGCCACTTTTTTCCTACACTTTGAACCCTCCGGCCTAAAAAACGGTGAGGCTAATTTATGGATTTTTCTTTCGCTGACCACTGTAATAAAATGTAAAAAAAAAAAAAAAAAGCAAATACACTGACAATATGTTTTATTGTTTGTGCTACGGCGCCATCTTTTGGACGAGTTCATCCACTGCAGGTGCCGCATTGTCCTTCCATTTACGGCTAGTGCAGTCCATAGCGTTTCTACTTGTACGGATTCTTCATTCAACGTTTTGTAAGTTTTACAATGTACCTAAAACAATTCTTACTTACCAAACGTCCCATGTGTGATGACTGTAGGAGTGTTTCCATGCACATTTGAAATGACGCTAGCATCGTTAGCATTAGCTAATATGCTAACAAGTTCGCAAGTGTCTGTGTTAGTGTTATTAACTTACCACATTCTTTTTGTACTGTTTCAGATTCACAGATTCCTCAGTAAATTCACCAAAATGTCACCGTGGAGTTATTGAGTCTGTTCAACTGATTGGAGAGCTCGCTTGCGCAGCTAGCTAGCAATTTGTGGCACTTTTATTATTTCATTATTTTTATCCTGCAATTTTACTTTTTATCCGAACCCTTTCACAGTAATTCTTTTGCACTTGTTTAGCTTATGCATTGTTTATGTTCTTTGTTTTATTTGGTTTTGTTTAGTTTTTTGCTCTATACTTTTGTCATGTCTGTGTAATCATGTTTTGTCTTAGTCATGTTTTGTTTAGTTATTGGACTCTTTAGTTTCTGGCTTTTCACTCCCTTGTCTTGTTTCCATGATTACCCATTAGTTTCACCTGTTCCACGTTTGGACTCATTGTGCACTCTTGTTTGTCACCATAGCAACCCATTAGTTTTCACCTGTCACGTCACGCACCTGTTTCACGTTTTGAGTCACGCACCTGTTTTCGTTAATCATGTCTGTAGTATTTAAGTTCATTGTTTTTCAGTTGGTCTTTCTGGTGACATCCCCACATTTATGCTCTACACATTTCTGACTCTTTTTTCATGTCCCTCGTTCACGCTGCTACTTTTTGTCCATGCCAAGTAAGTTTTGTTTATTATTGCCACAGTTAGTGTTTTTTGTTGTTCATAGTTTTTGCCTTTGTGCAAGTGTTTGGTTTCATAGTTTGTTCTCCGCCATTGTGCGCGCCTTTTGTTTACTTCCTTATTTTGTATTTATAGTGTTTAAATAAAAATGTACCTTCATTCCCGTCTCGCCTGAGCCAACTTTCCGTTGCCTTCGAGAAAAACTAAACCCCAGGACCAAGTCATGACAACTTTTTAACCTGTAAAGCACTTTGGTCCAATTTAAAAATGGTTGTAAACGTGCTATCTAAATAAAGTTGCCTTGCCTTTATAGCGGGTCCATGACGATGACTTCTGTTTTGTTTGATCAGCCGTTTTACTGCCGTTTTACAGATGATTATTGATTATTTTATTGATTATGGGACAAGCAGTAGAAAATGGATGGATGGTACTTTTTCCTCACTTATTGTTTGTCTTTGGTACACTAATGTGTATATTTTAAAATATATATACATCTATTTTCATATTGCTCTTTTTATCTTTGGTATGAACATTATTATGTAAAGTCGAAGTTATTGTTTTGGGGGTTTTTTTTGGTTCTTTGTTGTTGCTATTTTTGTATTACAATATTTTATTATTTGATCATGTTGTACTGCATTGTAATCTTTTTTTTTGTGATTGTGTGATGTTTTTTTGCCTGGACCCCAGGAATAATGTCTCTCCTGCGGTGTAGACTAATGGGGGTCCTTAATAAACTAAACTAATAAACTAAACTAAACACCGTTTGGAAACAAATAAAATATGTAAATAAACCAAATATTTCTGTGTAAATAATTAATTTCACAACGTATATATCTTATACATATAACATACAGCAGGGGTCAGGAACCTTTTTGGCTGAGAGAGCCATGAAAGCCAAATATTTTAAAATGTATTTCCGTGAGAGCCGTATAATATTTTTTTAACACTGAATACAAATAAATGCGTGCATTTTTAAGTAGCCGACATGTTTTAGAGCAGTGTTGTTCAACGTTTTTTGAGCCAAGGCACATTTTTTGCGTTGAAAAAATTCGGAGGCACACCACCAGCAGAAATCATTAAAAAACGAAACACAGTTGACAGTAAAAAGTTGGGTATGACTTTAAAGCATAACCAAGCGTGCATTAATGTTGCTCTTGTCTCAAAGTAGGTGTACTGTCACCACCTGTCACATCACGCCCTGACTTATTTTTAGTTTGTTGCTGTTTTCCTGTGTGTAGTGTTTTAGTTCTTGTCTTGCGCTCTTAATTTGGTGGCTTTTTCTCTTTTTTTGGTATTTTCCTGTGGCAGTTTCATGTCCTCCTTGACCGCTACTCCCCACACCTGCTTTGTTTTAGCAATCAAGAATATTTCAGTTGTTTTTATCCTTCTTTTGTGGGGACATTGTTGATTGTCATGTCATGTTCGGATGTACTTTGTGGACGCCGTCTTTGCTCCACAGTAAGTCTTTGCTGTCGTCCAGCATTCTGTTTTTGTTTACTTTGTAGCCAGTTCAGTTTTAGTTTTCATCTGCATAGCCTTCCCTAAGCATCAATGCCTTTTCTTAGGGGCACTCACCTTTTGTTTATTATATTAGACACCTTTTTACCTGCACGCTGCCTCCCGCTGTTCCCGACATCTACAAAGCAATTAGCTACCGGCTGCCACCTACTGATATGGAAGAGTATTACACGGTTACTCTGCCGAGCTCTGGACAACACCGACACTCAAAAACAACACATAATGTGCAGACTATAATTACTGGTTTGCAAAAAATATTTTTAACCCAAATAAATACACCAGACTGTATCTCACGGCACACTGGTTGAAAAACACTGTTTTAGAGTATAATAAGTCTCTTATTCTTTTTAATAACATTGTTATTCTGAAGCTAACCAATAATAAATACAATACGTCTTACCATTAATGCGACTTCTTGAACAGGTGCGGTAGAAAAAAACGGATGGAAGGATTAAAATGTATGAGAATGTTTTATATTTTGAACGTTTATTTTAACACTGTAAATACCAGCGGAATTATTCATTACCAATCGTGCTAAGATTTATCTGAGAGCCAGATGCAGTCATCAAAAGAGCCACATCTGGCTCGAGAGCCATAGGTTCCCTACCCCTGACATACAGTATGTAAAAATATTTCTTTCCCCTACAATTTAGGTCCGGAAAAAAAAGCCTGTAGAAATGATCTATTTAAAAGCTCAGTCGTTAGTATTATTTTATTCTATTTTTATTTTATTATATATTATTATTATTATTATTATTTATTTTTTATTTTAATTTTAGTATTATATATTTTTTTATATATATCTGTCTGTCTCTGGCCTCGTATGTGTGTGTGTGTGAGAATGTGTCTGTCTTTGTCGTCTTACTTGTTATATAATTGTGCCATTTGTCCCTCGTTAGTGGGACCTGAGTGGGTGGGTGGTTTGGGTTTTAAGGGAAAGGGTGTGAATCATTTACTGACTTTAAAATTGTAGTGTTTCGACTTGCACTTTTTTCTGTCTATTTGAAAATGCCAATAAAAAAAGTTGAAAAAAAAAAAAAAAAAAAAGCTCAGTCCATCTTTAATGTTCTCATTTCCACCAAAAAATTGCTGTTCTCGAACGCGTCGCCGCCGCCTCTAAGTCTGCATTTTTGTGCGCCTCGTACTTGCTGTCGTCTGAAGGGCAACTCCAGCCAGTACTCTGAGTGCAGCCTGCAACCATTAAAGCAGCGGCGAGTTCCAAATGAAGCCAATCAAGCGCACTTAAGTCCTGCAGACTTGCGCACGACGAGGGCGCACGGTGTACTTTTTGATGAAGTGGAGAAACGCGGGCATTTGGCGCGTTACTCAATGTTCTGGGGCTAGTGCATGCATATTAATGGCATGACTGTATGGGAACATATGCGGGACATTAACATGCAAGCGGGCCTGCAGGCGGCCGCACGACAGCGCACCTCCTTAGTGTACTTGTGACAGTTTGTATGTTGGTGGTGGACAAGAAGGCACTCACTTGAAGAACTCCATGAAGGAGAAGCCGTAGCCGTGCTGCTCGGCTATGCCCGCACACACCACGTTGGCAGACGCGCCGATCAATGTGCCGTTTCCTGCACAGAAACAACACAGACAAGGATTTCCACAAGCACTACGAAATAAATATACTGTGTGCACACGGGTGATGAAAAACTGAAGTTTCCAAAAGTTCAACATTGAAGTGTTTGACACTTTACGTTACAGTTTTTTAATCATTTTATTAAATGAGAAAATCTAATTTTTTGAAAGAGAACAGCACTTTTGTTTCTATCATTCACAATCCTTACATAAGACAAAATCATATACAGTCGCAATCAAAAAGTTGTAAAGAACATAATGTCATGGCTGTCTTGAGTTTCCAATCATTTCTACAACTCTTAATTTTTTTGTGATAGAGTGATTGGAGCACATACTTCATACTTGCCAACCTTGAGACCTCCGATTTCGGGATGTGGGGGGAGGGGGGTGGGGGTGGGCGTGGGCGTGGCTAAAAGGGGAGGAGTATATTTACAGCTAGAATTCACCAAGTCAAGTATTTCATATATATATATATATATATATATATATATTAAATACTTATTTCATATATATATATATATATATGAAATACTTGACGTTCAGTGAATTCTAGCTATATATATATATATATATATACATATATATATATATATATATATATATATATATATATATACACACACGTATATATATATGTATTTTATTATATATATATATATATATATGAAATACTTGACGTTCAGTGAATTCTAGCTATATATATATATATATATACACACACGTATATATATATGTATTTTATTATATATATATATATATATGAAATACTTGACGTTCAGTGAATTCTAGCTATATATATATATATATATATATATATACACACGTATATATATATGTATTTTATTATATATATATATATATATATATATATGAAATACTTGACGTTCAGTGAATTCTAGCTATATATATATATATATATACACACACGTATATATATATGTATTTTATTATATATATATATATATATATGAAATACTTGACGTTCAGTGAATTCTAGCTATATATATATATATATATATATATATACACACGTATATATATATGTATTTTATTATATATATATATATATATATATATATATATGAAATACTTGACGTTCAGTGAATTCTAGCTATATATATATATATATATATATATATATATATATATATATATATATATATATATATATATATATATATATATACACACACACGTGTATATATATATGTATTTTATTATATATATATATATATATATATATATATATATATATATATATATATAAAAGAGATGCGCGGTTTGCGGACACAACCGCGGAGTCCGCGGATTATCCGCGGGTCGGGCGGTTGAAATAAAAAAAAATTAGATTTTATCCGCGGGTCGGGCGGTTGAAATAAAAAAAAATTAGATTTTAAATAGATTCAGGCGGGTGGCGGTTAAACCAATTGGGAAATATACATACATAGTTAAATGTTGTTACCCACATACGAAAAACGAGCAGGCACCTGCAGCACACCACAACAGAAGAAGAAGAAAAAAAAAGATGGCAACGCCGGCAGCAAACGTGGTACGCGACAAACTAAAAAAGGGAATACTAAAGACCAGGGGAAAAAAAGGCCAGAAAAGTTCAGCGTGGACTCGTTCTTATGAGGTTGTAAATCAGGATGATAGTAATGCTGGCTACGTGATTTGCAAGAGCTGCGACGCTGTTTATGTCTACGACAGTCACAAAACCGGGACATCTAACATGGTGCATCACATTTGTGCAAAACCCCGAATCTCCACAAACACCCTGAGCATGAGCAGTTTCGTCCGCCGTGATCCCAGAAGAGTGCCACAGGATGTTAAAACAAGATAGAACGCAGCTGCCTGCAGCAGTTTGAGTGGCGCGAGCGCGCCTGGAGGTGCGCTCAGCGCGGCTCCCAGATGATTGCGCACTGGTGTGCGTCTGGGCCGTGACAGCGTGGCACGCATTGAATGTCTCTGCTACATTGGATCAGTCTCCTTTCTTTAACAGGCAAAACATTTATAACCTCACTAATGCCTTGCATCGTCTATATTAGATATATAACAACGGGTGGATGCGGGCGGGTGCGGTTTTGATAAAATGTTAGTTCGGGTGGATGGCGGATGGTTGACGACTTTTGTGATGCGGTTGCGGATGAAATAATTGCCTATCCGCGCATCTCTAATATATATATATATATATATATATATATATATATATATATATATATATAAAATAAATACTTGAATTTCAGTGTTCATTTATTTACACATATACACACACATAACACTCATCTACTCATTGTTGAGTTAAGGGTTGAATTGTCCATCCTTGTTCTATTCTCTGTCACTATTTTTCTAACCATGCTGAACACCCTCTCTGATGATGCATTGATGTGTGGCACGCACAAAAGTGCTTTCATCAAATGCACTAGATGGCAGTATTGTCCTGTTTAAGAGTGTCACAACATTGCTGTTTACGGCAGACGAACTGCTTTACGGTAGACGAAAACGTGACTGCTGTTGTTGTGTGTTGTTGCCGCGCTGGGAGGACGTTAATGAAACTGCCTAACAATAAACCCACATAAGAAACCAAGAACTCGCCCTCCATCATTCTACAGTTATAACGTGATTGGGCAGGTATGCTGTTTATATTGTGGGTTAGCTCATGAGGACCCGAGTCCGCCTGAATTTCAGGAGATTTCCGGGAGAAAATTTGTCCCGGGAGGTTTTCGGGAGAGGCGCTGAATTTCGGGAGTCTCCCGGAAAATCCGGGAGGGTTGGCAAGTATGACATACTTGTTGGTCACAAAAAAACATTCATGAAGTGTGCTTCTTTTACGAATTTATTATGGCTCTACTGAAAATGTGAGCAAATCTGCTGGGTCAAAAGTAGCGTATTTTTCGGAGTATAAGTCGCACCTGCCGAAAATGCATAATAAAGAATGAAAAAAAAACAACATATATAAGTCGCACTGGAGTATAAGTCGCATTTTTTGAGGGAAATGTATTTGATAAAAGCCAACAGCAAGAATAGACATTTGAAAGGCAATTTAAAATAAATGAAGAATAGTGAACAACAGGCTGAATAAGTGTACGTTATATGAGGCATAAATAACCAACTGGTATGTTAACGTAACATATTATGGCAAATAACTATAACATATAGAACATGCTATACGTTTACCAAACAATCTGTCACTCCTAATCACTAAATCCCATGAAATCTTATACGTCTAGTCTCTTACGTGAATGAGATCAATAATATTATTTGATATTTTACACTAATGGGTTAATAATTTCACAAATAAGTCGCTCCTGAGCATAAGTCGCACTCTCCGGCCAAACTATGAAAAAAACTGCGACTTATAGTCCGAAAAATACAGTATACATACAGCAATGTTAATATTTGCTTACATGTCCCTTGGCAAGTTTACCTGCAATAAGGCGCTTTTGGTAGCCATCCACAAGCTTCTGCTTGACCACTTGACCACTCCTCTTGACAAAATTGGTGCAGTTCGGCTAAATTTGTTGGTTTTCTGACATGGACTTGTTTCTTCAGCATTGTCCACACGTTTAAGTCAGGACTTTGGAAAGGTCATTCTAAAACCTTAATTCTAGCCTGATTTAGCCATTCCTTTACCACTGTTGACGTTTGTCCTGTTGGAACACCCAACTGCGCCCAAGACCCAACCTCCGGGCTGATGATTTTAGCTTGTCCTGAACAATTTGGAGGTAATCCTCCTTTTTAATTGTCCCATTTACTCTCTGTAAAGCAGCAGTTCCATTGGCAGCAAAACAGGCCCAGAGCATAATACTACCACCACCATGCTTGACGGTAGGCATGGTGTTCCTGGGATTAAAGGACTCACCTTTTCTCCTCCAAACATATTGCTAGGTATTGTGGCCAAACAACTAAATTTTTGTTTCATCTGACATCACATTGACCAAGATAAGACCTTCTGGAAGAAAGTTCCGTGGTCACCTAAAATCATCAGCCCGGAGGTTGGGTGTTGTAACAGGACAATGACCCCAAACACACCTCAAAAGTGGTAAAAGAATGGCTAAGTAAGGCTAGAATGAAGGTTTTAGAATGGCCTTTCCAAAGTCCTGACTTAAACGTGTGGACAATGCTGAAGAAACAAGTCCATGTCAGAAAAGCAACACATTTAGCTGAACTGCAGCAATTTAGTGGTCAAGTGGTCAAGCAGAAGCTTGTGGATGGCTACCAAAAGCGCCTTATTGCAGGTAAACTTGCCAAGGGACATGTAAGCAAATATTAACATTGCTGTATGTATACTTTTGATCGCGACTGTATGTGTCATGATCTGTTGTCCGGATCATGTTTTGTTTCGTTTTTGACACCCTCAGTTCCTGTTTTGAGCACCCCTGGGTTTGTGTTTTGGTTGCCATGGGTGCAGATTGGTTCCACCTGCCTCTGATTAGTGTTCGGCACGCTCGCCTGCTGCCGGCCACTGATCAGAGAGCTACTCAGTCCTGGTTTTCGCCACACACGGTCTGGCTTTCTTGTTTGCTTCATATGCTGAGCGTTTCTTTTTTGCTATTCTGTTAGCTCCCCGTGCTATCGGCACGCTGGTGCTCTTTTGTTTGTATCTTGCATGAAATCATTTTCTAACCTGTACCTTGCCTCCGGAGTTTTCCGTCTGCATCTTGGGAGAACGATCCATGCAGTAAAATGCGACCCCGACGTGACGATATGTTTTTCTTTTTTATGCATTCTATTTTGTAAATAAAGGCTAGCAAAAGTCAGCTCACAATAGAGCTAACGGGAGTAATCTGTTCCGCCCATAAAGCCCTCTAAAAAAAACATCCAAAAAGCGCCAACAATACTCCATTTACATGTCGTGAGCTGAATATTAACCAAGTATTAGATATATTGTTATTATAAGCGCTAACACTGAGGAACTACAAACCCCATTTCCATATGAGTTGGGAAATTGTGTTAGATGTAAATATAAACGGAATACAATGATTTGCAAATCCTTTTCAACCCATATTCAGTTGAATATGCTACAAAGACAACATATTTGATGTTCAAACTGATAAACTTTTTTTTTTTTTTGCAAATAATCATTAACTTTAGAATTTGATGCCAGCAACACGTGACAAAGAAGTTGGGAAAGGTGGCAATAAATACTGATAAAGTTGAGGAATGCTCATCAAACACTTATTTGGAACATCCCACAGGTGAGCAGGCTAATTGGGAACAGGTGGGTGCCATGATTGGGTATAAAAGTAGATTCCATGAAATGCTCAGTCATTCACAAACAAGGATGGGGCGAGGGTCACCACTTTGTCAACAAATGCGTGAGCAAATTGTTGAACAGTTTAAGAAAAACCTTTCTCAACCAGCTATTGCAAGGAATTTAGGGATTTCACCATCTACGCTCCGTAATATCATCAAAGGGTTCAGAGAATCTGGAGAAATCACTGCACGTAAGCAGCTAGGCCCGTGACCTTCCATCCCTCAGGCTGTACTGCATCAACAAGCGACATCAGTGTGTAAAGGATATCACCACATAGGCTCAGGAACACTTCAGAAACCCACTGTCAGTAACTACAGTTGGTCGCTACATCTGTAAGTGCAAGTTAAAACTCTCCTATGCAAGGCGAAAACCGTTTATCAACAACACCCAGAAACGCCGTCGGCTTCGCTGGGCCTGAGCTCATCTAAGATGGACTGATACAAAGTGGAAAAGTATTCTGTGGTCTGACGAGTCCACTTTTCAAATTGTTTTTGGAAACTGTGGACGTCGTGTCCTCCGGACCAAAGAGGAAAAGAACCATCCGGATTGTTCTAGGCGCAAAGTGTAAAAGGCAGCATCTGTGATGGTATGGGGGTGTATTAGTGCCCAAGACATGGGTAACTTACACATCTGTGAAGGCGCCATTAATGCTGAAAGGTAAATACAGGTTTTGGAGCAACATATGTTGCCATCCAAGCAACGTTACCATGGACGCCCCTGCTTATTTCAGCAAGACAATGACAAGCAACGTGGCTTCAAAGTAAAAGAGTGCGGGTACTAGACTGGCCTGCCTGTAGTCCAGACCTGTCTCCCATTGAAAATGTGTGGCGCATTATGAAGCCTAAAATAGCACAAGGGAGACCCCCGGACTGTTGAACAACTTAAGCTGTACATCAAGCAAGAATGGGAAAGAATTCCACCTGAGAAGCTTCAAAAATGTGTCTCCTCAGTTCCCAAACCTTTACTGAGTGTTGTTAAAAGGAAAGGCCATGTAACACAGTGGTGAACATGCCCTTTCCCAACTACTTTGGCACGTGTTGCAGCCATGAAATTCTAAGTTAATTATTATTTGAAAAAAAAAAAATAAAGTTTATGAGTTTGAACATCAAATATGTTGTCTTTGTAGCATATTCAACTGAATATGGGTTGAAAAGGATTTGCAAATCATTGTATTCCGTTTATATTTACATCTAACACAATTTCCCAACTCATATGGAAACGGGGTTTGTATGATATACTGTGTATATATAATATATATATATATATTACATACATGTTATATTTTATATTGCTACTATGGTACATTTTTAGCCTACTTTATACCTGAATTATCCTTTCCATCCTTTGTAACTGAGCTACTGTGTGGAACAATTTCCCTTGTGAATCAATAAAGTTTGTCTAAGTCCAAGTTATGCAGCTACAGTATCGCCATACTGAGCTGCTGCATCGCCTCCGAGTTGGTAAAAGTTGATTCTAAATCATAAATCTTGCCTCTCATCTGGACAGTAGAAGGTTGTGGACATGAACCGAGAAGTTGGTCATCTTTGCTACGTGAGGATTATGAATACTTCTTCATGTAAACGGGAAGATATAAACATCCCATCCGTCGGCATCCCAGTGAGAGCAGACATTGTACAGCAAGTGATTGTTTTATTATGTTGGTAGTTGGTATTTCTTGTTTAGCATTTAGCAATACTGCTACATGCTGGATCTTCTAATCAATCCGCGTCTAAAACTTGTACATCATCCTTTTTGTATTTGTCATGTCTGTGTGACCATGCTTTGTATTAGTCATGTTTTGTTTTGTTTAGTTATTGAACTCTTTAGTTTCTGGCTTTTCACTCCCTTGTCTTGTTTCCATGGTTACCCATTAGTTTCACCTGTTTCACGTTTGGACTCATTGTGCACTCTTGTTTGTCACCATAGCAACCCATTAGTTTTCACCTGTCACGTCACGCACCTGTTTCACATTTTGAGTCACGCACCTGCTTTCACTAATCATGTCTGTAGTATTTAAGTTCATTGTTTTCAGTTTGTCTTTCTGGTGACATCCCACATTTATGCTTCTGCACACTGTCCACACACCCTTAAGACCCTTGCTGCTCTTTTTTTCATGCCGGTTTCTCGTCCAAATAAGTTTTCTTTATTCATGCCATAGTTTGCAAGTTTTGTTTAATTGTTCATAGTTTCTGCCTTTGTGCAAGTTTTGTGTTTATAGTCAAGTTTTGTACTTCCGCCCCTGTGCGCGCCTTTTGTTTGATCCTTTTTTTTGTAGTTATAGTGTTTAAATAAATCATGTACTCCCCTTCACGCCACGTATGGTCCAAATCTTTGGCACCTCGGGAGAACAAACCACGCCACAGTCCTAGTCGTGACAGTATTCAGGCTCAAAAATATACGTTTCTGGATCATCATTTGTTCCAAAACAGTGGTCGTCTCTGATGTAGTAGTGTGGTTATTGTTGGAAGAAGTGAATGTTGTGATGCCGACGTATGTTTAAAATGATCAAAATATGTAAATATTACATGTTGCTATGAGTGTTACATTACATATATACTTACAGCATGTACCTTAATGGAACTTTATGGATGTTTTATAGGCAGAATAAAGCGGCTTCCATTACCCCCATTATGAGCTGACTCTCGCTAGCGCTTATTTATGAGTTAGAATGCATTAAAAAAAAAATTTAAAACATATTTTTTCTTGTCTTACATAAGAATTGTGACTGAAAATTCCAGTTTTCCTTTAAGAAAATGTGATTATTATGTGCTACAATTTTAGACTTTAGAGTCTTTTTTTGGCCGAGGAAAATAACTGGGCACAACATTGTTCCCACTTTTTCCCTGAAATAATTTTCCAGGACTTCTGCAGCTGCCACAGAGACAAGTTATCACCTCACACACACAAATACATTCTGTGCTGCAAGGACTAAAAGCAGGGAATCGCTGTGCCTTAATGTTGCACAGAAGATGACACTGGACATACTTACCATTTCCAGGACATTTAACCTTTTCTCTCATTTCCCAAATGTTTTCTATGAGTTTCCAGTTTGAAAAGAAGCTCAGAAATGACAAACATGATGACACTCACCCCCAAGACAGGCTCCCATGGCCAAGGCAAAGATGAGAGGTTTTATTGGCAGGTTCACGTCTGCATCCTGGCTCAAGTTGATGAGGACAGGGATCTGGAATGACAACAAAAAGTTGTACTGTCCTCCAATAGAGCGATACAAGGTGTCATGTACTTTATTAGGTAACATGTAACACATTGTTATACAAAGTGTCATGTATTATGTAACACATTGTTATACAAAGTGTCATGTAACATGTAACACATTGTTAAACAAAGTGTCATGTATTATGTAACACATTGTTATACAAAGTGTCATGTATTATGTAACACATTGTTATACAAAGTGTCATGTATTGTGTAACATTGTTATACAAAGTGTCATGTAGTATGCAACACATTGTTATACAAAGTGTCATGTATTACGTAACACATTGTTATACAAAGTGTCATGTATTATGTAACATGTAACACATTGTTAAACAAAGTGTCATGTATTAATTAACACACTGTTATGCAAAGTGTCATGTATTATGTAACACATTGTTAAACAAAGTGTAATGTATCATGTAACACATTGTTATACAAAGTGTCATGCAGTATGTAACACATTATACAAAGTGTCATGTAGTATGTAACACATTGTTATACAAAGTGTCATGTATTATGTAACACATTGTTATACAAAGTGTCATGTATTATGTAACACATTGTTATACAAAGTGTCATGTATTATGTAACATGTAACACATTGTTAAACAAAGTGTCATGTATTATGTAACACACTGTTATGCAAAGTGTCATGTATTATGTAACACATTGTTAAACAAAGTGTCATGTATTATGTAACACATTGTTATACAAAGTGTCATGTAGTATGTAACACGTTATACAAAGTGTCATGTAGTATGTAACACATTGTTATACAAAGTGTCATGTATTATGTAACACATTGTTATACAAAGTGTCATGTATTATGTAACACATTGTTAAACAAAGTGTCATGTATTATGTAACACATTGTTATACAAAGTGTCATGTAGTATGTAACACGTTATACAAAGTGTCATGTAGTATGTAACACATTGTTAAACAAAGTGTCATGTATTATGTAACACACTGTTAAGCAAAGTGTCATGTATTATGTAACACATTGTTAAACAAAGTGTCATGTATTATGTAACACATTGTTATACAAAGTGTCATGTATTATGTAACACACTGTTATGCAAAGTGTCATGTATTATGTAACACATTGTTAAACAAAGTGTCATGTATTATGTAACACATTGTTATACAAAGTGTCATGTAGTATGTAACACGTTATACAAAGTGTCATGTATTATGTAACACATTGTTATACAAAGTGTCATGTATTATGTAACACATTGTTATACAAAGTGTCATGTATTATGTAACACATTGTTAAACAAAGTGTCATGGATTCTTAATAGGACTAGTTGTTAAAGATCCCTAAATATTCAGCACAACAATTAAATGGGGTTGGAGATGTCCTCTTGGGTGGGGTGGAGTTTGGCAATAATCATGTGGTGCCACCAGTACAACACATCTTCAGTTGTGTTCCCCGACGTCATTGGGCGTTTCGGCCATTTATCACAAGACACCCTCTGCCGAGGTTGGCCCACCACAGGCTGATCAGACCTGGGTGTGTGTCGCATGGTGGCACCACGTGGTTATTTGGCAGCCCATGCTGCATCCCTGCGCTTCAGCCACAGCCAGTGACTGCTCCGTTCTGCTGCGGTGGCAAGTTCTTTAATAGCCTTGCGTTGGGCCTGTCCTCTGATTCCTACTTCTTTCAGGAGCCTTGTGGTGGAACTGGCTACAAAGCCTCTACAGCCCACCTCCACTGGCCACACCTTCACGTCCCAGCCCCTTGCCTCTGCTTCAGCTGCCAAGTTGGCATATCGCAGCCTCTTCCGTTCGAATGCTTCATCGATGGCGTCCTCCCATGGGACCGTTAGCTCAACGATGAAGACACGGCGGAAGGACATGGACCAGAGGACCAGGTCTGGGCGCAGGCTGGTTGCTGCAATTTCGGGTGGGAAGATAAGCCTCTGGCTGAGGTCTACCCGCATTTCCCAATCTCGGGCTGCGTTCAGTGGGCCTAAGTCTGGAGGTGATGGCTTGGTCCGCCGTTTCTCTCCTTCCCGGATGAAAGTTGTTTTGTGTGGGAAGGTAGCCTGAGCATTTAGAGGCATGGCATTGGTGACTACTCTCTTGTTCTCAAGTTCGGCAGCCAAGCACTTCAGTACTTGGTTGTGGCGCCAGGTGTATCTCCCTTGAGTCAGACTGGTCTTGCAACCAACCAAGATGTGTTTGAGGGTTGCTGGGGCTGTACACTGGAGACAGGCTGGGTCCTCTCCATACCAGAGATGTAGGTTGGTTGGAGAGGGCAGGACATCATATGTGGCTCTAATGATGAAACTTAGTCTTTTAGACTCCATGCTCCATAATTCGTTCCACGTGATTGTTCTCTTCTCCACGCCCTCCCACCTTATCCAGCGGCCCTGCTGGGCTTGGCACACCTGGCTGCTTCCTCCTGGTGGCGCACTTCCTCCACCACCATGTGCCGCCGTTCGGTTGCAGTTGCCTTTTGCCACGTGGGTGTTGTTGCTTCCAAACCAAGGCCCCCTCTGCCATATTGGACATGCCCAACTATATCCCGGTGTCTGAGGGCAGTCTTTGCCACTGTGACTGCTGCAGATGGATTCCATTTCCTCCCTGCCGCTAGGGTTGGAGCAGCACCTCTGACGAATGGGTCCCGGGATTCTGTGAGAGTCATTTCCAGCCTTGATTTGGCACATTTGTACTCCTCCACCACGCTTGAGATCGGTAGGGAGAGGGCTCCGTTGCCATACAGGCCTACGCTGCTAAGACATCTCGGCAGTCCAAGCCATTTCCTCACTTCTGCATTCACCAGCCTCTCCAGCCGATTGGCATGGGATAGAGCGACCTCATAGATAGAAATTGGCCACATGAGACGGGGCAGCAGCCCAAACTGAAAGCACCACAGCTTCAGCTTCCCAGGAAGAGCAGTGTTATTGATCTGATTGAGTCCACTGATTGTATCCTGCCTGAGTTGGTCCACCTGCTTCGAGTCTTTGAGTTCTGCGCTATACCAGCGGCCAAGGCTTTTGATAGGCTTTTCTAGAACTGTTGGTATTGGCTCGTTGTTGATGTGGAACCTCTCATTGGTGAGCTGGCCCTTGATGATGGAGATACTGCGGGATTTGCTTGGTTTAACCTCCATTCGTGCCCATTTGATGTTTCCCTGGAGTTTATCCAGCAGGCGTTTGGTGCATGCATTTGTTGTTGTTATTGTCGTCATGTCGTCCATGTACGCCCTTATTGGAGGAAGACGCAGCCCGCTCTTCAACCGCTCCCCTCCAACCACCCATCGAGATGCTCGAATAATGAGCTCCATTGCCATGGTAAACGCCAGTGGAGAGATGGTTCAGCCCGCCATTATGCCTATCTCGAGGTGCTGCCAGGCAGTTGTACTGGCCTGTGCTGTGACGCAGAACTGGAGGTCCTGGAAGTAGGTTTTGACCATCCTTGTGATGCCCTCAGGGACCTGGAAGAAGTTGAACGCTGTCCATAGAATCTCATGAGGCACTGACCCGAAGGCATTGGCAAGATCTAAGAAAACCACATGCAGGTCTTTCTTGTCCTTCTTGGCCGTCTGTATCTGGTGCCAGATGACATTTGTGTGTTCCAGGCATCCTGAGAAACCGCCTATCCCTGCCTTCTGCACTGAGGTGTCAACATAGTTGTTCTTCAGCAAGAATACTGAGAGCCTGTGGGCCACAACACTAAAGAATATTTTTCCTTCCACATTCAGAAGACTGATCTGGCGGAACTGGTCGATGGTTGAGGAATTCTTCTCTTTGGGAATCAGGATCCCCCCTGCCCTTCGCCATGCCTTTGGTATAATTCCTTTTTCCCACGACACTTTCATTAGCTTCCAGAGGTACTTCAAGACGCCTGGAGTGTTCTTATAGAGCCTATATGGGACGCCGTTGGGTCCAGGGGCTGAGGCTGTTCTTGCCCGCTTTACAGTGCTCTCAACTTCTCTCCATGTGGGGGGCCTTGTTTCAAACTGGTGCTCAGGTGGTTGGATTGGTGGCATGTCATCTGGAATGCTGGCTGGCACATGCCTCTGGCTGTCGGAGTAGGTCTTCCTCAGGTGCTCCTCTAGTTCCCTTATGGGTACTTTGAGCATTCCAGTTTTCTCCTTGACAAAGAGGTCTTTGACAAACTTGTAGGGATCTCTGTAGAAGGCAGTCCTCGTTCGCTCTTTCTTTTTATGTTGCTTTCTCAGGCATTCTGCTCTTCGCAGTGTTGCAAGTCGCTGCTTGATGTCGCCCTGTAGTGCTTCAAGTCCTTTCCTTTCCACTTCTGTAGCCTTTTTCCACTGCTTTCGCAGGCCCCTTCTTTCTTTCACAAGTCTTTCAATCTCTTGTTGTCTCCTCGACTTGAGAGGGGCTGATGGTTCCGTCTGTGTCGTAAGGTTCTTACTTTTCACCCCAAATCTCTCCGCTCCATAGCTGTAAATAATCTCTCCAATCTTGTCCAGCTTTTTTTCCACACACCCTTTCAGACCTTCTAAAAGATGGACAAGGTCTGTGTCGGTGGTTTCCCACTCCTTTTTCTGGCAGGATTTAGGCCACAAGATTTGAGGCTTCCGTCCATTCATCTTCCTCTCTACTGCTGTCTGAGGTTGACTGGGCTCTGAAATCACATCCGTTGGTGGATCTGTGCCTGATTGAGCTTCGTCTGGGGTTGTGATACCCTGTGGACTGTGGTGACTATCCTGCCGCTGGGCTTCACTCGACTGATTTGCCCTACCTCTGAGGAAGTAGTGGTCAATGCGAGGCCCCTCGCTAAGCTCTCTCAGACACTTTTTCCTGCCCTGGTGGATCTTGAGACCCTTCTCTGATGTAAACTTTTTCCAGCCACAGATGCAGCTTTGTAGCTTGTGTCCTGCCAGTGCTGTTACTCCATCAACTATCGTGCTGATCATTTGTCTCGTTGTCGTTTCCGTTCCAGGGTCTGTTACCGTGTGGTCTACCGGTGAGTCATCTTCCGCCCCCGCTCTCGCAGACTCTAGGGGTATTTTTCCTTTTGAATTTTTCGTAGCAATTGTTGGGTGGATCCAGGTCACTGTGTAGTGACAGGGTCCTGCTAGCAAGGGTAGCTAACCCGTGCCAGCCCCGTTGGGGTCTGTTCCCACCTGTCAGCAGTCTCTTCAGGCCGTCACCAGGTCTTTCCCAGGTTGTCAGCTGCCCTTTCGCAGCGGTCACTGGTTTTGACACCAGACATCAGGATTCTTAATAGGACTAGTTGTTAAAGATCCCTAAATATTCAGCACAACAATTAAATGGGGTTGGAGATGTCCTCTTGGGTGGGGTGGAGTTTGGCAATAATCATGTGGTGCCACCAGTACAACACATCTTCAGTCGTGTTCCCCGACGTCATTGGGCGTTTCGGCCATTTATCACAAGACACCCTCTGCCGAGGTTGGCCCACCACAGGCTGATCAGACCTGGGTGTGTGTCGCATGGTGGCACCACGTGGTTATTTGGCAGCCCATGCTGCATCCCTGCGCTTCAGCCACAGCCAGTGACTGCTCCGTTCTGCTGCGGTGGCAAGTTCTTTAATAGCCTTGCGTTGGGCCTGTCCTCTGATTCCTACTTCTTTCAGGAGCCTTGTGGTGGAACTGGCTACAAAGCCTCTACAGCCCACCTCCACTGGCCACACCTTCACGTCCCAGCCCCTTGCCTCTGCTTCAGCTGCCAAGTTGGCATATCGCAGCCTCTTCCGTTCGAATGCTTCATCGATGGCGTCCTCCCATGGGACCGTTAGCTCAACGATGAAGACACGGCGGCAGGACATGGACCAGAGGACCAGGTCTGGGCGCAGGCTGGTTGCTGCAATTTCGGGTGGGAAGATAAGCCTCTGGCTGAGGGCTACCCGCATTTCCCAATCTCGGGCTGCGTTCAGTGGGCCTAAGTCTGGAGGTGATGGCTTGGTCCGCCGTTTCTCTCCTTCCCGGATGAAAGTTGTTTTGTGTGGGAAGGTAGCCTGAGCATTTAGAGGCATGGCATTGGTGACTACTCTCTTGTTCTCAAGTTCGGCAGCCAAGCACTTCAGTACTTGGTTGTGGCGCCAGGTGTATCTCCCTTGAGTCAGACTGGTCTCGCAACCAACCAAGATGTGTTTGAGGGTTGCTGGGGCTGTACACTGGAGACAGGCTGGGTCCTCTCCATACCAGAGATGTAGGTTGGTTGGAGAGGGCAGGACATCATATGTGGCTCTAATGATGAAACTTAGTCTTTTAGACTCCATGCTCCATATTATGTAACACATTGTTATACAAAGTGTCATGTATTATGTAACATGTAACACATTGTTATACAAAGTGTCATGTATTATGTAACACATTGTTACACAAAGTGTCATGTAGTATGCAACACATTGTTATACAAAGTGTCATGTATTATGTAACACATTGTTATACAAAGTGTCATGTATTATGTAACACATTGTTATACAAAGTGTCATGTATTATGTAACATGTAACACATTGTTAAACAAAGTGTCATGTATTATGTAACACACTGTTATGCAAAGTGTCACGTATTATGTAACACATTGTTAAACAAAGTGTCATGTATTATGTAACACATTGTTATACAAAGTGTCATGTAGTATGTAACACGTTATACAAAGTGTCATGTAGTATGTAACACATTGTTATACAAAGTGTCATGTATTATGTAACACATTGTTATACAAAGTGTCATGTATTATGTAACACATTGTTAAACAAAGTGTCATGTATTATGTAACACATTGTTATACAAAGTGTCATGTATTATGTAACATGTAACACATTGTTATACAAAGTGTCATGTATTATGTAACACATTGTTACACAAAGTGTCATGTAGTATGTAACACATTGTTATACAAAGTGTCATGTACTATGTAACACATTGTTATACAAAGTGTCATGTAATATGTAACACATTGTTATACAAAGTGTCATATATTATGTAACACATTGTTATACAAAGTGTCATGTATTATGTAACACATTGTTATACTAAGTGCCATGTATTATGTAACACATTGTTATACAAAGTGTCATGTATTATGTAACACATTGTTATACAAAGTGTCATGTATTATGTAACACATTGTTATACAAAGTGTCATGTATTATGTAACACATTGTTATACAAAGTGTCATGTATCATGTAACACATTGTTATACAAAGTGTCATGTATTATGTAACACATTGTTATACAAAGTGTCATGTATTATGTAACACATTGTTATACAAAGTGTCATGTATTATGTAACACATTGTTATACAAAGTGTCATGTATTATGTAACACATTGTTATACAAAGTGTCATGTATTATATAACACATTGTTATACAAAGTGTCATGTAATATGTAACACATTGTTATACAAAGTGTCATGTATCATGTAACACATTGTTATACAAAGTGTCATGTATTATGTAACACATTGTTATACAAAGTGTCATGTATTATGTAACACATTGTTATACAAAGTGTCATGTATTATGTAACACATTGTTATACAAAGTGTCATGTATTATGTAACACATTGTTATACAAAGTGTCATGTATTATATAACACATTGTTATACAAAGTGTCATGTAATATGTAACACATTGTTATACAAAGTGTCATGTATTATGTAACAAGTAACACATTGTTATACAAAGTGTCATGTGTTTTGTAACACATTGTTATACAAAGTGTCATGTATTATGTAACAAGTAACACATTGTTATACAAAGTGTCATGTGTTTTGTAACACACTCCTCCCGAATGGCAGAGCTTCTCACCTTATCTCTAAGGGAGACCCCCGCCAACCGACGGAGGAAACTAATTTCCTCCACTTGTACCCATGATCTTGTTCTTTCGGTCATCACCCAAAGATCATGATCATAGGTGAGGATAGGTACATAGATCCTTCTTCACTGCATACACCGCACCGATCCACCTGTTGATCTCACGGTCCACTCTTCCCTCACTCGTGAACAAGACTCCGAGGTACTTGAACTCCTCCACTTGGGGCAGGATTTCCTCCCCAACCCGGAGATGGCACACCACCCTTTTCCGGGCGAAAACCATGGACTCGGACTTGGAGGTGCTGATTCCCACCCCAGTCGCTTCACACTCAGCTACGAACCGATCCAGTGAGAGCAGAAGATCCTGGCCTGATGAAGCCATCAGGACTACATCAACTGCAAAAAGCTGATACCTAATCCTGCAGCCACCAAACCGGATTCCCTCAACGCCTTGACTGCGCCTAGAACGGGTCTGACCAAGATCATACAGAGAGCAGAACACCACAATCAGGCGGTCCGATACCCCATACTCTCTGAGCACTCTCCCCAGGACTTCCCGAGGGACATGGTGGAAGCCTTCTCCAAGTCCACAAAGCACATGTAGACTGGTTGGAGGAAACTCCCATGTTCCCTCAAGGACCCTGCCGAGTTCCACGACCAGGACGTAAACCACACCGTTCCTCCTGAATCTGAGGTTCGACTATCACCTGAATAGATCTTACCGGGAAGGCTGAAGAGTGTTACCCCACGGTAGTTGGAACACACCCTCCGGTTCCCTTTCTTAAAGTGAGGCACCGTTCCCAATGTCCACACAATCCTGCAATCTTGTCATCCAGAGCATTGTTTTGTTGTACAAAGTATCACGTAGCATGTGACACATTGTCATACCAAATCCATGCCTGCTGGTAATGTTTGGAACCAACTGGTCCACCATTTGAAGGTTTTACAGCAATGTGTCCTCTCACCATGGTGGCAGTGAAGGGGATGTTGTCAATGAGAGAAGAAGCCAGAGCAGAGACCCACAACACCAAGATGATGGCGATGGCCATGCGCTGGTCCTCTGGCACAGCCTGGAAAAGAAGAAGTAGTGCTCTGTTTACGTTAACTTCCATTAGCAGACGTCAAGTGCTGTCATTTTCAGAATGGTTTCGTTCCTGTTCAAGGTATTATAAGAATATATGATAAAGGAGGATTGTTAACGCATTTCTGTTTTTTTTTTCTTTTAGAAAGTTACCACAATTGTTGTGACGTAGTAGGCAAACTGCCTTTGTCAGTATAATTGTATGTAAGTTATCACAAAACTTTCTGTTCACATGAGTTCCCGGCGAGGAGACAAAAGCTGTCTTTGATCTTACCAAGCAAAAGGCTTGTAAAACTCCACTGTGTACGATGGGAAGCGACACGAAGGTGTCGGTTTCTTTGATCTATTGTGATCCGCAGGAAGATCTTGTCTTGACCCGAGATCTACAAAGCGGAGAGGAAGCAGGACCTGACGCAAGCTCCAGGCATCTTTTCTTTGAACTGTTTTGTGACCGAGGGCAACGGCTGTTTACGACCTCCTCTCCCCTTAGAAACAGCTGTTGTAATCAGGGAAAGTCCAAATAAAAGAGGAGGCGTGCAATCCTTTCGTGGGACGACACTGTGCAAGAGTACAGGTGTACGCGCTCTCCTCATTGAGCTAAATTGAATCCTGTCTCTGTTTAATTCCTTGCTTCTTGTCTGTTTAATAGATGTCATCGGTGTTTGAACCTGACATCTTCTCTCATCTAATTTCACTGCCTGTGGTTACATTTTCCATCCAGCAATGCAAAGTCAACAATACTCACTTTTTTTATACTCCAGAGTAGGGTTGTCCCGATACCAATATTTTGGTACCTGTACCACAATGTATTTCGATACTTTTTTAAATAAAGGGGACCACAAAAAATGGCTATATTGGCTTTATTTTCACAAAAAATCTTAGGGTATGTTTCTTATTGCAATCGAAGAACAAGTTTGTCCTTAAATAAAATAGTGAACATACTAAACAACTTGTCTTTCAGTAGTAAGTAAACAAACAAAGACTCCTAGTTAGTCTGCTGACGTATGCAGTAACATATTGTGTCATTTATACACCTATTATTTTCTACACATTATGAGTGACAAACTGTAAACATTGATTATTAATCCACTTGTTCATTTACTGTTAATATCTGCTTATTTTCCGTTTCAACATCTTCTATCTACACTTCTGTTAAAATGTAATAATCACTTATTCTTCTCTTCTTTGATACTTTACATTAGTTTTGGATGATACCACAAATGTAGGTATCGATCCGATACGGGGGTGTATTAGTGCCACATGCATGGGTAACTTACACATCTGTGAAGGCACCATTAATGCTGAAAGGTACATACAGGTTTTGGAGCAACATACAGTATGTTGCCATCCAAGAAACGTCTTTTTCATGGACGCCCCTGCTTATTTCAGCGTGGCTTCATAGTAAAAGAGTGCGAGTACTAGACTGGCCTGCCTGTAGTCCAGACCTGTCTCCCATTGAAAATGTGTGGTGCATTATGAAGCCTAAAATACCACAACAGAGACCCCGGAGTGATTAACAATTTAAGCTGTACATCAAGCAAGAATGGGAAAGAATTACACTTCAAAAATGTGTCTCCTCAGTTCCCAAACATTTACTGAGTATTGTTAAAAGGAAAGGCCATGTACAAACCCCGTTTCCATATGAGTTGGGAAATTGTGTTAGATGTAAATATAAACGGAATACAATGATTTGCAAATCATTTTCAACCCATATTCAATTGAATATGCTACAAAGACAACATATTTGATGTTCAAACTCACAAACTTTATTTATTTTTTTGCAAATAATAATTAACTTAGAATTTCATGGCTGCAACACGTGCCAAAGTAGTTGGGAAAGGGCATGTTCTGTTACGATCCGCTGTCCGGATCATAGTTTGTTTATGTTTGAGTCACATGTTTTCAGCACCTTGATTTTGTTTGTGTTCAGTTGCCATGTCAACTGATTACTTTCACCTGCCTCTGGTTAGTGTTCGGGACGCGCACCTGTTGCCCGGGCACTAATCAGAGGGCTATTTAGTCTTTGCCCTGGCCTCACTCGGCCTGGCTTCCTAGTTTGTTCCCATACAACTGATAACGACTACTTAGATTTCATGCTATGCTATTTTTTCCTGCTAGCTCCCACGCTAGTCCTTTTGTTTTGCCTTTTGTGCTACGTGCATGTCTTTTGTTTATTCATCATATGATTTATATTTAAAATAAATCATTTTCCTACCTGCAAGCTGTGTCCGAAGCCGTCTGCATCCTTGGGAGAACCACACCCGCATCACTATGCGACCAAGTCGTTTCAGTAGGAAGCCAGCAGAAGACAATTCTCCCGCACCGGCCATCGAGGAGTTCGACGAAGGTACGTGGGAGGTGTTGCGAGCGATGGAGGCGGAAACTCTTCGCTATTCCCCCTCGGAGCGCCAGGACCTGATATGGGGTCCCAACGGAAAGCTGGTCCCAATCCACTCCGTTTGGCCCGAGGACATCGCCACACCCCCGCAGTACGGGACGCGTCAGCGAAGACGGAAGCCGGCCAGAAGGTCTTTCCCTCGCCGCCAAGACGCGCCGCTCCTGCAAACTCCTCCCCCGGACCGAAGCAAGCTACATGCAGCTCAAACTTCCCCTCCTCAGATGTTTGGCAACCCCATCGACCACTTCGCCAAACAGTTCTCCGATTGGGCTGTAAGTCACATGGACAGTTGCAACAATGACGTCATTTCATTGGCGCCCCCGAAGAGGTAACTCCGCCCACTCCCGATGACATCATTGAGCAAAAAAATTTTTTTCCATCTTCTAATTCTTTCTGTCAGCCAATACCAAATGACTTTCATTCTAAGATAAGACATTATCAGGACATTTTTGCTAAGTGTAAGTCTAGTCAGTCACATTCTGATTTTCAAACTCCACCTCCAGTGACTTTGGTTCCGCCCCCAGTGACTATTGCTCCGCCCACTGCACATATTTTCTCCCCCTGTTCTCTCACCCAATCTCAAGTGGGGGGTGAGAATAGACAATTTGGACAATTTAAAGAGGAGGAGTATACCCCCTCCTCCCACCCACCCTTGAAGACGGTTCCAAACCGCAAAGAGCGCGTCTGGTATCCGCGTCTTGAGGGGGGGGCTAGTACTGGGAACTGTGCTAGTGCGGTGGCACAACTTCGGCGTGCTAAGCCGCAACCTCCTGCACGGCCACCGCCACCAGTTTTTCGGCGTGCTAAGCCGCAACCCCCTGCACGGCCACCGCCACCAGTCTTTCGGCGTGCTAAGCCGCAACCCCCTGCACGGCCACCGCCACCAGTCTTTCGGCGTGCTAAACCGCAACCTCCTGCACGGCCCCCGCCACCAGTCTTTCGGCGTGCTAAGCCGCAACCTCCTGCACGGCCATCGCCACCAGTCCTTCGCCATGCTAAGCCACAACCGCCAGCTAGGCCACCTCCAGCTGCACCTCGGCTAGCACCTGTTCCTGCACCTCGGCTGACACACCAAGCTTCGTCTCCAGTACCTCCACCACGCCAAGCTCCACCATGCCAAGTTCCTCGGCTGGTTCCCACACCAGCGCCGGCTCCAATGCTGGTTCCCACACCAGCGCCGGCTCCAAGGCTGGTTCCCACACCAGCGCCGGCTCCAAGGCTGGTTCCCACACCAGCGCCGGCTCCAATGCTGGTTCCCACACCAGCGCCGGCTCCAAGGCTGGTTCCCACACCAGCGCCGGCTCCAAGGCTGGTTCCCACACCAGCGCCGGCTCCAAGGCTGGTTCCCACACCAGCGCCGGCTCCAAGGCTGGTTCCCACACCAGCGCCGGCTCCACGGCTGGTTCCCACACCAGCGCCGGCTCCAAGGCTGGTTCCCACACCAGCGCCGGCTCCAAGGCTGGTTCCCACACCAGCGCCGGCTCCAAGGCTGGTTCCCACACCAGCGCCGGCTCCAAGGCTGGTTCTCACACCAGCGCCGGCTCCAAGGCTGGTTCTCACACCAGCGCCGGCTCCAAGGCTGGTTCTCACACCAGCGCCGGCTCCAAGGCTGGTTCTCACACCAGCGCCGGCTCCAAAGCTGGTTCTCACACCAGCACCGACTCCAAGACCAACCCCTGTCCCGGCTCCAAGGCTGGTTCCCACACCAGCGCCGGCTCCAAGGCTGGTACCAGAACCTGCACCTGCTCCACGGCTGGTACCAGAACCTGCACCTGCCTCCACGGCGACGACGTCTCCTCCTGCCTCCACGGCGACGACGTCTCCTCCTGCCTCCACGGCGACGACGTCTCCTCCTGCCTCCACGGCGACGACGACTCCTCCTGCTTCCACAGCGACGTCTGCTCTCTCCTCGTCTGCGGTGGGCTTTTCCAGGACGCCGCCACCTTCCTCGCCCTCATTGTCGTCTCAGCGACCTCGAGTGGTCTGGCTGCGCAAGCGGCGCTCTCGGAGGTTTGTTTATGGACGCCAGTGGCGCAAACAGCAGCGACACCCGAGACGTAGTCGTAGAACTCTCCGGCTGCTGAACTTCTGGCGCCACTCACGCCCACCTTCTCGGCAGCCACGAATGTGGCCTTTCCGTGGTCGCCCGCCTCGCCTGCGGCAGCGGCGTTCCACTCGCCGCCGCCACCTGACTCTTCCCCGGTGGATTCGGGGACACGTGGCCTGGCGACCCACCACCAAATCCTCCCTCCACCCTCCCTGGACTCTTGAACTGTTTCTTGTTTTTTGGGTTCTAGTTTTATTTCGTGTCAAGGGACATCTGGAATCTGTCCTTTAAGGGGGGGGTACTGTTACGATCCGCTGTCCGGATCATAGTTTGTTTATGTTTGAGTCACATGTTTTCAGCACCTTGATTTTGTTTGTGTTCAGTTGCCATGTCAACTGATTACTTTCACCTGCCTCTGGTTAGTGTTCGGGACGCGCACCTGTTGCCCGGGCACTAATCAGAGGGCTATTTAGTCTTTGCCCTGGCCTCACTCGGCCTGGCTTCCTAGTTTGTTCCCATACAACTGATAACGACTACTTAGATTTCATGCTATGCTATTTTTTCCTGCTAGCTCCCACGCTAGTCCTTTTGTTTTGCCTTTTGTGCTACGTGCATGTCTTTTGTTTATTCATCATATGATTTATATTTAAAATAAATCATTTTCCTACCTGCAAGCTGTGTCCGAAGCCGTCTGCATCCTTGGGAGAACCACACCGCATCACTATGCGACCAAGTCGTTTCATGTTCACCACTGTGTTACATGGCCTTTCCTTTTAACAACACTCAGTAAACGTTTGGGAACTGAGGAGACACATTTTTGAAGCTTCTCAGGTGGAATTCTTTCCCATTCTTGCTTGATGTACAGCTTAAGTTGTTTCAACAGTCCGGGGGTCTCCCTTGTGCTATTTTAGGCTTCATAATGCGCCACACATTTTCAATGGGAGACAGGTCTGGACTACAGGCAGGCCAGTCTAGTACCCGCACTCTTTTACTATGAAGCCACGTTGATGTAACACGTGGCTTGGCATTGTCTTGCTGAAATAAGCAGGGGCGTCCATGGTAACGTTGCTTGGATGGCAACATATGTTGCTCCAAAACCTGTATGTACCTTTCAGCATTAATGGCGCCTTCACAGATGTGTAAGTTACCCATGTCTTGGCCACTAATACACCACCATACCATCACAGATGCTGGCTTTTACACTTTGCGCTTTAACAATCCCGATGGTTCTTTTCCTCTTTGGTCCGGAGGACACGACGTCCACAGTTTCCAAAAACAATTTGAAATGTGGACTCGTCAGACCACAGAACACTTTTCCACTTTGTATCAGTCCATCTTAGATGAGCTCAGGCCCAGCGAAGCCGACGGCGTTTCTGGGTGTTGTTGATAAACGGTTTTCGCCTTGCATAGGAGAGTTTTAACTTGCACTTACAGATGTAGCGACCAACTGTAATTACTGACAGTGGGTTTCTGAAGTGTTCCTGAGCCCATGTGGTGATATCCTTTACACACTGATGTCGCTTGTTGATGCAGTACAGCCTGAGGGATGGAAGGTCACGGGCTTAGCTGCTTACGTGCAGTGATTTCTCCAGATTCTCTGAACCCTTTGATGATATTACGGAGTGTAGATGGTGAAATCCCTAAATTCCTTGCAATAGCTGGTTGAGAAAGGTTTTTCTTAAACTGTTCAACAATTTGCTCACGCATTTGTTGACAAAGTGGTGACCCTCGCCCCATCCTTGTTTGTGAATGACTGAGCATTTCATGGAATCCACTTTTATACCCAATCATGGCACCCACCTGTTCCCAATTAGCCTGCACACCTGTGGGATGTTCCAAATAAGTGTTTGATGAGCATTCCTCAACTTTATCAGTATTTATTGACACCTTTCCCAACTTTTTGTCACGTGTTGCTGGCATCAAATTCTAAAGTTAATGATTATTTGAAACAAAAAAAAGAATGTTTATGAGTTTGAACATCAAATATGTTGTCTTTGTAGCATATTCAACTGAATATGGCTTGAAAAGGATTTGCAAATCATTGTATTCCGTTTATATTTACATCTAACACAATTTCCCAACTCATATGGAAACGGGGTTTGTAGCACAGTGGTAAAAATGCCTTTTTTGCCATGTGTTGCTGCCATTAAATTGTAAGTTAATGAATATTTGCAAAAACAAATAAAGTTTCTCAGTGTGAACATTAAATATCTTGTTTTTGCAGTCTATTCAATTGAATATAAGTTGAAAAGGATTTGCAAATCATTGTATTCTGTTTTTATTTACCATTTACACAACGTGACAACTTCACTGGTTTTGGGTTTTGTAAAAAGCTCATGAAGTTCTCTCAGCGTCTTATATTATATTGTAGTGGTTGAAGCGGTGCCCTCGGTCATATTGAGAGCTGTTTGCTAATATTATTAATATTTTCTTCCTCCTCACTGTCCGAACGGATTGCAGCTGGAGGTGTTTGATCTCTCCACGCGTGACAAGCAGCATAAGGAAGACAATATCCCTCCACTTGCACCTGTCGCACGCTTGCATGCGGACGTGCTCGTTCTTTTGCGCCGCGACGCAGGAAGTCAGGAGCTAAGGGCGGCGCGCCGCCTGTCAGCAGTGATTATTTGCTCTCCGGGGGGCCGGCGGTTTAAACGCGAGCTGACGTGCTTATTACCACTGCAATCTTACGCCTGGCAGATAGGGACAATGGCACTTTAAGGTACAGAGCTTCAACTGGAGTCCCGTGCAAACAAAATAATTGAATGTGAGGGGAGATGCATGGGAAGTGAGAGCACATCACCTGTGTCGTGTCACGACAGATGCTCGTCAAAATAAAACACTCACTTTGATAAGCGAGGCCGTCTGCTCCCCGATGTAGTCGATGAGTTGCAGCTGGGCCAGAGCCTGCAGAATGAACACCAATGATTCACCACATAGTTGGAGCAGGCAGAATAAAAACACAATATGGCTGTTTTGGGGCCTTTAGAGGATGAGGGCAAAAAGTTAGAACCTTACTGAGACTCTGACAATACTATACTATAAAACAGCGCTGACTAATGGCAATTGTTTTATATGGGCAAGATGTCCTTTTTGTATGCTTTGGTTTTCAATGAAAATTGTCAGCAAAATTTAGTTAGTCCAGGGTAGGGATGTCCCAATCCAGGTTTTTGCACTTCCGATCCGATACCGGTATTGTTTTTGCATTTTCGATCCGATACCGATACTGACCGATACCGATACTGACCGATACTGGCCTATCCGAGCATGTATTAAAGTTTAAAGTTATTTAGCCTACTTAGTTGTCAGAATCATGTTGAAAAGGGTTTTAGTACTCTTGATAACAACTAGCCAGCTGAATTAGGGGAGTTTGAATAATACACAATGGTTGGTAACAAGAAACTGACCTGTTTATTCAAGGATAAACACAAAATAGACAAAATTATACATGACAAACAGAAATGGCATCATTGAACTAGGGCTGGGCGATATGGCCTTTTTTTAATATTGCCATATTTTAAGGCCATATTGCGATACACAATATATATCTCGGCACAGCAGTATGATGATTCTATGTGTTTTGATTGATTGATTGAGACTTTTATTAGTAGGTTGCACAGTGAAGTACATATTCCGTACAATTGACCACTAAATGGTAACACCCCAATAAGTTTTTCCACTTGTTTAAGTCGGGGTCCACTTAAATTGATTCATGATACAGATATATACTATCAGATATATACTATCATCATAATACAGTCATCACACAAGATAATCACATTTAATTATTTACATTATTTATAATCCAGGGTGTGGAGGGGGGCGCCGGATGTAAGTGTCAAAAAGACAGCCAAAAGAGTTTGATATGAGAATAAATCTAAAGTTAAAATATAGGGTAGAAATGCACCCATTTGCAGGAAATGTAGTCTTGATTTTCAAAATGTTCTTTCAAGACATTAAAACATTCTTCTTCATACTGCATTAATATATGCTACTTTTAAACTTTCATGCAGAGAAGGAAATCACAACTAAAAAAATCACTAATTTTTTCATACGGTATTGATGTGGAAAGTTTTGCCTCTGCATTTTGATGGTGTGGACGTGTGGCACCGAATGGAGATAAGCGTCTCGACAGACGTCACAATATTTGAACAATGATGACGAAAACTGTTGTCTCTGTCGTGTCCGTGTGTCGAAAATTGTTATGCGCTTATTTTTTTATTTGATTTTGTGCGTGGCATAGATCTGCCGTGCGCAGAGGACGCTTGAGCAGGCGCGCACCTTAGCGGCTGCGCTAGCATCACAGCTAACGTTAGCCATGTCGCTACCTCGCTCTCTGCTGGGAGAGGACGTGTACGTATGTGACGTATGACGTGACAGTATGTGACGTATGACGTGACAGTATGTGACGTATGACGTGACAGTATGTGACATGTGTAAGAAGGTGCGCTCGCTGTCTGTGAGAGGGAGACACAGAAAAGAGTGAGAAGAGCCTGTCGTGTAATGCCAGCAGCTAAAACCAACTGCGTGAGAATTGTGGATGTGTTGAAGGTGTGCTGGAAAATGCGGAACGGAAATTACGGAGCAGCAGAAAAGTGGAATGTATTATTTAAATAGGTGCGTTGGAAAACACGGACCGGAGTTTTTTTTAAACTGGATCTGGATCGAGATTTTCCCATGCCTTGCCGATACGCAATTTTTGGCAAATATCGGCAGCCGATCCTATCCAAATATCGGATCGGGACATCCCTAGTCCAGGGGTGTCAAACTCAAATACAGAGTGGGCCAAAATTTAAAACTGAACAAAGCCGCGGGCCAAGGTTGAACAAATTAACCTTTTTAATAGGGACCCAAACAAGTTTTGCATTGAACATTGAACAAGCAAGGCTTATATAACTTTATAGTGACATGCAAAATCCAGTTTCAAATAATAATAATAATAATTAAAAAATATCAATGGCATATCAAATACAATTTAAATAAAAATGGAATGCCTCTTTTCTATTTGCAGCCTTCTGAGGTAAATGTCAACATTAACTTTTTCCACAGACTAATACATTTGAAAATAAAATAACAATGAATAAACCAACCATTCAGGACTTGCAACACACTGATCTAATCTGATGTGCCCAAGCCTGATACCTGCCATCTTTTCTTGGACGCTAGTTCATTAATGTCGGGGCTCAGGCTTCTAACCTTCATTATCGAACGAAGGTGTTCATCAGTCATTATATCTCGTAGTCCACCCAGACCACAGTCTTGGGGGCGTGCCTTAAAGGCACTGCCTTTAACGTCCTCTACGTGCTGTCGTCACGTCCGATTTTCATCCATTCTAACAACGTGCTGGCCCAGTCACAAGATATGTGCGGCTTCTGTACGCTGTCAGAGGCAGATATTTACATATATCCGAATTTAAGTGTTACTTCTTTTATTTCATAGTCATATTTGAAAATAGCTTGTGTTTTTCCCATTTATTCTCTTTCTGTTTCTCTGCAAGTAAACTGTGTGTGTTAACCTTGATCTTTGGCATGTGTTTTGACTAGGGAGATGGAAGAGGGGAGAGGGTTTGGGGTCGGGAAGACAGACCATCTTGGTGGGGCGAGCCGAATGTTCTATGCTGTCTCTGTGAATGTATATCTGCAAAGCTTTGCAATTATATTACAAAATACCTATTCTGTCTCTGGTGGTTTTTCAACTCAGCTTTAAGTGTCGTAAAGAGCTTGGGAGCAACTTGTGACTTGAATTCCCTGGGAGGAACAACTGGTCCAAAACGCAACAACGCACACACACGTGAATGCAACGCATACTTGATCAACAGCGATACAGGTTACACTGAGGGTGGCCGTATAAACAACTTTAACACTGTTAGAAATATACGCCACACTGTGAATCCACACCAAACAAGAATGACAAACACATTTCGGGAGAACATCCGCACCGTAACTCTGTTTTTTACCTTTTAGACTTATTTTTAGAGATGTACGATAATATCGGCCTGATAAAATGTAATATCGGAAATTGTCGATATCAGTTTCAACCTCCCGATTTTCCCAGGAGACTCCCGAATTGCAGTGCCCCTCCCGTAAATCTCCCAGGGCAACCATTCTCCCGAATTTCTCCCGATTTCCACCCGGACAACATTATTGGGGGCGTGCCTTAAAGGCACTGCCTTTAGCGTCCTCTACAACCTGTCATCACGTCCGCTTTTCCTCCATACAAACAGCGTGCCGGCCCAGTCACATAATATATGCGGCTTTTACACACACACACACAAGTGAATGCAAGGCATACTTGGTCAACAGCCATACAAGTCACACTGAGGGTGGCCGTATAAACAACTTTAACACTGTTAGAAATATACGCCACACTGTGAATCCACACCAAACAAGAATGGCAAACACATTTCGGGAGAACTGTCACGGCCAGGGCGCATTCCAATGCGCCTTCATCTGTGCGTCCTGACGAGAGCACCGCGGGCCACGGCCACTTGCGCTCTCTCCTCTGGCTGCTCGCCCAGACACGCCCACGACCGCAGCGCACATCCAGGAACGCGCCGCGCGCGTCTCCGCCCTGCAGCTGCCGCCAGCTGCAATCACTTACCCGCAATCAGCACACCTGGTACTGATGAGGGCGAGCTGCATAAAGGACCAGTGGACCCAAGGATCAACGCGGGAACTTAGTTTACCCTTTGGATACCGTAAGGCTTATGCTCTCTCTCTGCGTTTTTCTCTCGTGTCTGATATCCTTGTTTGTTCTCCCTTAGTTACCTCTTGGTGTACCTGCCTTCCCGAGTCTCCCCTTCGACATCTCCCGTTGTTTTCCCCCCCCTGTGTTTTGGACTGCCTTCCGCGTTTCCCGACTCCTCGCTCGCCCCCGGACTCTGACGTCTCTCTATGCCCCACGGACCCATCGCAGATCTTGGACCCCTTTTTGCTTTGCCCTCTTTGGACTTGTCTGCTCCCTCATCCAACAGCACGGTAATACACAACAGATAACTACACACATGTCTAACACCACTCACTCTAGGGTTTTGTCACACACTCCATTTCATTAGTTTAGTTTGTATTAGTATTGTTTTATTATTATATATATATATATAATAAATCTTTGGACATACTGCCCCTTGGTGTCTGTTTGCCGTCACCTCCCCTTAGTCCAACCATAACAAGAACATCCGCACCGTAACACAACAGAACAAATACCCAGAATCCTTTGCAGCACTAACTCTTCTGGGACGCTACAAAGTACACCCCCCGCTACCCCCAACCCCCCCACGCCCCAACACACACACACACACACACCTTGTAGCGTCCCGGAAGAGTTAGTGCTGCAAATGGTTCTGGGTATTTGTTCTGTTGTGTTTATGTTGTTTTACGGTGCGGATGTTCTCCCGAAATGTGTTTGTCATTCTTGTTTGGTGTGGGTTCAGAGTGTGGCGTATATTTCTAACAGTGTTAAAGTTGTTAATACGGCCACCCTCAGTGTAACCTGTATCGCTGTTGAAAAGCGGACATGACGATTTCCGGGAGGGGCACTGAAATCTGGGAGTCTCCTGGGAGGGTTGGCAAGTATGAGAATTAGCGGTATATAATCGGCGGGCCAGCTCTAGTGTTAATTTGATATCGCCTCAAGGGCCAAGTGAAATTACACGGGGGGCCAATTTTGGCCCGCGGGCCAGAGTTTGACACCCATTAGTTAGTCAATGGAAAAATTAGAGCCATTAAATGTGTACACTTGAATATCTGATTAGTCGACTAATCGTCCAGATAATCGTTGAGTAATCGACTATCAAAATAATCGTTACTTGCAGCCCTACTTCTGCTTCGGTTTTCAAGCCATTCGGTTTTCGTCAGACCTTTTGGAACTGGTTACTGGCGAAAACCGAGGTGTTAGTGTGCAAGGGTTGTGTGGAGCTGCTAGCCAGGCACCTCCATCAAGACGAAGAGGGCGGCGAAGAAGAGCAGTGTGGCCCACTCCACGCGGTGCAAGATCATCTCAAAGTCCTGGATGTCGGCCAGAACCAGAAGCCACAGGGAGCCCAGGATGGCGATCCAACCTGAGCAGAAGACCATCAAATGTACATCAGAAATGAAAATCTGTGATTGTATGCTGGCTATTCAGGAATATTCTTGTTATGACCAGCATCTTTTGTTTTCTTTTTTTATTAAGGTAAATACTTTTTAGAGACACACGCTGGTATTAACGGAATAAGTGCTTCCGCTTTGACAATTCCGTGGTGATTGCCCGTAATCACCAGTAATTGCTTTAGTCCTTTGGCAGAATCATTTCATAAGCGATGGAAGTGAGCACACAAGGTTGAAGGAAAGAAACATTAGAAGAGAGACAGAGCGTGGATGGAATTGGGGATTTTTTTTGATGAAATTACTTTGTAATAGGAGGAACGAGCGTGCAAGCTATCAACTTCAATACTATTTTGAATTGTACATTTACATTATGCTGAAATTGATAAGAACCAGTTAAGGGTGTAACGGTACACTAAAATTTCAGTTCGGTACGTACCTCGGTTTAGAGGTCACGGTTCGGTTAATTTTTGGTACAGTAAGAAAACAACAAAATATAAATGTTTTGGTTATTTATTTACAACATATATCTCCCTTTTTTAACTTTTGTTTTTCTTTCCTTGTAAACAAAACCAAATCACACTGTATATGTGTTGTCTGTCTAATTATAAATAATGCAGACGAGGCGTGTTGGCTGAGTTCTTGACGTTTACTTTCACAGCGTGCTCATAACCTCATTCTTAGCTGCCGGGTGACGACATGCAACAACACTTTTCGTCATGCTCGTCACTCCCGTTGCATGCTGGGTAGTGTAGTTGTTATATTCCCTAGCTCAGAGTTTTTCAACCTTTTTTGAGCCAAGGCACATTCTTTTCATAAAAAAAAAAATACGGAGGCACACTACCAGCAGAAAAGGTTAAAAAATGAAACTCCAACAGGTTGTCGTGCCTTATTTTGAGTTTGTTGTTATTTCCTGTGTGTAGTGCTTTAGTTCCTGTCTTGCGCTGTTATTTTGGTGACCCTTCCTGTTTTGTTGTTGTTCTCCTGTAGCAGCTTCACGCCTTCCTTTGAGTGCTATTGCCCGCACCTGCTTTGTTTTCGCAATCAAGACTATTTAAGTTGTGCGTACGCTATCCTTCTTTGTGGGGACATTATTGATTGTCATGTACGGATGTGCTTTGTGGACGCCGTCTTTGCTCCACACGCTGTAAGTTTTTGCTGTCGTCCAGCATTCTGTTTTTGTTGACTTTGTAGCCAGTTCAGTTTTACTTTTGTTTTACATAGCCATCCCTATGCTTCAGTGCCTTTTCCTAGCGGGACTTGCCTTTTGTATTAATTTTTGGTTTAAGCGTTACATACCTTTTTACCTGTCTCTCGCTGTGCTCTGCATATTGGGATTGCCAAGCTCTACACAGCGCAGGCACTAGACAGCGGCACATTATTATGATTACTGATTTGCAAAAAAATATTTTTTGGACCAATTAGGTGAAGTGGCATAATTTCCCATGGCACACCAGACAATATCTCAGGGCACACTAGTGTGCCGCGGCACAGTGGTTGAAAATCACTGCCATAGCTCATAACATCTTTCCCCCTATAAAGAAATAATGTTAACTCAATAAAGTGTATTTCTTTTTTTAGCTTTAACTTTTCATTTTTTAGCTTTGTAACCACATTTGCAAACAACTTTTCTCTTCATAGAATTTTCTTTCAATAAAGAAATAAAGTGCAAAAATGTCAAAGCATCATAACAAACAGTTATGTCAAATAGCAGCAGAAGTGCATTTTTTGTAGAGCTGTATTATTTTCAGTTTTGTGCCCAAGGAACTGATTTTATTTAACACTTTATTATTATTTATACACCTATAGTGATCACAGAGACAGGTTGTTTTTGTGTTACTGCCTATATTTGTTTTTCTGAAAAATCCCACTTAATATACTTTGGGTAACAACAGTCAATATTTATTTATTTTTATTTTTTTTTTAGGGGGGGGTAACAGTCAATATTTATTTATTTAGTAGATTTTATTTTTTTCTTATATAATAAAAGTGAGCTTTTGTTAAACCAAATATTGTGTGTTTTTTTCCATATACAACAACCTATCTGGACTCGATAAGAGAATCAATAAGGAATCGGTTCGATAAGAGGATTCGATAATAGTGTCACGTCTGTGTAATCATGTTTTGTTTTAGTCATGTTTTGTTTAGTTATTGGACTCTTTAGTTTCTGGTTGTTCACTCCCTTGTTTTGTTTCCATAGCAACCCATTAGTTTTCACCTGTCACGTCACGCACCTGTTTCACGTTTTGAGTCACGCACCTGTTTTCACTAATCATGTCTGTAGTATTTAAGTTCATTGTTTTCAGTTTATCTTCCTGGCGACATCCGCATTTATGCTCTGCACACCATTTATCCTCAAGCCATGTTCACAGTCCTATGCCACAGTAAGTGTTTTGTACCGTGTTCTTAGTTAATTGCCTTTGTGCTATAGTCTTTTTGGTTTCATAGTTTGTTCTCCGCCACAGTGCGCGCCTTTTGTTTGCTTCTTTTTTTGTCCTTTGTTAGTGTAAAAAATAAAATATGTACTCACATTCCCGTCTCGCCCGAGCCGACTTTCCGTTGCCTTCTGGAAAAACTAAATCCAAGGACCAAGTCTTGACAAATAGGCTCAAACTCGATAATTTCTTATCAAACATCATCCCTAGTGACGACAGGTTGTAGAGGACGCTTAAGGCAGTGCCTTTAAGGCTCGCCCCCAATCATGTTGTCCGGATGGAAACCGGGAGAATGGTTGCCCCGCAAGATTTTCGGGAGGGGCACAGAAATTCGGGAGTCTCCCGGGAAAATCGGGAGGTTGAAACCGATACCAATAATTTCCGATATTACATTTTAAAGCATTTATCGGCCTATAATACATACTTGCCAACCCTCCCGAATTTTCCGGGAGACTCCCGAAATTCAGCACCTCTCCCGAAAACCTCCCGAGACAAATATTCTCCTGAAAATCTCCCGATTTTCAGCCGTAGCTGGAAGCCACGCCCCCTCCAGCTCCATGCGGACCTGAGTGAGGACAGCCTTTTTTCATGACGGGAGGACAACAGGGTGACAAGAACTAAATCATCCAGACTAGAGATAAATTGTATTATTATGTTTATCTTACCTAAAAATAAATATATTTATTAATTTAAAAAAAAAAACTAAATACATTTTTACTATATTTTGCTAAAAACATCAAAATTGTATTTTTATTTGTATTTTTTTCGTGACTCCTTATTACATCCAGCCATAGAATTATACATTAAAATAAACATATTTGAAATAATTGATTTTAAATGATCATAATAATTCATTTAAAATGACCATATTTAATTATTAAAATAATTGCTTGTTTATCAACAACTTTAGCATTTTATTCATTACATTTTGAAGCTCTCAGAAGCCAAGTTATGTTATATTCCTTAATATTTATTTATGCAAGTTTGAAGTATCAATTATCTAAACACAGTTTGTTTGCATATTTTCAGGATGTAGATATCTTATATATATATATATATATATATATATATATATATATATATATATATATATATATATATATATATATATATATATATATATATATATATATATGTATGAAATACTTGACTTGGTGAATTCTAGCTGTCAATATACTCCTCCCCTCTTAACCACGCCCCCAACCACGCCCCACCCCACCCCTGACCACGCCCCCACCTCCCGAAAACGGAGGTCTCAAGGTTGGCAAGTATGCTATAATAAATTATATATAATTTATTATATTATATAATTATATATAATAATGGTATGAATAATATATATAATAATTATATATTATATAATTATAATTTTAAAAAAATAAATAAATTTTTTTTTTTTTTAAGTATGCTATAATATCGGCCTGATATTATCGGACATCTCTAGTAGTAATATTAATAATTAACATAGAAAACAACACAATAAAAAAAATTTTTTTTTAAATAGTTTTTAAAGTGATCAGTAAAAAAGCCTGATTGCATTGCCTTGGAAGGGATGGAAACTGAAAGTTAACTTTCCCTCCAGGCTGGTACTTCACGACACCATTAAACTAGAGAAAATAATTCATGTGTGTGAAAATTAGGGCTGCAACGATTAGTTGGCAACAAATGTCTTTGCTTTTTATGCATTTCAGCTTTTGTGTCTGTCCTTTTTTTAAATGTATTAGCAATGCATACGCAGAGTGGATTCGTGCTTTCATAGAGTTCGCGTCTACGATTGAACGGCGCCTGTAAGCAATTATGAGCTATGAGGGTTTGAACCAACAGGAGGCCACAAAAAGCATGCAGGTGTGCGGCTGTGAAAGGCGCACTCGGCGGATCAAAGCATCTCGCAAACAAACGGAGCGTAATCACAACGTCGCCTTGATGAGATTTTAATGAGGATGAGCTTTTTTTTTAAAAGGGCTGTAATTGAAAAGAAGAGAATGCCCTTAGCACGGCACTGTGGGGTCATTCCCATTTTACAAAATGTCATGGAGCAGCACTGGTAATTAGCCCGGCATGTTTGATTAGTGGAGCGGCGAGCGCGCAGGGACAGTGATGAGGCGAGAGGACTGACCCTGAGCCCAGACTGCATGTCAAGAACATGATGGAAGTATGACAGGTCTTAATTACAGCAGTCCACTTCAAATTACATTTCATTACACTCGACAATGAGAAACCTTGGAGGGGACCGCAGATGTGGGGAACCCCCCCCTGGGCGACCGGTGCAATTATTTATTCAACTTCTTCTTCTTCTCCAGATTTTGGCGCGCTCTACCTTCCACATTTTTCACCTGATTCAAACCATTCCAACTTCAAACTGTTCAGCCTATTCGGGAATTGCGGGCTTTCACTTGACAGATTCCAAAAATTCTCAGATTTCCCAGAATTCCAGGTTTTCCGGGACATTTTTCCCATTCAAAATGAATTGGCCATTTTTCAAACTTACACCATTTCCACATTTTTCAACCGATTCAAACCATTTTACTTACAACACATTTCACCATCCTGGAAATTCAAACTACCTTTTTTCCTAATTCCAAAAAATTCCAGGATTTTCCAGAATTCCTGGTTTTCCAAAGCCCTATTTCCACCCTTTTTTCTGGCGACTCCTCGTTCCACATTTTTCAACGCATTTCAACCGTTCCACCGTCAAAACATTCCTTTTAGTCAGGACCACAAAAAAAACATGTTGTTTTTTGAACTGGAAAAATTTCCGGTTTTCCCGAAATTCCAGGAATTCCGTAATACCATTTCTCTATTCAACATGTTACTACTTCAACATTTCTTGACCGATTTGAAAAATTCCAACACCAACCATTTAAACTCATTCAGACCATTCAAGTTTTTCACCATTTTCCATAAAATTACCGCTTTTCCTGAAATTCCCACATTTTTGGGAAATTCCAAAAATTCTCAGATTTCCCAGAATTCCAGGTTTTCCGGGACATTTTTCCCATTCAAAATGAATTTGCCATTTTTCAAACTTCCACCATTTCCACATTTTTCAACCGATTCAAACCATTTTACCTACCTTCAACACATTCTACCATCCTGAAAGTTCAAACTACCTTTTTTCCAAATTCCCGAAAATTCCAGGATTTTCCAGAATTCCCGGTTTTTTAAAGCCCTATTTCCACAACGCATTTCAACCGTTCCACCGTGAAAAAAATGTCCTCCTAATCAAGACAAAAAAAGGAAGTTGTTTTTTGAACTGGAAAAATTTCCGGTTTTCCCGAAATTCCAGGAATTCCGTAATACCATTTCTCTATTCAACATGTTACTACTATTTCTCGACCGATTTTAAAAATTCCAACACCAACTTTTTTAACTCATTCACACCATTCAAGTTTTTCACCATCTTCTATAAAATTCCCGCTTTTCCTGAAATTCCCACATTTTTGGGAAATTCCAAAAATTCTCAGATTTCCCAGAATTCCAGGTTTTCCGGGACATTTTTCCCATTCAAAATGAATTAGCCATTTTTCAAACTTCCACCATTTCCACATTTTTCAACCGATTCAAACCATTTTACCTTCAACACATTCCACCATCCTGGAAATTCAAACTACCTTTTTTCCAAATTCCAAAAAATTCCAGGATTTTCCAGAATTCCTGGTTTTCCAAAGCTCTATTTCCACCCTTTTTTCTGGCGACTCCTCGTTCCACATTTTTCAACGCATTTCAACCGTTCCACCGTCAAAACATTCCTTTTAGTCAGGACCACAAAAAAAACATGTTGTTTTTTGAACTGGAAAAATTTCCGGTTTTCCCGAAATTCCAGGAATTCCGTAATACCATTTCTCTATTCAACATGTTACTACTTCAACATTTCTTGACCGATTTGAAAAATTCCAACACCAACCATTTAAACTCATTCAGACCATTCAAGTTTTTCACCATTTTCCATAAAATTACCGCTTTTCCTGAAATTCCCACATTTTTGGGAAATTCCAAAAATTCTCAGATTTCCCAGAATTCCAGGTTTTCCGGGACATTTTTCCCATTCAAAATGAATTTGCCATTTTTCAAACTTCCACCATTTCCACATTTTTCAACCGATTCAAACCATTTTACCTACCTTCAACACATTCTACCATCCTGAAAGT